>NC_137139.1:32507400-33039900 GCF_949319135.1 Squalius cephalus
CAAGTTTCGTTAGATATTATCGGTTGTCGTCTTGATTTTGCTTAATTTACTATTAAGTTTGACATGAAGGGTTTATTAAATGTTCATTTTTTTAAAGATATTGTACAGGTTCGTAAATTCCTGCAGGGCACAAATTATTTAATAATCATTACTACCTGATCAGGAGCCGCAGTATAATTTCTAATTTCTTTATTCTTATTAAATGTAAACATACATTTTCAACATATATTCATTAATATACGAAGCTATTATGTAGTTTCAGATGTTTTATTTAACCTTATAGGATATTGATTATTTGGTAGATGAACTTAAGGATATGTCGAGACTATTGTATATTAATGTTATTCATATTGAATTATTAATGCTGTTAATACATAAAAAAATATATAATGGACTCCATGATACAGTTGAGATAAAGTATGCTGAATCATCACTCATGAAGTTTGCTGAATGAATGAATTCAGTGCTTTGTTGTTTTGATAAACCTGTTATCCAGGTTATGAAAGCTGAATGATGAAGTGTAATAAACTTAATGACTCCGGCCGACATCTTTTCTTAGTATCTGACAGGTGTGTGTGTGTGTGTGTGTGTGTGTGTGTGTGTGTGTGTGTGTGTGTTTGATTGACAGGTGTTGCACTGCCAGGGTTTACACACAAAAGTGCGTGCGGCCTGTGTGAATTATCTGAAACAGAACAGATCTAACTATGAGCTGGTGAGACTAAAAATACATTTTATATTCATACATTTACATTCTATTGTAAACACATCAGAAGTGTCAGTTGACCTCTGACCTGTTGTATTAAACTTGTCTTTGTTCTTTCTGAATGTGTGTGGTAGTTTATCGAAGGCGATTTTGAGACATACCTGGAGAATTTACGGGATCCTCAGGTAACAACAAAACTTTGTACATTCAGGCCGACGCTCTTATCAAAAGTGCTTTAGTTTCTTATAAAAACATTGGACGTCCTGGTTGTGATTTCACACACTCTCTTAATAATAAAATGTAGAGATTTCTAACACTCTTTCTCTTTATTCCTCCATCCGTTTAGAGCTGGGTTGGACAGGTGGAGATCACCGTTTTGGCTGAGCTCTATAAGTGAGAATATTACATTTCCTCATGTCTTTAACTGCACATTTTGAGGCATGAACTGTGATGATGTGTTGTTCACTGACAGTGAATGGCCAGTTGTGCATTATGCTCATTTGCTCAAAATGGGATTTATAACATGTATCATTTGACAGTGATTCGGTTTTCTTGTTGCTAGCATAAATGATGATCTTGGAGGGAAAAGTGTTTCCTGTAAACTGTAAATCGCAGCAGTGCAAAATGTATCATATGATGAACAAGATTATCAGTGCATGAATTCAAGGAATGCAAGCGATTTCTGATCTAGTTTTCCATGTATCATTTTGTAAAAATGACTTTCCTGCATGTGGGCCAAGACAAATCATATAAAACTATGAAATAGGTCAGTAACATGAATTTCTCTTTAAGTGCCCCTATTATGCTATTTTAAAGGATTTTGTTTTGGAGTCTTCTATAACAGGTTTACATGCATCTAAGGTAAAAAAAAAAAAAAAAAAAAAAAAAAAACCTTACTTTTCTTAAAATATGTACACTGCAGCATCAGCTCTTTTCTCACAGTGTCTGAAACCTTTTGATAAAAGTTTCAGTTTCTCTAAACCCTACTTTTCTGTGAGCATACTCTGCTCTGATTGGTCAGATGGCTCAGTCTGTTGTGATTGGTCTACTCTGCTCTGATTGGTCAGATGGCTCAGTCTGTTGTGATTGGTCTACTCTGCTCTGATTGGTCAGATGGCTCAGTCTGTTGTGATTGGTCTACTCTGCTCTGATTGGTCAGATGGCTCAGTCTGTTGTGATTGGTCTACTCCGCTCTGATTGGTCTGTTGTGATTGGTCTACTCCGCTCTGATTGGCCAGATGGCTCAGTCTGTTGTGATTGGTCTACTCCGCTCTGATTGGCCAGATTGCTCAGTCTGTTGTGATTGGTCTACTCCGCTCTGATTGGCCAGATTGCTCAGTCTGTTGTGATTGGTCTACTCCGCTCTGATTGGTCTGTTGTGATTGGTCTACTCCGCTCTGATTGGACAGATTGCTCAGTCTGTTGTGATTGGTCTACTCTGCTCTGATTGGCCAGATTGCTCAGTCTGTTGTGATTGGTCTACTCCGCTCTGATTGGCCAGATTGCTCAGTCTGTTGTGATTGGTCTACTCTGCTCTGATTGGCCAGATTGCTCAGTCTGTTGTGATTGGTCAACCGCTTACAGTGCGTGTCAGAAACCAAAGACCCACAGTGATACGAACAGTGAACAATGCCATACGTTTTTCCGTATGAATTTCAGCGCAAGTCCTTGGGCCCTATCTTACACCCGGCGCGATGCAGTGCCAAGCGCGACGCAAGTGTTTTTTGCTAGTTTCAGCCCGACGCAGTTTTCATTTACACGTCCTGCGCCATGTTGTTTAAATAGCAAATGCATTTGCGCGCCCATGAGCTGCTGGTCTGAAAATGAGGTGTGTTCTGGCGCATTGTTGACGCGTTGTTATTTTGAGGCAACAGAAATAGACTGAGCCATTGACCAACTGAAACCTGGTCTAAAGTCAATGGCGCAATATTTTTTTTGTTATTTAATGAGCGTGTTAGTAATGTGCGCCTATAGGCGGGTCCACAACGCACTGGGATGAATGTACAGCAGCACACAAACATGCCAAATATTTAAAATAAAAGGATTACAATGTAAAAGATTATTATTGTGTACATAAAGATTTGGTGGAATTCGGCTTGTCCTGTAGATGTTCTGCTTGTGCTTTAACCTCGCGCACGAGCAGATCCGTTTGCGCTCTAGAGACGGCTTCGGTCTTTCCACTATCAAATTCCGTCATGTAAATAGCAAATCCGCCATGAAAACTGGCATTTAAAGGGAATGGGAGATGAGACTCTGATTGGTTTATTGCATGTAAATCCCAAAACACACCCATTACTGATTAAGAGAATAGGGACAACCCTTTTAGACCATGCGCCGGGAGCGCCGACCATTTTTCCCGTCGTTAAACTAGCAAAAGTGGATTCGGACAAATTTGTCACAAACCTACATGGGTTCGAACAGGAAGTGAGACTGGAGTTACTGCCGTCTCGTTTCAGCAGTTCAGAGTTGATTCTTTCTCTATTTATCTGCACTTTGAGCTTTGAAACTTTGCAGAACTTTTACATTCACAAACAAGCTTTATTACACACTGCATGAAAAGGAAATATCAGAAAAAAGCAAAATAAGGGCACTTTAACTTCAGTGTCCATTGGTATCCACCGCTTTGCTGCTCATTTGCATAAAGTGAATCAATTCTCAACTTTGTTGCATTGCTCGACAACCTCACATTGCATTGAAATCATTGAAATCTTCTGTTCACAAAATATTGCTGTCAGGGTGAACGCCGCTTTTGTGTCACAACAATAGCGGCTTTACTTTTAATATCAAATGATTGAAGTGTATTTTTTATATTTTCAAAGTCTAAACTGTTTGTTTGCTATCTCTGATGGTGTAATGTTTATTCCTTCCAGGCATGATTTCATCATTTTCCAGGTGCCTGATCAACCACCCGTGAACATCACAGAGAACGGCTTCCCTGATAAGGTGCAGACTCGCATTCATGCAAGATTATTTTTTTAAATTATGGCCATAACACTGAAATAAATCTCTCTCTCTCTCTTTCTCTGTCAGGTGCGACTGTGCTTCCTCAATGGAAACCATTATGACAGTGTTTACCCACAATCCTTTGAGAAAAGTGCTGCTGTTTGTCAGTGTGAGTGCTTCTTCTTTATTCAGTGAATTAATGGTGCGATATGCTTTCAGTGTCAGAACCGAACCGTTTCTCCCTCTCTAGCGATCCTGTACGAGCTGCTGTATGATCGAGTGTGTGGCGTCGAGCGTGGCGTTTTAGGGTCGTGTATGAAAGGAGGAAGAGGACGAGAGAAACTCGACTCAGAAGAATGCAAGAGCAGTGAAGAGTCTGACCTGGAGGAGGACGAGTTCTGGTTCGTATTTGCATGTTTGCATGACACTTTTTCTGTCGCAGCATCTTTTGGACAATGTGATTATAGTTTTTGCAAGTTGTTAAAGAGCGGACGATGCCATATTGGGCTGGTTTCTTATCTTAATCTATAGGCTTATAATATATCATTAGATACGTTTCCATCCAGCTACATTTTTGTGTAGTTCTTTTTTTTTTTTTTTTTTTTTTAAGAAAAGCATCTCAAGCACAGTACAAGCATCAGATTGTTACAGAATGAAATGGAGGGAAAAAAAACACAAAAAAACAAGCATAATAAATGCTCGCATACAAATGAACATATAATCACAGTAATATATACATGTAAACAACTAAATGTACCAGAAAAATTACGTTTTATCCTTAAAATAATCTAAAAATGGCCTCCGAGATTTTAAGAAAAGATCGGGTTTCATTTCAAACTCCAAGTTTAATCTTTTCAAGTTTGAGGGCAAAAAGTAGGTCAAAAACCCACTGATGGAAGGTGGAGGAGATGGCAGCTTCCAATGAATTAGTTAGTATAAGCCGTCTAGCCAACAGTGTGCAAAGTGCAATATTATCCATCTCTAAACCTGTGAGTTTAACCTTTTCCGTAAGAACCCCAAATATAGCTTTCAATTAGTTGGGGTCTATTACTGTGGTAAAAATTTGAGAAACAACTAAAAATTCTCATCCACCTATTTTTTTTTTTATGTGAATTTGGTGATGCCGCAAAAAAAAAACACTGAATGGAAACGCCATGATGTATATAAATTCTTTCAATGTGCATAAAAAACGAATGCGAAGTGGATAATTTTTTAATCTGATGTCCATTAACTACGATGGAAACACATTTACCAAATAATTCCCTCGATTCGCAACAAAAACTGACGGACTTTCCCTCAGCAGAGGCTGTGATTGGATAACTGGAGTAACCAGCGGACCAATCAAATCACAGCATCTCAAATGTTATTTTGGTGGCTCTGAAACACCTGAGTCAAAGTCTGTCATCAGAATGATTTGGTGTCTCACATGATTGCGTTCCCAAACACCAGCATCCGAACGTTTATTGGATTTCCTCATTTATGATGGAGGTTAAAAGAGCCACTGTTTCCTCCTCGATCGCAGAAACTTCCATTTTTATTACAGATATTTTGCGCCAATTTCCCAGAAAGTGATGATTTTGTTCCCTTGAACACATGGGATGGAAACGGTGGTTTATCTGCAAATGTTTTATGCAATATTCCAATTTTGCACATTAGTTAAATTTACAGCTTTGGATGGAAACACAGCTTTTGTTTTATGATCCAGTCATTTCCAATTTATGAAATCAAGTTTTGCGCTTATGATCTGCTTCACTTGGAAATATGTATTAACAGGGGTTAAATACATTGCAAATACAATTTCATAACTAGTTTTATTAAACATGTTGGTGTGTGTGTGTGTGTGTATTTGGTCTTGTTAGGTCCAGTGAAAGCGGAGAAAAGACGACTAATGTGATGAACGTCAGACCGCCGACGAGGGTGATTTCTTCTCTCTTGAAGATTGAAATTTCAGTGTATTTGATGACTTTCTGACTTTGTAGGATGAAATATTGTGGTAACGAGTCTATCTGTGCTTCAGGGTCGTGGGAGGGGCCAGTCTCGAGGAAGGGGGCGTGGCCTTCTGTCCGCTAAGGCACAAAAGTCCCTAAACCCCGCCCTCTACAGGAACGTGGAGTATGACGTGTGGCTCCGCTCTAAACGAAGTACATTATTTGTTTTGTTACTGATTTGAAATTTAGTTAGTATCTTGATTGAATGATTTTTATTAATATTTTTAATCACTATGTGTGTTGTTTAGTTCAACAGCAGCGAGATTTCTGCATTGCCGCAGGAATGCAATACGCTATCGGAGACAAGTGCAAGGTTAGCAGTGTGTGTGTTGACGTTTTTACACTTTTTTTTTTTTTTTTGAAGTAGAATTTGATTAATACAGGTTCACGCCATTTAAAAGTTTGGAGTGGGGATCAAACTACTGGTCAAAAGTACAGTGAAAATTGTGAAATATTATTACAATTTAAAATAACAATTTTCTATGTGAATATATATTAAAATGTAATTTATTCCTGTGATCAAAGCTAAATTTTCAGCATCATTACTCCAGTCTTCAGTGTCACATGATCCTTCACAAATCACTCTAATATGATGATTTGATGCTCAAGAAACATTTATGATTATTATCAATGTTAAAAACAGTTAATAATGCTGATTAATATTTTTGTGGAAACACTGATACATTTTCTTTTTCATGTTTCTTTGATGAATAGAAAGTTCAAAAGAACAGCATTTATTTGAAATAGAAACTTTTGTAACATTATGAATATCTTTACTGTCACTTTTGATCAATTTAATGCATCCTTGCTGTATAAAAGTCTTAATTTCTTTAAAAAACAAACAAACAAAACATCTTACTGACCCCAAAGTTTTGAACAGTAGTCTATGTATATGCTGTTATTTATTTTTTTTATAATTTATTATATATTTCCCTGCTTTTGTTTTTATTAATTTAATACTTTTATGTTGTTTTAATATATATATTTTTGTACTTTTTAATTGTTATTTGTATTTTTTTTAAATTAGTCACTACATGCTTTTTGTTTAAAACACCCTGTGAAGCATTTTACATATGAAATACATATTTACACATCAAATGTGTTATTGTCTTCAGAGCTGTCTTGATTTAGTGTCCTCTGTCTTCCTCAGGTGCAGCTGAGTGGCAGCAATCGCTTCTATAATGCTTACGTTCAGGAAGTCAGTCCTGACAATGGGCCAGTCACTGTGTTTATTGAGGAACTCAACAGACCGTACGTGTTTCATATTTATCTCTATATATGTGTGAAGGTGTTTTCAGAATGGCACACTTCCTACTGTTTTAGAAAGAGGAGTGTGCAGTATGTATACTGGGCATGGACTGTGGATGTGCAGTATACAACCAGAGCACACTATTTAAAAGAAAAGCAATATGCAGTATATATTATAGCAGTATGTACTATTCACAGTACAGTAGTATTCAATTCCATACATCGCCAAAGTCTTAAATCTGACTGTGAATATGCTGTGAATTTTAACTGCCTTATCTAGTGCAGGGAGATTTTATATATATATTATAAAAAAATAAATAAAAAAAACAAAAAAAAAAACAGTAATATTGTTAAATATTATGACAATTTGAAATAAATGTTTTCTATTTTAATATATTTTAAAGTGTAATTTATTCCTGTGATCAAAGCTGAATTTTTAGCATCATTACTCCAGTCTTCAGTGTCACATGATCCTTCAGAAATCACTCTAATATGATGATTTGATGCTCAAGAAAATTCATTATTATTATCAAGTACAGTTTTTTTTCCCAAGATTCTTTGATGAATAGAAAGTTAAAAAGAACAGCATTTATTTGAAATAGAATCTTTTGTAACATTATAAATGTCTTTACTGCAACTTTTGATCAATCTAATTCATTCTTGATGAATAAAATTTATTTATTTTATTTTCCCCCCCAAAAATAAAACAAAAATCCTTACTGACCCCAAACTTTTGAAGTAGTGTTTGAGTAGTGTTTAATGTTACAAAAGCTTTCTATTTCAGATAAATGTTGTTCTTTTGAACTTTCTATTCATCAAAGAATCCTGAAATAAAAATGTAATTAACTGTTTTTAACATTGATATAATCATAAATGTTTCTTGAGCAGCAAATCATCATATTAGAATGATTTCTGAAGGATCATGTGACACTGAAGACTGGAGTAATGATGCTGAAATTATCACAGGAATAAATTACACTCTACTATATATTCCCATAGAGAACAGCTGTTTTACATTGTAATAATATTTTCCAATATTACAGTTTTTTTTTTGTATTTTTAATCAAATAAATGCATAAGAAACCTATTTTAAAAACAAAATCTTAAAAAAATCTTACCAATCCAAAACATTTGAACGGCAGTGTATGTGTGTATATGTATATACTGTATATAAATTGCTCTTTGTATCAATATAAAAATTATTTTTAAATTAGTCAAATTATTATTATTTTTTTATTTCCATTAACCAACAGGCAATACCATGGAAATTCCTTGATACAAAATATTTTGTTGCTTTTTATTTTTATTTTTTTAAAGAAAGAAAACATCTTTAAGACAAAAACTAATTGTTTTACTTAAAATGTATATTCTTAGCCCTAAAATAACAATATACAATATTAAACTATTAATCACCTTGTGCATTCCCTTGTGTGTGTGTGTGTGTGTGTGTGTGTGTGTGTGTGTGTTTAGACAAACTGTGCCGTTGTTGAGTTTGCGTCTTCCATCTGAAGAGCCTCAGTCATGGCAGACGGTGTCAGACAAGAGCAAAAGACACAGCGTACCGAACAACAGCACGCAGACGCCCTCCGGTACGGTCTCTCCAGATCAAAAACACACGTGAATGGCATCAGCTCACACACACTCACTGTCTGGGTTTCTCTATGCAGAATGGGAGAGCAGAGGAGGTCGGAGGTCAAACAAAGCCCCGCTTCAGTCAGCGTCCAGTGGTCGAGTTCATAAGCAACACTCCTGGCCTCCGCAAGCCTTCCCGGACGAGCCGGCGGGAGGACGCAACAAGTTCAGGTGCGCTTCACTGGCCTGTAGTTAAAAATATCACATGTTAATCTTTAACACCTGCATTTTGTGTCTCATTTTCAGTGTTGGGGAAAGTTACTTTTAAATGTAATGCATTACAATATTGAGTTACTCCCAAAAAAAAGTAACTAATTGCGTTACTTAATTACTTTTTATGCAAAGTAATGCATTACATTACTTTTGAGTTACTTTTTCTTAGCTGGGCTGGGCTTGTTTGTTAACCAAAGAACAATAGGATACAGGAGAAGGAAGTTCAACACTCACACACTCACACACACACACACACACACACACACACACAGTGCACACAGTACCTCCTCACTTTAGTTCTCTCAACATGGGGACAGGAGAGCTGTCAGTCATTAAATGTGAAAAAGTAACTTATTTGAAAAAGTAACTTCGATATTTTGTTGTAAATTGAAAAGTATTTATTTATTTATAAGTTTATTTATATAGGGACAGTACGGAAAAACATGATTCTAGTCGAAAACTGGAAAATATGTATTGCACATCGAGAATATAGCATTAGCTAATTTCCGTCTCGGTTCCCTAGAAACCCTACTAATCAAATCCTGTACCTATTTTAAGGATGCTCCCAACCCCTGGCATGAATAACTAATTAAAAAAAACATTTATTAAATTTAAATATGCGTGCAGTTCTGGTTTGGTAATGCGTAACTTAACTAGTTACTTGAAAAAGTAATCTGATTACGTAACTCAGGTTACTTGTAATGATACCCCCAACACTGCTCATTTAGTGCAGAAAGAGGCTTCTAAAGACACTTGATTTGTGTAAACTTTGAAATTCTTGCTGGTTTGATGTGTTTGCAGACGATCCGATCAGCGCAGCAGTCCTGTGTGTGTTCTTCCAGAGGAGGAAGAGGAGAGCGTCGTGTTGGAGCTTCTTCACAAAGACGAGCACAACTTTCCCTCGCTCGGAACAAGCCCTCAAACGGTGCAGCTCTTGCAAACACATTTACCTTCTATAGTGTGAGGTGAAACATGATATTCAGGTAGAAAACATGTTTGGCGGGACTTGGTTTTTCCGGTGCATGGTGATATTATTGCTATGATATTATTGTTTTTTTCCACGCCCCATGACTGTGGTTATGCCAGCAGAAAAAAACATTGTTATTGTGCTGTCAAATCGATAAATCGCATCTAACAACTTTTCAAACTTTTATGTTATATGCGATTAATCGCGATTAATCGATTTGATTCCACTATTCTCAACACAACTTTTCTTAATAATATGCATTCACAAATAGAGACATTTATTAAGAAAGTTAATTAGGGTCATATTTCATTCACCCTGATTTTATCTCTCAAAGTTTTTCGCAAAGTAAATTTATTTATATATACACTATACTCAATTTATGTATACAGTTATAAGAAAATAACAGAATAAATTATGCAAACTTCATAAAATATGAGTCTTAATTCTGCTTTAAAGAAGCTCTAAAAACCTCAGTAGTGCCTTTATTCAGCTCAAGTCAGTTCAGTGCTTTAGTACTCCAGTACAGTACTTGTGTAAAGTACTTCACTTAATGACAAGGATACAAATGCATATATTTGTGCTATAATAGTTTCCTCTGAATTTAGGCCACTACTGGAGAGGTCGTGAAGAAAGGAGGGGAAAGGAGAGGCTCTCGGAAGAAGGAACAAAAGGAGTGTGTTTCAGAGACAGGTGAAGCTCCGCCCCCTTTATATCCAGGGTTAACAAAATTGCCAGGCTGAAGAAATTCTAGGCCTCTAAATGATACATATTCTAAATATACATTATAAAGAAGCAAGTATGTAAAGATAGGTGACTACCTTGACATATTTGCTTCTTTATAATGTATATTTATACATAAGCTTAAAAATACAGCACAATGGACAGTCACTTAATATTGCACAAAATATTGCATTGCCTTGATATTGCTATTATGGCTAATCATATTTTTATTAGGGGTTCAAGCACGAAGTGCTGAAACCCTATTGTAATTGTACTGATTTTTATTATTATTATTAGGGGCCAAGCACCGAAGGTGCGGAGGCACCTATTGTATCCGTTCGCGTTCTTATTAGGGGCCAAGCACCGAAGGTGCGGAGGCACCTATTGTATCCGTTCGCGTTCTTCTTATTATTATTCTTCTTCTTCTTCCGCTCTTGGAGTCTATGGCAGCCCATAGAACCGATTGCGGGAAAGTTGTTTTGGTTTGACATTCTGATAGAGGACAGTCCCAACATTAAGTACACCAATTTTGGTGTGTCTAAGTCATTCCCTCTAGCGCCACCACCTGTCCAAAGTTTCACTTTTACTTTGCTAATAACTTTTGAACCGTAAGGCCAATCAGCGAAATCCTTTTTTCCTCTGATTCCTGAGCTCATGCCGATTCGATTGCACCCTATATCGTCATTTTCCGTCATAAAAACATGGCCGCCATTTTGAATTTTCCTAAAAAGGTACTTTTTCGAACTCGTCCTAGACGGTTTGTCCGATTTGCACGAAAATTGAATCGGATCATCTTCAGGCAGTGGTGACAAAAAGTTATTAAAATCTTGTTGATTCGTCAAACTGTTTTCGATAAACGCATGAATACATTTTACGTAGCGCTAGCAAAAACAGTCGTAAGGCTGTATCTCCGCAACGGTTTATCGTATTCAGACCAAACTTGGTACATGTACTCACAAGCATGACCTGAGGCTACATGCTGCGTTTCGGCGCAGCGCCACCTACTGGTCCGGAGATATGAAAAATGGCTATTTTTGCTTATAACTTCTGAACAGTTTGTCCAAAAATCATAAAATTGGTCTCGTTAGATTCAGGGCGACATGCCGAGTCGACTGATATCCAATTTTACCATATCGGCTATTTTGACTGTCGGCCATTTTGAATTATGTGCTAAAATGCTGTATTTTATGAACGCATTAACGAATTGTTACGAAACTTGGTGTGGGTCATCAGCACGATGCCCTGAAGGAGCCTGAGAAGTTTCGAAACAGCGCCACCTAGTGGTGAATTTTTTTTTTCAAATGCTTATAACTTTGGGTGTGGTTGACTTATTTTCAGGAGACTCATCTCTTTAGACTCCTGAATCCTTGCCGAGTCCAACAATACCAAACATGCTAGGTTTCGCCTTACGGTTTGTGTAGCGTTGTGATTTAGCACTTAAAAAACATTAGGCGATATCTTCGAAACCGTTTGTCCGATCGAGACGAAACCACCGTCAGAAGTTTGGAATCATAGCTTGTTAACTAAACGTCAAAGCCCAAATGCGAAAATATGGATGTCTAGAGGTAGTAAATTCCAATTAAAGTCATGTGTCAGTCATTTTTTACGTGTTTTTTCATATAAATGTCTATAACTCCGAAGATAATTGAGATATTTTCACCAAAATCGACACACATATGTATGGGCTCACTCTGAGGACACATAAAAAAAATGGTTGGACTGAGCCTCTTGGTGGCGCTATAATAGAACAAAACATGAAATTCCCATTGACTTCAATACAGTTTTGTGAAATAAAATGCTATACTAAACAAATGCATTGGTGTAATATTACAAAACTCAGAATGTGCCATCTGCACCATCCCCTGAAGGTACCCAACATATTTAGAAACAGCGCCACCTAGTGGTCAAAAGTTATAACAAAATTTCCAAAATTGCTAATAACTTTTGAATAAATTGGCCTATTGTAATGCAACTCATCTTAGTAGATTCCTTGGGTCAAGCTGAGAACATAGATACCAAGTTTACCTTATTTGGCCTAACTTCCTGTCCGCCATCTTGATTTTCATTCAAAACCTACTTTTTCGAACTCCTCCTAGACCGTTTGTCCGATTTTCACCAAAATCGAATCGTATCATCTCCAGACCGTGCCGACTAAAAGTTATGGATTTCGTGTCGACAGACGAAACCGTTTTTGTATAGCGCAGCAGCAAAGTTGAGGCATGATGCTAATAGCACTAATCAGGCTTTATCTCTGCAATGCCTTGACATATTGACACCAAACATTGTATGTGTCATTGTAACTTCACTCTGACCACATCACATGAGTTTTGTAACTGCGCCACCTATTGGTCGAAAGTGATAATCCATTAAATCATATTTTTAATTATTGTTTCTATGATTTTTCAGGCATTTTGCCTAAAATCCTCTTTAAATGTCTTTAATTGCTCATTGTTGCAGTTGGTCTGACACTTTCAGACATGTCGGCCTGTCTTGTCGTCTTATTCTGCTTGGCCCCGGTAATGGCTGCTTGCAGCTATATTTATTATTATTCTTCTTCTTCTTCCGCTCTTGGAGTCTATGGCAGCCCATAGAACCGATTGCGGGAAAGTTGTTTTGGTTTGACATTCTGATAGAGGACAGTCCCAACATTAAGTACACCAATTTTGGTGTGTCTAAGTCATTCCCTCTAGCGCCACCACCTGTCCAAAGTTTCACTTTTACTTTGCTAATAACTTTTGAACCGTAAGGCCAATCAGCGAAATCCTTTTTTCCTCTGATTCCTGAGCTCATGCCGATTCGATTGCACCCTATATCGTCATTTTCCGTCATAAAAACATGGCCGCCATTTTGAATTTTCCTAAAAAGGTACTTTTTCGAACTCGTCCTAGACGGTTTGTCCGATTTGCACGAAAATTGAATCGGATCATCTTCAGGCAGTGGTGACAAAAAGTTATTAAAATCTTGTTGATTCGTCAAACCGTTTTCGATAAACGCATGAATACATTTTACGTAGCGCTAGCAAAAACAGTCGTAAGGCTGTATCTCCGCAACGGTTTATCGTATTCAGACCAAACTTGGTACATGTACTCACAAGCATGACCTGAGGCTACATGCTGCGTTTCGGCGCAGCGCCACCTACTGGTCCGGAGATATGAAAAATGGCTATTTTTGCTTATAACTTCTGAACAGTTTGTCCAAAAATCATAAAATTGGTCTCGTTAGATTCAGGGCGACATGCCGAGTCGACTGATATCCAATTTTACCATATCGGCTATTTTGACTGTCGGCCATTTTGAATTATGTGCTAAAATGCTGTATTTTATGAACGCATTAACGAATTGTTACGAAACTTGGTGTGGGTCATCAGCACGATGCCCTGAAGGAGCCTGAGAAGTTTCGAAACAGCGCCACCTAGTGGTGAATTTTTTTTTTCAAATGCTTATAACTTTGGGTGTGGTTGACTTATTTTCAGGAGACTCATCTCTTTAGACTCCTGAATCCTTGCCGAGTCCAACAATACCAAACATGCTAGGTTTCGCCTTACGGTTTGTGTAGCGTTGTGATTTAGCACTTAAAAAACATTAGGCGATATCTTCGAAACCGTTTGTCCGATCGAGACGAAACCACCGTCAGAAGTTTGGAATCATAGCTTGTTAACTAAACGTCAAAGCCCAAATGCGAAAATATGGATGTCTAGAGGTAGTAAATTCCAATTAAAGTCATGTGTCAGTCATTTTTTACGTGTTTTTTCATATAAATGTCTATAACTCCGAAGATAATTGAGATATTTTCACCAAAATCGACACACATATGTATGGGCTCACTCTGAGGACACATAAAAAAAATGGTTGGACTGAGCCTCTTGGTGGCGCTATAATAGAACAAAACATGAAATTCCCATTGACTTCAATACAGTTTTGTGAAATAAAATGCTATACTAAACAAATGCATTGGTGTAATATTACAAAACTCAGAATGTGCCATCTGCACCATCCCCTGAAGGTACCCAACATATTTAGAAACAGCGCCACCTAGTGGTCAAAAGTTATAACAAAATTTCCAAAATTGCTAATAACTTTTGAATAAATTGGCCTATTGTAATGCAACTCATCTTAGTAGATTCCTTGGGTCAAGCTGAGAACATAGATACCAAGTTTACCTTATTTGGCCTAACTTCCTGTCCGCCATCTTAATTTTCATTCAAAACCTACTTTTTCGAACTCCTCCTAGACCGTTTGTCCGATTTTCACCAAAATCGAATCGTATCATCTCCAGACCGTGCCGACTAAAAGTTATGGATTTCGTGTCGACAGACGAAACCGTTTTTGTATAGCGCAGCAGCAAAGTTGAGGCATGATGCTAATAGCACTAATCAGGCTTTATCTCTGCAATGCCTTGACATATTGACACCAAACATTGTATGTGTCATTGTAACTTCACTCTGACCACATCACATGAGTTTTGTAACTGCGCCACCTATTGGTCGAAAGTGATAATCCATTAAATCATATTTTTAATTATTGTTTCTATGATTTTTCAGGCATTTTGCCTAAAATCCTCTTTAAATGTCTTTAATTGCTCATTGTTGCAGTTGGTCTGACACTTTCAGACATGTCGGCCTGTCTTGTCGTCTTATTCTGCTTGGCCCCGGTAATGGCTGCTTGCAGCTATATTTATTATTATTATTATTATTTTCCCCTAAAACGCATTGTGCAGACCAAACCGTAAGAGCTGGAACCTTGAAACTTGGCCAAATGGTAGTCCTCAATTTGGGGAGAACCTATAAAAGTATGACCCCGATTGGCCCATAGGTGGCGCTATAGCAACCAAAAGCGCAAAACTGCTCATAACTACTAGACCGTATGACGTAGACTCAAGTGTCTTATATCATTGGAAAGCTGGACGCCTGACGAACAAAACGTATATCTCCGATTTCATTTCCGCCATGATAGATTTTCCGCCATTTTGAATTTTGTCAAAAACATACTTTTGCGAACTAGTCCTAGGTTTTTCGCCCGATCGGAACCAAACCAGTTCAGAAATGTTCTCTAGAGTCTGAATATCAAAAACTATCGAAAAAAAGTTGAAATTTCGATTCACGGACGCTAAGGGCCGCCAAAACGTATGTTGTGGGCGGGGCCTATTTTACTAAAATGGCTATAACTCCAGAAGTAAATGAGGTATCTTCACCAAACTTGGTACACATGTGTAAGAGGTCAATCTGAGGTCACAGTAAAAAAACCGCGGCGATTGACCACATGGTGGCGCTATAACATGAAAAAAACATAAAACAGGCTATAACCACCTGACCGTTAGTCCGATTGACTTGAAAATTGGTATGCAGTGTCTTGGTCCAAGGTGCCATGTATGTGTATGAGGACATTGGCGTATCTCAAAAAACATGGCCGCCATCGGCCAATGAAATTTGAGCACCTATTAGACAAGGTTAACGGAGGCCGATCGGAACGAAACTCGATGGGCATGTTCGACTCAAGGCCCTAGAGGTCTGTAAGAATTTTGAAAGAAATCGGCCACTAGTTGGTGCTAACGAGTTTTAAGGCTCTGTAATCACGTGGTGTTACAAATATCCACACAATATGCATATCATTTGATAGATCTCCTCATCCTGAACAACTTTGCCTCAAGAACCATTGCTGTCAATCAAACCGTTCATTAAATATTCGCAAACATGTTAAAAACCTACTTTTGCGAACTAGTCCTAGGTTTTTCGCCCGATCGGAACCAGACCAGTCTAGGACAATTCTCTGGACTCTCTAGATCAAAAACTATCAAAAAAAAGTTGAAATTTTGCATTTGGATGGCTCTAATAGGGTCATTTATAAAATGGGCGTGGCAAAATACATTAAAAATCCTATAAATCCTAAATGAAAACTCAGAACTTCACAAAAATCGGTGAGCATATGTGACATAACATCATTAACAAGCATTCCAAATTTTATGGAGATCGGACAATAGGTGGCGCTATAACTGTTAAAAAGCTTTAAAACCATATATTTCCTATGGTACATTGCCTGTATTGGCTGTAAATGGTCTTTTCCATCTATTATGTCAGTGGTTACATGCTAAATAAAACCTGATAACTTTTGATGCTTTTGTGCTTAAAACCCCTTAAAGGCCTTAATAGCTTGAACCCCGATAAATGCTGCTTGCAGCTTTAATTTATAAATGGAATTATTATCCTGAAGTTTATTTTGGTTTTCGGCTTTCAGAAACATCCCAGAGGCCTGTACAGAGACAGAAGAGCGCCACTGAAGAAAAACCTGGGGTGAGTTGCATTGAGTCATTTACGTGGATAACAGCTGATTCAGGACTATTTATTATGGCTTTGTTCAAACTATTGACAGGTGCTCCCAATTTGCACACTTAATTGCATACCAATTTGCATTACTATGTTCTGTTTTGTAGAATACATTGTGGGGGGCATCAGGCTCTAATGCTGAATGACAAAATAACCTTATATTATATACTCAACTTTGTAGTGTATGAATTTTATAAGTGCATAGTGTGTAGTGTGTCATTTGGTACTCAACTTATGTCCTGTAGATAACCAAGAGATAACCAAGTGTACTAGAAAGTGTTGTAATCAACATATCCAGGTGTATGGCAACAAAGCAAGCAATATATCCTGTCCCTTCCGTGTTAATCTAAATTATTTGTCCTTACAAGTTGCTGGTTTATATTGTGTTCTAGATAAGGGTTTCTGGGGAACCAGTGCAGAGATCTTCTCCAACAATAAAAGAGAAATTACAAGAGAAACCCATGCCTGTCTCTCCATCTCCACATCCTGCTGGTATCCTCTCTGGCCCCATAACAGTCCCATCTTCATCTCAGACTTCATCTGCTACTGCCCCTGGTCTTGATAAATCCTCTCTTGAGGCAAAGACCCCTATTCAGCCAAAGAATAGCCATGCTCGAACCCCTTACAACAGTCAGTTGGTGTCCACTTTAGCCCCTTCACAGCCCATATCAGTGGCAGCAGTCTCAGTTCCCACCCTTACATCTATTCAATCTGCCCCTGCATTGAAACCGTCCCAACCCTCATTGCAAACTGCCCCAGTGCTCCCCACATCTGAGCATATTTCCCACCCCAATCAAGCCCTATCTCAGATTAACTTGGTTGCATCTCCGATCACCCCTGTCCAAGTACCTGCTGCTATCCCAACTCAAACAACTCTGGCATCTTGTGGCTCAATCCCAGATGCCCCTGTTGAATCCACCCCGTCCATTCAAACCACTTTTATTTCCAATCCACCCCTTTTACCTGCCTCTGCAATACCTGTTTCTGGCCAAGCTCCGGCAGCTGCCCGTATACTAGATTCCCCAGAACCGCCTTCTACCACCCTTCCCATTGATGGAAGAAGTGGTCCACCAATTGCCCAAAAGACTGTAGATCCTCATACCACTATGACACCAATCCCTCTTTCCCAAGCTTCTCTCCCCTCAATATCCCCTCCCTCTGGTCCTGCCCATGCTCCACTTCCAGACTTACCTCAGTCCTCAGATCCACAACCCTGTGAAACATCGGCCACACCTTCCTCTGGTAAGTTTTGTCTGATTAAGACTTAAGGTCCTTGCACACTGAGTCCGAAATTTCCATAGACTGTAGAAAAATATGGACGTAGTGTCCTGTAGGTTTCTAATGAGCAATTTTGAAGCCCAAAGTGGGCGGAGTCGGCCGTTGCCATCTTGGTGTTGTGATAAACTGCAAATGGGCAAAGAGGCAGATTAGCTGAGGTGACGTGATGTTAACAGACAGCAGACAAATGGCTAGTAGTGACAGCAGCGGCATCCAGCTGTCACTCAAATGGCCACGCCCTTAATTATGCAGAACTTTAAGGCGTAATATAATTTAAAAAGAGTTAGAAAAAAATTCACCTCCCTCACAGTTTTCATGAATGGCAAAATTAGCTATTTAGACCAAAACCCCTTTTTTACACCAGACTGTAAACATTTTTTTCTGCTGTAAAGTTGGGCATTTTAACATGGGGGTTTATGGGATTGACTCTCTTTTGGAGCCTGTCTCTAGTGGCCCATCGATGAATTGCAGTTTAAGTCACTTACGTTTTGGATTCAAGAGAGACCTGAAAGGTTGCCGCTTGTTTTTTTTGTATTCGTCATTTAAAAATTCGTCAAGCACAGAAACCTAGAGTCCGATGCGTATTAATACGTTGCGAAAAAAATCGCAAAACAATACAAAATGGAGTCTTCAAGCAGTGAGAATGATTTTGTTGTCCTCTCTATTTTCTTAAGCCACATATTAAAAAGAAGACAAAGAATTTCTGTGAACCAATTGATCTTGAACAACTCTGGATTTTGGCGTTCGCTTGTACGGTGGCTCTGAATTGTCAAAATACCTTTTAAAATCAGGCATGAGAACTCCTCACCTTTCGGTGAAATTTGCCGTTTTAAAACCAAAATGGGTCACCTACGTGATTTGTGCAGATCCGATGTTGCTTGATGTTGTAAAGTTGATTGGATTGGATTTTTTTCTGCCGTATCCTTCTCACCTTTTTTACCCCTGATCAGTTTTCATGCCTGTAAAATACTTGCTACGGATGCGAAAAATGCACAAAATTGAACCCGATCCGAAATGTTTTATGACGGACAAAAGATTTGAAGGCCGTGTGTAAACATGATTGACACAATGTGAGGTCGTATTTATTTTTTAACTTGTGAACATTTTGAATTACGTATGCAAGGACCTTTAGACATGACATTACTTGAAATGCATCAAGTAAATCTGGTTACAAATGTTGACTTCCTAGTCAAATCAACCAAGTTCTCACAGAGCATCTCTTGTCCGCCAGGTGTAGCCCCTGACCACCCATCCCAACCCCAACCCCAACAAATCCCCTATCCTCATCTCCAATGGACTCAGCTCCTCCAGGACCCAGTTTATCCAGGATTCCCCCTGAATGAGAAAGGAGAGCTGGAACCCCTGCCTCCCTTTTCCCTTTCCCAAAAAGGAGAAGACCTTCCACAAGGTAATGAAAACCCCAGAGATCTGACATATACATGTAAAAGCCATTGAATTGACTACAATATCCTTTCAGTTGCTCATTATTCAAGGCTAAATGGCCATTTTTAATCTTAGAAATTAGATTTTTAATCTTAGAAATGCTTTTTGTACTATTTCAGATATCAGTGTCCTCAGGTTCTTCTTCAACCTCGGTGTCAAGGTACACTTCTTCTTTGCATTTGTTGCTTCTTTAATGGCTTTATTAATGGCTATCACTATTTATGGAATTACATAGAAGTGTATTCACATACTCCCAATGTCCTCAGGCATACTCTCAGCCGATGTTTCCTCCCATCATTTATCTGGGTCCACTTAACCAAGCCTATCAGATACACATCAGAGGGCCTCCTCCTCCTTCCTCTGACTCTCCCTCAAATCCCACCACAATGGCTTCATGGCAACCAGAAAACCCTTCTCCTCCTCAGAATTTGAGCTCAGTCCCTGACTCCTCATTGGAGAGCCATGCTCCCGTTGCACCGGAACCAGTTGGTAGTGGTCCTGTTGGTCCCATAGAGGTGGGAGGGTACAGTGATCATCCTCAATCCCTTCCGATGCAGGTCCCACCAAGAATACCAATGCCCTGGTCAACTTCTTCTGGCCAAAGTGCCTATGCTGGGAATTACCCAGCTTCCCCTCAAATGCAGTTCTCTCCACAACCATGTCCACCTCATGGGAATCAGATGTATTCGCCTTCATCTGTTGGGTACCATCATATCCCGCCTCCACCAATGCCTCATGAAGCCTTAAACCATGTTCCTCATGGTCGGATGGATGTCTTGCCATTTGTTCATCCCACATTGGATAGAGGTCAAGAAAATGGGCAGAGACCTATGAATATGAATCCCCAGTATGGGCCTATGCATAAGATCACTGGCTATCCAGGAACCCAACCTCAGTTGAGTGGTGGTGATTACAAGCCGGTCGATATTCCCGTTTCAATGGCCACAATGCAACCTCAACACTATCCTGTTGTACAACCTTTCCAGCTCGGCCAAATGCAAGGAGACATGACGGGATTGACCTCTCTAGCCAATGGGAACTTAGGAAGACTTGGGGGAGTCTACGCAAAGAACCTCCACGCTGGACAATTTGCTGAAGATCCTTCCCGCCTCGTCCACGCGTATTCTCCCGATGACAATTGGTCAGTTGAAGAGATGGAGATTCCCAATGTGGACCTCAGAACCGGCCACTCCTTCTATAGCCAGTCCTATAGAGGTGGAGGAAGACGTGGCCAAGATGATAGAGGTGGATATCGAGGTCGGAGTCACCGGGCCCGGAAAGATTACTCCAGTCGAGGTAGACCGGATGACCAGTCGTCCTATAGACATTATGGGAGACGAGGCCCAGGGCCAAGGGTCGGGATGCAGTTGCCATTTCAGTGATGCTTAAATGCTGGATATACACTTGTTTTTGGTTTACAATGATGTCAGATACACAAAATCTGTTTGTATTTTTGGGTGGCTTTTGGTACATTATTGATTAGTAATATATCCAATGTTTTTAACGGTTTTCTGTCTTTCTCCCCACACATATTCTTGTTTAAAATTAAAGCAACTCGCGTTTCATGTTTTGATTTCACAAAAGCCTAGTGGAAATGTTTGTTTGCATAGATGTTGTAATAAAATCTAATAAATAATCTAGTCATTTTTTTTTTTTTTTTTTGGTTTTCTTGTTGAGCTGAATGCACTTCCCCTACATGCACACTAAAAGGGAAAAAACATAGATTATACCATTATATTGTTTTGAATGTATAAATGTTTCAGATCTATGTGAATTTGATTATTACATTTTTCCTTTCCAATATTTTTTAATTTAAACTTATATGTCAAGAATGTTCTACATCTTTTAGCATGTTTTTTTTTTTTGACTAGATTTTTCCTGAAAAGCTTGTAAAAGATTCAACTTGTGCTGCAAAGCATATATTGGTGTAGCATCTCACCCGACACAGCAAAGTGCCTTTTTGTCATGTTTTACTTGTGTATTTTTTGGGGATTTCAATATAATTGGTTTCCTTTGACCACGTCTTTATCGTGCACTTTCAACCTCTTCCAGATGAACGTTGATGCCTCTAAATAAATTAAATTTCTGATCCAAAGATGTTGTTTTAACACCAAATAAACGCCTAACAAGATCTTTCTCGGTTGTCTTCTTTCCATTTATCAGTTGCAATTCCCTCCAAGGAAATTATCTTTTTAATATATTTGACCAGTAAAATTATATTCCTCTTATTTTCATTTGTCAATTATAGGGATCTCTCACTAAGGTCTATTGAAGGAAATTTGAATTACATTATCAGAGAAAATGAAGTGCATTCAGATAAATGTATTTTTGACACCAATTAAATGTCAAAGAACATCCTTCTCTTTTGTAATCTTTACATCAAGTTAGTTTTTAATTGCAACTTGACACTTTTTGCCATTGAGATGACTGGGAAAAAAAAAATCCCAATAAAAGTCATTTTCAAATTCAAAGAACTTTTTTTTTTTTTGAGTTGTGATTTCACATCAGAAATCAGTTTTTAGTTGCAATTCCTTTAAAAGATGATTGATGTAGTTTAGTGGAGCGGCTAAGTGATATTATCGTTCAGTTTATGATACAAGCGTGAAAATTGGCATGAGCAGTCTCCATGGGTCACTTGACAAGAAAATTGTCCGAGCCACTTGAAACTTCAAGATTTTTCATTTTTCAAGATGGCCGACACCTTAGTGGAGCAGTTAAGTGATATAGTGGTTTATTTGGTGATACAAGCATGAAAATTGGCATGAGCAGTCTCTGTGGGTCACTTGACAATAAGCCACCCACAGCTACTTGAAATTTCAAGATGGCGGCCAATTTTCATGCTTGTATCACCAAATAAATCACTATCCCCTGGTTTCACAGACAGGGCTTAAGACTAGTCCTAGACTAAAATGTAAGTCTGAGCTGTTTCCACTGAAATAAACTTGCACTGACTGATCTTAAAAATATATCAGTGCCTTTTTAGTTTTAAGATGCACATCGGTAATGTTTTTTTCTAAGCATGTTTATAAAAATTACTTAAATGTCCTAATTGATCTATGGTCTAATCCTGGCTTAGTCTAAGCCCTGTCTGTGAAACCGGGCCTATATCACTTAACTGCTCCACTAAGGTGTCGGCCATCTTGAAAAATTGCCGCCGTCTTGAAATTTCAAGTGGCTCGGACAATTTTCTTGTCAAGTGACCCATGGAGACTGCTCATGCCAATTTTCACGCTTGTATCATAAACTGAACGATTCTGTCAAACATAAGCACTTAGCCGCTCCACTAGTTGTAGTTTTTGACACCAAATAAACAACAAATACAAGCCAAAGAACATCTTTCTCCGTTGTGGTCTTTCCATTTAAAGTCAGTTTATTCGTAAACAATCTCACTGCACAGACGTGTCACCCAATATTACTGAGACATCAGATTTTGTTTAGCTGGTTTTAATTTCAGCTTCAGTTGCATCTTCACATGACTGCTGAACTCAAAAGCCAAATCTGGTTGAAATCTGGTTAATATGATGCAACACATTGTGTAACATGATTAAAATATTTTATTCAAAATATACAGTTGCATGTTTGCCGTGCGTGAAGCCGTTCACACCACTTTATGACCAGAAAGAACTTATTGATAACAGTAATTCAACCCAGAAACATACATATTTTCCAGGTTTCATTCTCGAATCATGTCCTCTCCTCTCTTTGGCAAGACATCACAAGCTTGGCTTTCATCTCATAAAAGACACATCTTGTCTTGTTTGTTGAATCGCACCAATGACGAGAGGAGAGAGCAGAACCGTGTGTGTGTAATGGACCCGATGGGCAGTGTGACGGTGGTGGTAATTCAGTCAAACATGTAAGTCCGCAGTGCCAGCATTTGCCGGTTTGATGTCATACTGAGCGGCTACATTTGATGAAATGGGATCTTCAGTCGTCCAAGAAGAAGTAGTTTCCACTCTTCTTTTGTTCCACATCCTTTAAAACGATAAAAGAAAAAGGGGTTTTAATGAACAGGTACAAAGATACAAGACTAAGGACCTTCAAGGTAGTGATGGGCGCTTTCAAAACACGCTTTGCGAAGCTTCGAAACCGTTGTGTTTAAGTTAATTTTGAAGGATTAATACTAATATTACAGCGAAACATTAAAACAATCAGTACTGGGGTTTAAAAGACTATATTTAGTAATATTATCGATTTGACTGCACTGACACTATCAAATTAAATCAAAACAAACTGAATTGAACTTGTTTCATGATTGAACTTTACACACAGTTACAGCAGAATTTCAATTTGTTTGCATCATTTTCATGTTAATTACTAGGGCTGTGCGATATAGCTAAAAAATATATCACAATATAATGTTTCATATCATTCAGTATCGATAATTATTGACATTTTTTATAACCTTTTTTAAAGATGAGTAGAAAAGTTTGAATTTAAACCATAGTTTTTTTGTTTTTGACATTAAGGCAAACAACAAATTATATTCGTTTTAGCAGTCAAAAAAAAAAAAAATGTAAACAAAAATATCTTCTTTATGTCTTTTATTACGATAATTTTTTTTTTGATTTACAAAAATAAATACATTTATTAAAAGATAAAATATTTTTAAATAAGTCAGTTTTCCTACATCTTGAAACTTTTAGTTTTATAAATGGGGGAAATATGTAAAGGATGAACAAATAATGTTTTGGTCATCACATTAAAAATAACATTTAAATATGGTAATATTTGAGTTTTGAAGTGCTGGAAAAAGATGTGTGACGTACTTGAAAGCATTTTACTATTCTTTACTGCCACACTTCCATGGTTACAGTGAGTGTTACTACAGTAAAGCCATGGTGAATGTTGCTGATCTGTGGACTTAAAGCCTATAACTAGTTCATTCATGGCACAGTGTTTCTCCTGGTTTTCACGTCAGCGCTGTTCGATCTGTTAATAATGGAGAAATGCGAATGCTTCTCACTAGAACTTCTGTGGCGAATTCAAATGCTCAAATGTTTTCTTCATTGGATCTCTTAGCGCTGTGTTGTAACAGTGTCACTTGATCAAGATTGGCTCGTGCTGTACTGACATTGGACTCCAAACTGATAAACAGTCCGTGTCTGTATTGTATAAAGCAATCTAAAGCTGACTTGACTACTTGATTGAATTGCCATCAAGACTTGATAATGAAGTAACAGTTTAAAAGTGAATTAATAGTGGGTTAAATGTAACGATCTGCCAGTTTAATCGATAAAGTGTCGTTTCGAAATGCACGTTTACCTTAATGGAATTGAGTTTGTTAATTCTTGGTCTGAAGTTGTTTGGGTCTCTCCTGAACGTGATCTCCAGCTGAGATAAAAACTTATTCATGCCGGCCAACAGGTTCTGTGGACTGATGAGAAACACATTTCAACATTGACATTAGTTGCATAATCATAATCAATCAATAACAGGTTCAAAGAGCGTGCATTATTTGATTCATTTTGAATGTATTTCCTATCCATATAAAATGTTTTGGTAACACTTTACTCAAATCCACAATAAAAAATATTAATTGTGCATTAATTATGCCTTGTAATGCACATTTTGATGTATTATCTAATGAATAATCACAGTTATGATACCTTATAATACTTATTTACTGTTGCACCTTTAGAAAGTATAATGCATTATATCACATGACAAAACCAATTTCAGATGCAACAAGGAATCTGTAAATATTATAATGCATTTTAATTTTGGTCAAAATAATTTATTAAAATACATTATGAATACCTGTAATGCATTATACATAAAGCAGGGTTCGTACAGACACTGTACAAATAAATTCCAGGACTTATCAATCACTACTTTTTTTGGTTTTCAAGGACTATTATCAGAGATCGCACTTATTTTTAATATTTTTTAAGGATTTTTTAAACTCAAATTTCAGATATAAAGGTATCCAAAATGCAACTCACAACGTATTTAAAAATATATTAAATACAAAGTTTATAATGGGTATTATTGTTCAATTAATAATATTTTATATTATAATGTTGCCGTACTTCGTATGGAAAAAATGTCTGATGGGTTAATTTTGCGTGAAAAGTTTTGCGCATTTGTTTTTAAAAATAAATAAATCATATATTCTTGTATTTAAATAAGTCAAGCACTTTTCAAGCACCTCTTCGTAAATATGGCCGTTTTCAATGTTTTTCCAGGACTTAAATTTCAAATTCAAGTCACATTCAAGTACTTTGAGCACCTTGTACGAACCCTGATAAAGGTTTCAATTTATGGCAAGTCGTGCAAAGGAATCGGCAATTACAAACACATTCTCGATGCGAGTAGAGTACGTACGCATTGGCGTTCGTGCTTCTGGAGGGAATTCCGTCAAAGACAATGACTCGGTCCGCCAGATACGTGGCCATGATGAAGTCGTGCTCCACCACGAATGCCGTCTTTTTGGCGTGAAGGATGAATCTGCCAGGCAATGAAAGACACAGATTAGAGAGTGAGGTGACGAGAGAAAGGGTAAAATATGTTAAATTACTGAATATATTAAAACACTCAACACACCCAAAGGACATATATGAGACATGAAACCAGATCACAAAACCAGTCTCGAGTCGCACGGGTATATTTGTCAGGGGTGCAAACACATGTATGGTCAAAAAAGAGAGAGGTAATCGAAGCCCTCGTCCCGCGGCAAATATCCAGATACTACATTGCCACCATCCCCAACCCACCCCTATAGGCACATAGAGTCAAATGAAATTTAGAAAAACTATCTTGCACTTCTTCTTCTTGCTTTACTGCTACTTCCCTTCCTGAAAACAATTTCACCTGATGATTTGATTAGCTCTTTTTGTAAAGAATTAATAATTCTAGGATGATTGGGGTAATTGTGTTGAGTAGGCCTAGTGCATCTGCATAGAAACTAATAAACAAAATAGAAGCATATATAAATACAATAAAACACAAATACACGAGAAATAAAGCAGTGCTTTATGTTTTTCAGGTAAATTAACTGTATTAAGTATTAATACAGTTTATCTTTTGACAAAACGTGATTTTTCTCTTTCTCTTTTGTTGTTTGATTAACTTTGGTAACACAAACAGCTACAGGTATATTGGGTGCTGTCCCTTTAAGACGAATGCACGTATCTAATACCGGTAATTAAGTTTTATTTTGACTGCGTTTACGGGGAAACTCGTTGAGACGGACACTGGCTTATTTTTTCGTGCACGTCTGTTCAAACACAAATAGAAAAGAAAAGGGAATTCGGTGTTCACGAACTTCGCGTGCTGTCTGCGACTGCGTGGCTCTGTGCGCCGACAGACCATCTACATTTGGATGTTAAACATAATATATATAGCTTGATACAGCAAAGACAACGTCGGCAGTATTGACGGCAAAATAGGCAACAGAATATTTCGTTCTGTAGGCCTATTGACAGGGGCAATATTTGAAAATCGATAATTAGGCCTATTTTTTAAATTACAATTATATATGCATTTGTCAAAACCGAGAAAATTTCAAGCATCAAAATGTAATTTATTAATATGTATTTGCGCCTTCTATTTTGTCTGAAAACTTCCAACACTCTTGCGTGTCGCGTGAAAAATAGGCGTCGGTTGCGGTTCTATTTCTAGCACGCGGTTTCGGCGCGGCTCGAGAAGTGTGTGTGTCAGTGTCACGCAGGCATTGTGCTCTAACACAAGCTCTAACCAGTTAACATGAGAGCCGACATAAAAACGGACACTCCACGCCACGCAGAGAGAAATGTGATGCAGCGGCAGATCCAGAGTGAGACAGAAACACTAGTGGTTCACGCTTGCGCACATACTGCTGGTTTGGCGCGCAGTGTTCTGATTCGCTTATTTCCTATTTACTTGTTGGTGGACGCAATCCAGAATTACTGTTGGTTAAATTATAATCAGATATAATATATATAGATATAAATTATAATCAGACCCTCTCAAACCATTAGACCCCCCCCCCCCTTAAAAAAAAACTCTTCGGATCTGCACGATTCACACAAGTCACCCAAACTGACGTGAAAAAAGCGGGAGGCGCCGAAAAGCGCGCTGTTTGCACCCCTGATTTGTGGCAATAGCCAACAATACATTGTATGGGTCAAAATTATCGATTTTTCTTTTCTGCCAAAAATCATGAGGATATTAAGTAAAGATCATGTTCCATGAAGATATTTTGTACATTTCTTACCGTAAATATATATATATATATATATAAATAAATATATTTTTGTGAGTGAATGCAGCACAATCGCCAACATAAATGGAAAACTTTAAAGGAGATTTTCTCAATGTTTTGATTTTTTTGCACCCTCAGATTCCAGATTTTCAATAGTTGTATCTCGGCCAAACATTGTCATATCCTAACACACCATACATCAGTGGAACACTTATCTATTCAGCTTTCAGATGACGTATACATCTCATTTTCAAAAAATTGACCCATGTGACTGGTTTTGTGGTCCAGGGTCACATATTTCAAATTATAAGGTCTTCCTTTTTTTTTCTCCTCGTCTATTTCTATATTGTTGTTTAGTATAACTGTTTAGTTTTTAGATAACCGTTTAGTTTTTTTGGTCGATGTGTATTTTGTAAAATTTCTATATGTATTTCTACAATAAAAAAAATAAATAAAAAAAGACAGAAAGACACGAATACATGAAAATAAGCATAAACCACATAAAAAGACAAAATCAGCTGTGAGGGTGTTGTGTATGTTACCGTTTGATGACTCTGGCGGCCATCAGACGCTGCTCAGAGTCCAGATATGCCGAGGGCTCGTCGATCAGATACACATCCGCAGGCTTTCCTAAACACAGCGCGAGGGCGACCCGCTGGAGCTCACCACCAGACAGATTCTGGACCTGCACACACACACACACACACACCACACCAGTGTTACCTGTCAATATATTCATCTGTGCAAAAACTTAAAAATAATTAAAAAAAAACCTTTCAAAATACACTACAAAGTTGAAGTATATAATACATATACATAATTAAAAGTGACAAAAGCACAAATTACTAAATCTCCAAATAAAAATAAAAACTGTAAATATATTATTCAAATAGAAAGTTTGTATGTATATTTTAATTGTTAGTAGTCTTGTTATGTGTGTGTGTGTATATATATATATATATATTTTTACATTTAGTTATAATTATTAAAAACATAAAACACTTCAAACGATATAAACTTTAAAAACTATACAAGGCTTTTAAAATTAGCTTGGAATAAAAACTATAAAATGGACTCAAATGTTAATGTAATCCACATAGAAAAATGAAATATATATTTTAAGTTTTAGTAATATTGTTAGGTGCTTTTATAAGAGCATTCATAAGATTATGTAAACGCTTCTAATGCGTCTGAGGAAAGAAAAAGACAAGCTACACCAGATTGTTTAGGTTGTTGCTCCAAGCAATTGGAAGGTAAAAATGAAATACACGTACATACAGGATTACTTCAATATATCAAAGAATGCAAAGTGGCGATAGATTATTTGAGATGGATCCTGAGTAGCATAAGCCTGGTTTACTCACGTCTTGGTCGATGATGCTTTCGATCTGCATGGGCTTCATGACGTCAGTGACAAACTGAGGGTGTGTGTACGCGTCTCTGATCTTATCGTGCAGAAGGGCTCGCACGCTGCCCTGAAACACACACACAGAGAGAGAGAGTGAGGATTCCTGCAGTTTGACCTATAGTTTACAGCTCAGCACTCACGATGTTCAAACTCACTTTAAACTTGGGGCTGATCTTCTGTGGTTTGTAGCTGACGTTCAGGATGGGCACATCGCCTGAGAAACACAACAGACACTCAAATACCACAAAAAGGCATTTAAAAATGTGTGTTTGCATGTATAAATCAGCCTGTTTGTGTGTCGATTTGCTATTTCTGTGGGATGAAAATTCCTAAATTTCCCAAAAAAGAAAAATAAATCATATATAAATGTGTATTTTAGCTACATTAGACTCTAGTAATTATTATTTGCATTAATAAAAGAATAAAGAAAAAAATCTTTTTGATGCCATGACAGATGCTTTGGCTATTCTAATGGCAAGTAACATAAATACTATAAAATATTACTTTAAAAACTATAAAGCTTTTGAAAATTTGCTTTGAATAAAAACTCTAAAATGTAATCCAGTTAAAAAAGTATTAAAAAAGAAAAGTTAGCAAAAAAATAATTTCACAATATTACTTAAACCAGCACAGTGTAATAAAATATGTTTAAGAGATACTGGACTGATATTCAAGATCCATTTTTCATAAAATATTTTGAAACTAAATTGGATTAACTTGATTAAAAACAAAACTCTAAAACAATCTAGTAGAAATATAAAAAACAACAACAATAAAATACATTTAGTAAAAATAAAAAAAAAGTTAAAAATGAATAATCTCATTTTCAATTAGCTGAAATATGCTGAATATTAATATTCACCTCCTCCATCTGGTTTGAGGCCTCCTGCAAGCATTCTGATGAACGTGGTTTTCCCAGTTCCTGAAACAGGAAAACTCGTTTAGTGGAAAATAATGCAATCTTAATATGCAATAATTAATCACTTTAATGCAATAATCACTTCCTTTAAAGGTGCACTACGCAGGATTCAAAAATAATACTAAAGTATTGATTTGTTTGTGTTTGTGTCTCCAGTACAAGTATTTTTGGGACGTTTATGGGATGCTAGCTGGTGTGTCCTGCTAAAGATGCCTAAACTTGCTCGCAAATTACATCAAGTTATATAAATTCTTTCATATACACAAAGAAAGGGTATTTATGCATGATAAACAATTAGGGCTGTCACGATTCCTCGATTGCAATTTACCCGTGTCGAGTAACCAGCAAAACACACACACACACACACACACACACACACACACACTTCACAGACGAGAATCCATGCGGTTGCATTATTAGAGCGTTTTCTAAGTATTAAAACCATTTAAAGACCATACTATAGCATAGATGATGCTATGATGAGTTCAAAAATGCTGTGATTCAGTTAAATAAATATATGACGTATGTGTTTAATATACATGTGCTTTAATTATTTACATGCATGTAGTAAGGTGTGTTTCAGAGTGGCTCAGATCACAGTAAATGCTGCTCCACATCAACCGTTATAATGTTATAAACACATCTGGGAATGCAATGTGCACCATTTAATCAGATTTGTAAGGTAAATCATTTATAAACCTGTGCCAACACAGGAGAATACATCGATATGTCTCTAAATGTGCAAACTGTTCATCGCGATTTCAGAATAAATGTCTAAACCCTCTGAGTTTGTTTTGATGTCCACATGCTCCTGTTCAAGAAATTACAGCGGCTGTAATATTTCTATCATAAAGAAGTGGCCTAATAATAAATACTGAGTGGATATTTAAATTAAATGAGGATTTGATCTGCAGTAAAGTGTCAGTAAAGTGAAAGTCCTGCATGGAGCAGCTTTGAGTTGCACAAGCGTCTCTCACCGTTCTCTCCGAGCATGACCATGATCTCGGAGTCGGTGAACTCTCCTTCAGTGATGGTGAGTGAGAACTCTCCCATGCACTTCTTCATGTTGGGATACTGGTAACGACACATCTTCTTCACCTCCTCCTCCGCCGCCGTCTCAGCCACTTTAAACACCAGAGACGTCTCTCTAAAGCGCAGGTTCTCTGTCGGCACGAAGCCATCCAGGAAAATATTGATTCCTGAAATAAATAAAAAAAAGAGGAGAATATTATAGCAGGGTTCCCACACCTTGCTTAACTTCAAATTCAACTTTCAAAATGGACTTTTCAGGTCCGATACCCTCAAATTCAAGGACTTAATGTGGGGACACATTTCAAGTGAGAGCAAGGTTACAGCGTGTTACCTTGTTAGATACATTGTTAAAGTTTTGTGCGCTTGAACGTCATGGCAACGTACAACATAAAGTGCCTCACGCGGGAAACGCTTGACGTAACGCATAAATGTGAGTAACTAACGTAAATCAAGCAAGCTAGTACGCATAGGCCACGAAGCATTGACGAAATAACACATTAGCGGACCAGAGGGAATAATATGGAATTTTTTCCCAGAAAACTTCTTGCACAAAATAAATTTAAGCACTTTCAAGGACCTGTATCTATGTATATTTATTTCCCAAAACTTTCCAGGGCCTTGATATATATATATTTTTTCAGATTCACAAATTTTCAAGGATTTCAAGGACCCATGGGAACCCTGTTACAGTCAAAATATACAATTTTCCATCATTTATGAGACAACTCTCATATACATAATTCACCCGCTATATTGCCAAATGTACATGATTTTTCATATCAACAGAAAAATATACATGATAACCTGCTTCTCTCGAGACTCCCCTGCTAGTTCACTGTTAATGATATGCTAAAGCCCGATCACACGATGATCTGATTGGTTACAAGGTAGTTTGTGACGTCAGAAACACCAGCAATTTCAAAGCGTGTTTTTGAGACTGTCTTTGGTTCACTGCAGTTTTAAGGAGAAAATACTCAGCAATGGTGTCGACTTATGAATTTACATATGGTTTGTCTTAAAGCATATTAAAAACACCACATAGACACATAACATTAAAAGCTGGATTTTCACCACAGGGGGAGTTAAAGACTTTAATAACCTCAAATTTGATACAACTAAATGTAAGACTTTAAGGACCCCCAGGGACCCTTTCAAAACACACACACACACTTCTGAGCATCACATGCATGTTTTCGAGAGGCTCGTACCTTCTCGGACGCTGAAGGGCATGGTCACCACACCATAGGCGCTGGGAACGCCATACAGACAGCAGATGAAGTCTGACAGGTAATCCAACACACTCAAGTCGTGCTCCACCACAATGATGTACCTACGACAGATGGGGCAATATGAGGTTTAGGGTTTGGTAGAGAGGAGTTAGTATGATTGTGCTTCCTCAACATTAAAGGATTAGTTCACTTCAGAATTAATTAATTAATTTACTCTCCCCACGTCATCCAAGATGTTCATGTCTTTCTTTCTTCATTTGAAAAGAAATTTAGGTTTTTGAGGAAAACATTCCAGGATTTTTCTCCATATAGTGACTTGAATGGGGTCCAAATCTCAGTTTCAGTGCAGCTTCAAAGTCTCTACAGGATCCCAGCCGAGGAATAAGAGTCTTATCTAGACAAACCAGCGGCCATTTTATAAAAAAATAAATAAACATTTATATACTTTTTAACCACAAATGCTCGTCTTGCACTGGCTGTGATGCGACACACATTACGTAATCACATTGAAAGGTCAAGCGTGACGTAGGCGGAAGTACCGACCTAGTGTTTAGAAAGCGAATATGCAAAGACAAATTAAAACCCAATTTACAAATAAATAAATAAATAAATAAATAAATAAATAAATGGTAAAACAACGATGTCGGACGAATTTTGAAGTTAACGGAGAAAATGAGACTGAGTTTTTCACCCTATCCTACATATCTGAACCGGAACACACATGACCTTTGAACATAATTACGTGCAAGACGAGCATTAGTGGTTAAAAAGTATATAAATGTTTATTTTTTGCATAAAATGTCCGCTGGTTTGTCTAGATGAGACTCTTATTCCTCGGCTGGAAAATAGTTTTATTTTTTGCATAAAATGTCCGCTGGTTTGTCTAGATGAGACTCTTATTCCTCGGCTGGATCGTGTCGAGACTTTGAAGCTGCACCGAAACTCACATTTAAACCTTCAAACCGTTGGACCCCATTGAAGTCACTATATGGAGAAAAATGGAGTGTTTTCCTCAAAAACCTTCATTTATTTTCGACTGAAGAAAGAAAGACATGAACATCTTGGACGACGTGTGTGTGAGTAAATTATCAGGAAATTTTAATTCTGAAGTGAACTGATCCTTTAAAGGACTCTGAGACTCACCGGTCTGGAGAAATGAGGGAGCGGATCGTGATGGCAGCTCTCAGCCTCTGCTTCACATCGAGATAACTGGACGGCTCGTCGAACATGAAACTACAGGGAGAGAAACGTTAATACCAGTGTTATTGTTAACCAGAACTATTCAAATGTGTTTTCATTGATTGAAATAAAGCTGAAAAAATAATTAGATATTTAATGAAAAACTTCAAAAATGCTGCTAATGCAACTATTAAAATTAGTAAAAAAAACCTAAAAAATAAAAACTAATAAAATTGGCATAATAGCACAAAACAAATTACTAAAATTGATTACTAACATGAAAATTTAATATATATATAAATATATATATATATATATATATATATATATATATAAATATATATATATATATATATATATATATATATATACAGGGCTTGACATTAACTTTTTGAGGCACTTGTCCTTCGGACAAGTACATTTATGTTTTACTTGTCCATGCACAAAAGTCACTTGTCCGGGTAAAGATTTATAATTTTATCATTTATTTATTTTTTTGTGTTTTGCTAATGCAGAATTCGAACAAACCATTGAAAGCATCCAAACACTATCAATATTAATAAAATTCAGTTGAAACAGTAGAAAGGAACGTGTCCCAAGAACAGAGTTCCCCTTCAACAAGAAATAAGGATCTCCAGACTCCATAATACAAAGTAATACTTTGCACGCTGGTGCGCAGTGTATCACCAGAGGAAGTGGTGACTCTTGTAGGTATCCTCAGTATTTGCAAGCTAGCTAGACAAGCTAGCTAGACTTACTGTATAACTTACTATATCTAAAATAATTTTGTAGACATAGAGATGCAGCGATTACAATTTTCTAGGCCGATTCCGGTTTTTCATTGAGTTTGACCTGCCGATTCCGATTTTTTTTTTTTTAACCACTTTACAGCACACACAAATATTTATTTTTGATCTTTTCTTTAACCCTTTCACGCGTAAGTTTAAAATATTCTAACTGACACAACCCACCCCCCACCCAGAGTGAGTTTTTTCAAGGCGAACGTTCCCTTTAATGTTTCCATGGCGACGCGTCACGCGATACACCGCAGCCACAATAATACTGTATGACAGATTTGTCGCTTTTATTTCGCTTTTCCTTTTTTATTCAAAATATTCACAAACTTGCTTACCATGTCATCAATCAGCCTATCTGATATCCCGATTCTCAAATACGTGTGAGTGTGTTTGGTTGTTTAAAAACCTTTATAAATAATCTTAATCTATAACATGAGATGGGCGCCGCAATGTTGTCCTGTCAGTCGGATTTACAGCACGTGAATTCATCAGTTTCTCCCGAAATAAATGCAAGAACGTGGCCGGTGAACTGAGAAGAATAGAGTAAACTTTATAGTTAACGTTACTTCCACTATGTTTGTCTGATATGAATAACACATGTTGGCAAATTATATTTGAATAGATTGTTGTTGCTGCTTCCACAGACATCAGTGTGTATTTTACAAACTCCAAATGTGTTGTTTTACTCCTGCGTATGTGTATTTAAATATCTGAAACCTAAAATAAACATTATGAGGTTGAAAACACTGCTTAGTTGTGATATATGACAGCGCTGAACGCGTCCGACTCTGGCTCAGCGCCAGCCAACGCGCGAAAGCACAGTTTGAATCTAGCAGTTATGCGACGTCTCAAATTGGTAAAATTAAATCTGTAAAATTATAGACGTAATGAGTGGCACATAACGTGAAGTAACATAGCATTTTATTTTGTTTGAAATTTAACTTGTCCAGTGGGACAACTAATTTTCTCTTCCACTTGTCCTACAAAAAAATCCACTTGTCCCGGACAAGCGGACAAGCCTTAATGTCGAGCCCTGATATATATATATATATATATTAAAAAAAATATTACAACAATACATATTTCAGCATTAAACTTTTCTTTTCAAGTGTATAGCACAGCAGTATTATTTTAATATTTAAATTCTATTATAGTTTTATTAATTTTATTTAATTTTTTTTCATATTTTCAGTTTTCATTTTTGAGCAGTTTTGTCATTTATTTATTTTTTTTTTAATTGCACTATTTAGGTTTGTTTTGTTCATATTTCAGTTTTAGTTCATCTCCAGTTAGTAATTTTAGTGTTTCAACAAACTTATTTCAGTTAGTTTCCAATTTTAGTTTTGTTTTTAATCTAACATATATATTCTATATCATGTCTGCTTTATTTCAGTTAACAAAAATGTTCTCGAAGGGGTGGTTGATTATGATTTCACTTTTCTAACTTTAGTGTGTAATGTTGCTGTTTGATCATAAACAACATCTGCAAAGTTACGAAAGCAAAGGGAGATATTTGCTTTTAAAGAAATCTCTCTTTAAGGACTACAACAAACGGCTGCCGGGTTAGTGACATCACAAACCCTAACATTTACATAAACCCTGCCCCCAGGAACAGGGTTTATAGACAGAAAACCGTAAAACTTCAAATAATAGCCGAGTCCCAAATAGACGCCTGTCTCTTTTAAACGCCTGGTGTGACGACAGGTTTGGGTAAATAAAGGCTGGTCTCAAATAGAGGCCTGGTCTGTTTTTTAGTATCGGGTTGTATTTGATCTTCTAAAACCCGTCAGATCATCTGTTCTATGTTTTGATTAGATTTCACGTGACAGACGCAACCGTTCATGAACGACTCATAACTATTCATTTGCGCGCGCGCGCGTGTGTGTGTGTGAGGGAGAAAGAGGAGATAATATATTTCATTAACTTCGGGATGTTATCCTTAGGTATGTGGCCTGACAGTAGCTTCTGATGGAAGCGAGGATCACCTTATCCATTGTTTTAAAGAGGGAGAGCCGTGTGCATCGGGGCGGGAGCTGTTAGTGCAAGCAAGGCAGGCAGAGTTAGCGGAGGCTGGAGAGGGAGAAGTGGAGGAGAGCGACGTGGAGGAGGAATTCGCCAATTAACTTGTAATTGAGGATCGCGGGGATGATGATAGTGATGAATAGAGTAATTTTCTATCACATGACTGCAGTTGTTTTACAGGGTAGCCTTCATTCTTTCTTGTTGATGTGTTTCGGGCAACAAGTTCATATGCTCGATGGATTTTAGCGGTAACTTGTGTTCTGCCCATTGCTGTCACATCGTTTCGTTTTTTTTTTTTTTTTTATGCTGCCAATAGCCAAATACATTTCTTACATTAAATGATTTTGTTAAACACATTCGAATTAATTATAAATAAAACATAATATAATGTGGTAACCTCCTACTGTCATGCTTGAACATCTCAACACTAAATTAAAGGCCTGTCTCTTATAGACGCCTGTCTCAAATACAAGCCGGTGCAGTTCGGCGATTTGGGTAAATAGAAGCCCGGGCTATTATTTGAAGTTTTACGGTATGCTAATCAATGATTAGAAGATGCTTAGTTGATGAATTTTATGTAGCTGATGTGGAGTTAACTATTCAGAAATGTCCTGTTGCTTCTACATGTTGTCACTTCTTCTTGAGTCTCTCCATCTTTGTTCAGCTCAGGTTTGAACATAAAAGGCTAAACGTTTTTTTTAAATGTTCAGGGCGTCTGTGTGAGGTAATCGGATCGAATTTAAATTTGCATTTAAAGGGACACACACAAAAACAGTGCGTTTTTGTTCACCCTAAAAAAGTGACAATTTTAACATGCTATAAAACAATATCTGTAGGATATTTTGGGCTAAAACTTCACATACACACTCAGAGACTTATTTTACATCTTGTAAAAGGGCATTTTACCACCCCTTTAATGGCTTTAGTTAAGGATAATAACCCTGCAGCACAGAGGGACTCACATATCAGCTCTCTGAATGCACACGACTGCGCAGGCGAATCTCTGCAGCTCTCCTCCTGAAAGGTCCTCCACATTACGTTCACGCAAGTGCAACAGATCTGACCAATCAGGGAACAGAACAATCAGTCACATGATGCAACAAAACTACACATTTCTAAATATATAAATAATACCGAAGACTTTAGATGCACAACAGTGCACTCATATTACTATGAATGGGAGAAAGTGCAAAGCGCAATATGATGGAATAAGTCCCGCCTTTTAGATAAAAGAGCCAATCGACGTTAGACGCTCCGGTTGCTAAAACAACAGTCAGTGTTTTGAGTCCCGTGCTCATGACTGAACATGTTTTACAGCCTTTTTTTTTTTAATGATTTGAGTGTTTAGAAACAATTTATGAGACAGTTGTTGGTCATTTCATCAGTGATTTCAAATATAAAGCTTTGGAGAATTTGATGTTTCCTCAGGATCTGCACTCACGTGACTGAAAAGGCGTTTCAAAGATGGCCTCCGAGTGAAATGTCTTGATTTAAAGGGACTTTGGTAATACTGCACAAAAAAGAAATGCATGTGTACATACCCAGCTGTTCACACACCAGCTCCTCTGTCTTTGTGTCATCTTTCCTGCTTAGGATGGCACCTACTGACCCCTACAGGACAAACAGAGAATTGCACAATCAAGTCAAACACTAAAATTACCTCATATTTACATCAGCTTCTAGGTATCAGCTGATATATATCCATTTTTAATGATATTGTTATCGACCCAATAAGAAATTTTGTCCGACAAGTTCGCTAGTGCATTCGCAGCCTTTTGTTTTGTGCAATAATAAGTTGTAAAATTATGTTTATTTTGCGTATACATACGATTTATCTAATATAGGATTCGCTTGGTTAAGAATGAATGCATTTGTTTTTTAATCAGGCTCTCAAAAAAATTACATAAAAATTTGGATTTAGATTTATCGGCTATCAAATTTAAAGAATTATCGGTTATCGGCCAAAATTTTCATATCGGCGCATCCCTATCAGCTTCTTTTCATACTGACCAGGGTTATCATTAATTAAAACTATTAATAACAATTCTGTTAACTGAAATAAACCTGAAATTAAATAAAATAAAAATATTACCGTATTTTCCAGACTATAAGTCGCACTTTTTTTCATAGTTTGGCTGGTCCTGCGACTTATAATCAGGTGCGACTTATATATAAAAATTAATTCAGACTGAGATGAACCAAGAGAAAACATTACCGTCTACAGCCGCGAGAGGGCGCTCTAGTTGAGTTGTTCAGAAGCGACACCAAGGGATGAAGAAACTGATTTGGAATGAGATCGCGGGAGCTTGGTGAACTTGTTTACTGGTAAATTTCTTGCTGGCTTATGTTAATTTAGCCTATTCAGCCTCCCAGGTATATGTTCTTTATGCTATTGTGTAGCTGAATAACTGTTAATGTGTTGCGTTAACACACCGGACACCTATTCACCCTGTTGTTCTGTGTGCTACTGTGTAGTTGAATAACTTGTCTATATTGATTAAATGTCTGTTCTTGGTCTTGGATTTTGTGAAATAAATTTCTAAATAAATGCGACTTATAGTCCAGTGCGACTTATATATGTTTTTTTCCTCTTCATGACGCATTTTTTGACTGATGCGACTTATACTCCGGAGCGACTTATAGTCCGAAAAATACGGTAGTTGAAAAACTTAAACTAAACGAAAACTGCTGCCGTTTCGAAATGTTGCCTTTTGAGTTTAAGTTGACGCACTAAATTTTTTAATAGGAAGTATATTACAACTAAAACTGAAATTAAAAATAAATTGAACCTAAATAGCAATATTTAAAAAAAAAGAAGAAAAAAAAAAGAGAAGAAAATGACAACAAAATTACAACAAAAAAACCCCAACTAAAATTAACAAGAAAACCAAAAATATTCGAATAAATGCCAATTCAAAATATGAATAAAACTATAACAACCCTAAAATAAAAACTAAAATCAGACTGATACTGACCTTAACGGTTTTGGGTATCTGGTCAACGTACTGCGGCTTAACGATGGCCTTCAGGTCGTCTTCCAGGATCTTAGTGAAGTAGTTTTGCAACTCGGAGCCGCGGAAATACGCCAGGATCTCCTGCCAGTCAGGGGGAGCCTAAAACACACACACACACACAAATTAAACAAACACATCTCAAACATGACGATACACATATGCACACAGACATGTGAACTAGGATCAGATCTGGATTGTGTTTGTGAGTGCGTTGAGAAACTCACATCAAATCTCCCCAGGTTTGGTTTCTGTTTTCCCGCCAGGATTTTGAGAGCAGTGGATTTCCCGATACCGTTAGTACCCACAAGCCCCAGCACCTCACCTGGACGAGGGGTGGGCAGCCTAACAGACAAGAACACTCACATGTTAGCGCTGTCAAATTAAAATCTTAATTCCAAAAAGAAAGGAAAAAAAAAAGAAAAAAACCCTGCACATTCGAATGCAAAAAACGTGCATTCGTATTTTTGGTGTGTCAAGAGGCGCACGAGACACGATGATGACGTAACTGACACAGTTTGTTTTTGTTAGCTCACATCCAGTACATCGTGGTTCGGCTGCGTTGTTAATTTGAAAAATGGCGTGAAAAGGCGGAAACCCTCTCAGCTGGTGGCAAAAATCATGCAAAGACATACTTGACCAACATTGGTCACATCGGTCAGAGCTGAGCGTGTGTTTTCATCAGCTGGAAACACTGTCAACAGAAAGCGGTCCGCACTCGCTGCAGATCAAGATGAGCGTCTGGTGTTTTTGACGAACAATATGTAGATGTAGAGAGCAGAAGTGGATTGTTTCTGAATGGCAGTTTGTTCATTACGCTGTCGAATCGTGTTTTCTCAGGTCACAGTTTTATGCACTACTGTAACATAATTTTCCTTGCATACACATTAAGGAAATTATCATTAATTTAAGATTATTTGTTTCAAAAGTTAATGCACTTTAAAAATTAAATGTCATTTCATTTCAATAAAAGATGCATTGCTTGATTTGGTTTATTTTCGCTCATTGCACTCGCTTGCGCCCTCTTGTGGGAATAGGAGACAACACAGTACTTTTTGTAAATAAGAATTGCCTTTAGAATTCGAATATAATTCAAATTTTGCAAATATTTAGTAATGAAATTCGAACTGAGCTTTTCAGCCATTTTGACAGCCCTAACTTGGATTAAACACACAACAAACTGAATAATGATTAAGGTATAACTCAGACGAGATGCATGTTTGTACCTGTGAAGCTTGAAGGAATTGGCACAGTATCTGTGTGTGGTTTCCTTCTCCAGGTTGCTTGGCAGGTTCACGATGGAAAGAGCACCAAACGGACATTTCTTAATGAAACAAAATAATTAAAATCAGATTAAATACATGATAACTTATGGAAATTAGTAAAGTATATGGTAATTATTGAGCATTTGACAACATGTTTAACCCTATAAAGCATGTACATAGATACATTTCTGAGGCCTTTAAGTGATCAACATGATCAAAACCTTGCTGTAAAACCGGATGCACAGAATCACATGCCTTCTGTCGTCTGGTTGATAGTTTAGACTTTTTTAGCAAGTAAAAGTCATTTAGTATAATAGTATAAACGTCCACCTTCAGCTCATGTCTTCACTTTTATATTGTTGGTAATATTTCAAGATGAACACTTACTGGACTGAAGCAGCTGAGCTTTACTTGATTATCCAGACATCATTTTACACGAGTATCAAATATGACCAACAGGGTTTTGAGGAAGGGTCATTTGCGCATCTCTTAATCATCATTGTATGTTTTAAAACTATAGAGCTATGATCATAAAACTAAGCATTTAAATATCTTAAGATATTTAGTATCGATATTGAGACGATTTATATGCATCTTATGTCAGTAGTCTGCTAAACTGTAACAAATATCTCATTATAAGAATAGCAAAATCTAATGAACTCGGCATTAGTGTTTTGTTCAGTAACGTTTTTTGATTGCAGTCTTTTGTCGGCTGCCATTGTTTCCTTTGCTCATCAGTTTCACACAATCTTAAGATTTTATTTGTTTCATTCGATGTTTTATAGGCAACCTCAGTCATGCTCATTCAGATAAGCACAGTTTTTAAATAAATCTTGTTTATTTTAGTTCAGGACTTCAAAGTCCAGGTGTTTGTAATCTGTACTTAATCTGTGTTTCAGAAAGCCATGACTAACCCTGCGTCTTAATGTCCACACTATCCGTCCTAAATGGCATGTGAGATTAGAATAAGTGTGTCCCAAAGCATAGTATGTTGAAAGGAGGATGCCAGAAGTGGATCTATGCTCACTATAACCGCTAATATTACCCACAACACTTTGGATGAGGAACTACAAACATGAGTAAAAAGTGTTAAAAAAAACCTACAAAACATGGCGGATATGCACGACTGATGGTGAGAGGTTTAGATAAAGGTTTGAGTAACTAATCAAAGATTAACCTGATAAAAAATATATTTATTTAATGTTATCCGTGTTATATTTCATCTGCAAAACAATGTGGACTTTTATAAAGATCCGTTTGGCCATTAACTTTTAAATGCATCATTATGCATTAATATGAGGAGTCTCCGCATGAAAGACTTCAGATCAACGACGTGCAACTGCATTTCTCTTTGATTCGCTAGGAAATTAAATTAAATATGGAGGATTTTAGGTGTGACGAGATGATTGACAGGCCAGTTTACGTGACAGGATGAGACAGAGAGCAACCATTAAAGACGCATTTGTATGACGTGATCGTATGTCCCAAAGCTTGTCTACTCTTCTGCTACACACTCAAAAGCATCTGCTTTTTCTTCACAAAAAGAGTACATGCTTTTAGGGCGTAGTATTAGCAGGCGAATTGAGACGTAGCAATAGCTATTCAAGACTGAGGCCTTCATTTTAAACCCTGTCTGGGAACCCGCCCACATATATGATGCTTTACAGGGTTAAGCTATAGTGAAATGCTCGAGGGATGTGATTGGGTCCTTCAAATACCTTGATACAGATTCCACACCCGATGCAGAGAGACTCTGAGATCCAGACGATTTTACTCTGAGGCGAGACCTCAATACACAGCTTCCCTGAGAAAACACACCAGCACTTCAGGACTTCAGATGAAGCAAACTCTGAATCAACATGCACCAATGCTGCATTGTCTAAATGTCATAATCCATTTGTTAACAAACAAGTATTCATTACTTCAAAGAGCTCATTGTTTCTGCCTTAAAATATTACATTGCTTAAATTACTAAATTTTAAGACAACTATGGCTGCGTTTACACTTGGCATTAACATGCGACCTGTATCCGGATGTTGTCCACATACACATTGAAAAGACCAGTGTAACACGCTTCTGATGGGAATGTTATCCAATCAGCGTGTCCGGGTTCGGAGATAGTTGAGGACGCATTGTGATCGGATCTCAGTGTAATGTAAACGCAATCCAGCCGTCGTGTCTGCATTCACAGGTGGACGTCACACTAAGCCCCGCTCACTGTCATTTTTTTGTAAATTTGGAGTGCTGTCAGTACAGAGAACAACGACAAAAATCGGTGTTGCCTGCACCGTGTTATCCTCTTTTTTAAATTTGCACCGTATTGACTTCAATGGGGCAAGTTTTAAACCTGCTTTTAGCCTCTTAACATCCTTGATGTGTCATTACAAGTGCACAGCCACGTGAGTGTTTCCTTCAGAGTCAACACGGGTCAATCTGACTGCAGTAGATGTGAAAGATACTTGTAATGACACATCAAGGATGTTAAGAGGCTAAAAGCAGGTTTAAAACTCTGAAGTCAACAGGGTGCAAATTTTAAAAAGAGGATAACACGGTGTAGGCAACACCGATTTTTGTCGTTGTTCTCTGTACTGACAGCACTCCAAATTTACAAAAAAATGTTAAAATTGACCGGAGTTCTCCTTTAAAATATGAGCAGGGCACAACCTAACGCTTTTTGACTTTCTCCATTTCTGTAAACCTACTTAGGGTTCAGGGTATTTATTTTTTCACACATTTTCCCCAGCACAGCTGGCAACGTTCTCGGACCCATGCGTTTCTCTGTACAGTTTCCATTACGGCATCTATCCACATCATTAGCACTTGCAGCCTCTTCATCCTCCTCATTTTGCCAGATTTGTAAAATGTCCCCCGACTGAAAACCACTTCAGGTCGACTTTGCACCGGAGCCATCCTTTATCTGTCGTCTTTTTTTCCCCTTGGGAATGCGAGATCTGATCTGTTATCCAGACACAGAAGCCACTTGATGTGGACAGGTGTAAACGCACCGTGTCCTGATTGGCTTATGATCTGATCTGCTTGATCGGATCACAGTGATCGCATGTTAATGCCAAGTGTAAACGCAGACTCAGATTTGTATATGTACATTTCTGAAATGCATGACTTAGACAGTTAGAATGATAACAAATCACTCTAAATTGTAATGCATTTTCTGTAAAGCGGCTTTGAAATGATGTGTATTGTGAAAAGCGCTTTACAAATAAATGTGACTTGAATTGAGTACACATCAATAACGCACAAAGCCTGAAGTCAAGCGAATTGAGCGTGCGATTCTTACCCATGCGCACCACCGGACAGCTCTTCTTGCACTCCTGACGGCATTTCTTGGGCTTACACTTGTCGTGGTTTACAATAGCGATTCTGGTGTTCTTGTCGGCCATTTGGCTGGTTTGATGTCGCACACCGGCGACGCAGATCTACAGGAAAACAGGAGGCCTAGACCTCACTAGAAAGAGAAAAAGAGAGAGAGATTTGAGCTGCGTCCGAAACAAAATTAATGTTTATCCTATAGGCCTATTTAGGGGTGGGCGATATCTCGATATTTACGATATATCGAGATATTTTTTAAACTCGATATGGATTTTGACATATCGTATATATCGATATATTGTTTATATTTAATTCTGATTTCGCCAATTTGCTTGTTTGCCTTCTCTGTGCTGTGCTCGCGCTCGCCCCCGCCCTCCTCGCTTTTGTTCCCCCTCCCCTCGCGTGTTGTCTCATTCAACCAAGTCCCCCGAGTCCGGTCAGAAACATCAATCTTTCCCCGCCCAGCGAGTGCTTGAAGTGCGTCAGAAACAGCGCGCGCGCGCGATCAGTTGTTGTTGGTAATTTTTTGTGTAGCGTCGCCTCTCGCCGCATTGCTTTTGTTTGAGGGCGCACTCACACTTAAAATGCTCCCCTGTAGAAACGGGCCTGGCAGCTCGCGCAAGGTCTAGACACGGTGAAAGTTTCCTGATTGTGACGGATGGCCGAATTTACATGACACATAAATTAGCATTAGCCTCTACCTATTCTGCTATATACAGTGTCAAAAAGAAGAGAAGAGGATAAAGGTGGATAAAGACAGAGGTAAAGTGATGTAATGAATGAACAGTTTATCTAATTGCATAGTAGTAAGATACTGTAATTTAATGGCAGTTATTTTTACCTACTTTATGCTAGCAGTTGTTCTGAGTTCCCCAGAGGCCCCAGACAGTGTGATTTTGTAACAATCATGTCAATTTTTAGATGCATTTTTATCACTTTTTTTTTTAAATTAATGTTTTACTCTACAGTTGTGCAGTTTTGGGGGGATATATGGCTTTTTTTTTTTTTTTGCCAAAATTAGTAATGATATTTCTATACAGGTTTATTAAAAATAGTGCAATATGTATTATTTCTTCCTTTATTTTACAGTTAAATTATTATTTTTGTATACAGGGATTTTTTTTTTTTAAATGTCGCTGAAGCACTTTGTTCCTACATGAACTGCCTACCTATTTGCACTTCAATAAAAAAAGACTTTGTGGTATTTGGCATATTTGTTTTTGCAGTAGTTTTTGGGGGGTTATTTTTCCTGTAAAGATATCGAGATATATTTTTTGCTCCATATCGCCCAGCCCTAGGCCTATTCATGCATTCTGTTGTCTGATTAAAAAGCTCTTTATACATTCGCTGAGTGGCAAAAAGTTGAGTGGCAGCATTTGTTTTCAGCGCGAATTCCACGAAAAACACATCTAAAATGGGAAAGAGCTTTGAGATTGACTGTCCAACTAGATTTGACAAGAAATCTGAGGTATATTTACACAGATTTTTACAAAATCTACAGAACAGAGAAGCAAATGGATTCACAGAAACAACTGGATCCAGGCAGTGAAAGGTGGATTTGCAGTTTTCATTTTGTGTCAATATGCTGAATTTAGGGGTAAAATCATACCCTACATATATTGTATTATTATATATTGTATTGACAACTCATCAAGTAAATATTTATCATCGTATATTCTGCATAATTAGATGTTTTTAAAAATAAACTGAAAAAAAAAAAAAAAAGTTTTCGGGCTGGACGATTTGATGATATATATATAACATTGATATAAGTGATCACCCAGATTTAGACCTATATTGTATTTACATAAAGCGTTCACACACAGGCAAATTTGCTTTATGTATTTCCCCGTGTCGAAATCAGGCTCATATAAATGTCAGGAAACAGGATTCCTGGCGGCATATCAATAGCCACAGATCACTGGATCTTTGGTAAATTGTAAGGAACACTGTATTGAGTTCAACCTTTAGTTTACACTGATAATAATTTGTTTTACTCACGTTTTCCCTATTAAATCCAGTCACACAGCAGCTCTTTAATAAGTATTTCCAAATTCATAGCACTCATAAAAGTTCCCGCACGACCGACTACTTCCAGTGAGATTCTGAAGTGTGCATGCGATGGACACTTTACTGTCCCATGATGCCACGGGACAGGATTTATCAATGGCAGTGAAGAGACGCTGGGAGGTCATGTGATAATGACAACATGGCGAATGTAGCACATCTGGATTACATTGACTCATACTATATACAATGTACATTATTAGCGGTTGCAGAGTAATTACTTATTCACAATAAGTACCTGCTCAAGAGAGTATGCGATTTCGGACGCAGACAGAGATTAACGCCAATATAACACACTTCACGAGGGAGGAATTAGGGCTGCACAATATCAAAATGATATCAGTATCATGCAAATTAAGTTATTAATGGCGCACAAAAAGTATTCTCGTCGCTTCATAAACTACAGGTTGAACCACTGTAGTCACATGGACTATTTTAATGATGTCTTTCCTACCTTACTGGGCCTTCAAAGTGTTAATTAAATAGCGCTCAATGGAGCTATTTGAATCTGAGCCTTCGGATTTCATCAAAAATATCTTAATTTGTGTTCCAAAGATGAACGAAGGTCTTACGGGTTTGGAACAACATGAGGTTGAGGAATTAATGACAGAATATTAATTTTTGGGGTGAACTAACCCTTTAAGAAACCACCTAGAACAGCCTTGCCACCCTCACAGTGGCTATTAAAACCAGTTTATCACTTGTTAACATGCATGAACTCATGCAAACGATCAGATATAACAGACACCAGCTGTTACACACTCCCAACAAAATGCTTTCCTGATGGCAGCCGTGTAAAACAAGATACGTCTCTAGAGCAAAACCTGGTCTGATGTGGTGGTTTCATGAGTCAGAGACAGATAGATAGACAGCTCACATTCAGGATGAATGAAGTTGCTGAGTTGCCATCTATACAGTGCAGCGCTGGCATCACGTGACAGCTCGCTTAAACACGCATAGACTGCACTGTCATCCTATTGAACACATATATTAGTCATTTGATAATTAATAATGAGTCAGTTATCAGATGCAGTGACTCATTCTGCACTTGTGCTGGAGTAACCTGAGGTTTATCGTCTTGAACAAGGACACTCCTGTCATAGTTTATGCACCTCTTGAAGGGACTCGAACCTACAATCTTTACATTACCAGACCAGATCATTGATTAATGGTTCGTACACCACAGCACCCTTTGAATCCGAACCGATTGGACTAGTACACTCCATAACCGATGTTTATACATTATACACAAAAACGTTACATTCAGATCTACGTTTATAACGGCTATAAACAATCAGAAATAGCCAGATTCGGTTATATTGAGGCACGTGCGCGCGCTCGTCGCGACTCTCTCTCACACACTAGTGGGAATAACGAAAGATGACGCAAGACTTTCCCTCAGAGAATTCCCTGCTTTATTTTACCCCCAAAACACTACATTATGTGTCATGGTCTTTCTAAAACGTCTGCTTAGTTGTTTTCCACTTTGTTCAGAATGACTTTCATTAAATATTCGTGGAAAACGGGGATATTTTAATGAAAGAAGAAAAGGCCTCGCGCATAGGGCGGCATGCGCACACAGCTGGTGCGTTTTTGTCTTTCAAACTACCTATGAATCTCCATTTAATTATTACAAATGTCAATAAAACGCTGCTCACCTCCCGCTGATGGGAACAACGCAGTATAACGCGTTAATAAGCGTTGATTTTCTTCTTACTGAGTGAAGAGACGACCAGCGCGTGCTGCTACGGCGCGCACGAGACAACACCGGTAGCAAAGATGGCGCGAGAGCGCGCGACGCTAAAGGGACGCGACGCGATTCAAGAACCGTGACGTGGTCAGAGTGCGCCAATGCCGGGCAAATGCGAATAGTGCATGGATGTTTACGATTATATTTTACCTTTTTTTAAGAACGTGCGTTAGTTGTGGAAACAGATGTAAGAAAACACAGTTGTGGGAGTGTTTTTGAGTGCCGGTGAGTAACTGTGGCTTTGTTTTGTTGTATTACATCAATTAAAGGTAGATATTTTTGATTAAACAACCGTGTGTTGTTGTAAAATTCTAATATCTTTTTTACTTTGTAAACTTGTTTATTACGTATATTTTGTCATGGCACTATGATAAATATATCATACAGTTGGATATTACATATTACATATTATTATAAGATGCTATGTAGTTAAAATAATGTTCTGGAACACACACACACACACACACACACACACACACACATATATATATATATATGAAAGAATATTTTTTTAATTATCTAAAAAATAACATTGTATTGCCATCGTTTTAGTTTTTTGGACATGGAGCATTTTTATTCTTTTTTTTAAGTGAAAACTACTAATTAATGTCAATATTAGTAATAAAATGTGTACGTAAAGCAGTTGCACATTGGATTGTTTAGGGTTATTGTTAGGTTGGGTTACTGCACATTGCATTATTATTATTTAATAAATGTTTTTATGCTGTCTGGGTGTTTTTTAATTCCATCCCATCTGTCTGTCCTCATTTTCTTTCCTCAGTAACCATGGCAACCGCCACCAAAACCCCCCCAGGCGCCGACCCGAAGCAGCTGGAGCGCACCGGGACCGTCCGAGAGATCGGGTCACAAGCCGTGTGGTCGCTGTCCTCGTGCAAGCCAGGTGTGTGTGTGTGTGTCATTTATTCTCTGTTTTCGATCATCGCACACCTGTGTTTAGTTTTTCATTGTGTCATTCTCTTTCTGTGTGAAGGCTTTGGAGTCGACCAGTTGAGGGATGATAATCTGGAGACGTACTGGCAGTCCGATGGCTCTCAGCCACATCTGGTGAACATTCAGTTCAGGTAGAGCCACGATGAGTCTCGAACAGCCCCTGTATGATTGATCCACAGCATCGGGGGTCGATTCATCTGCCATTATTCTGACATTATAAAACTATTGTTTACAGCTAATAAATGTGTTTGTGTGATTGACTGGTTGACATAAATGCTAGTCAGTTACTAAACACACAGATCTAATTATAATTACACAATGTGGGGATTAATTCATTTTATTAATCACAAATTAAGTGCACATTAAATTTGGCTACGAAATCTTCCCCAAAATATCACTTAAAGTCCTTATTGTGTTAAATGAGAAAAGCATCACTAGACATTACAAAAATTAGCTTTAGAAATAAATATTTAATTTGATTCAACATTGAATTTTTTTACACAAACTTTCAGGCTACAACAGCCACGAGGGTAATTTAATGATGACAGAATTTTAATTTATGGGTGAACTATATCTTTAATGGGTTTTTTATTAAATATGGACATTTTTTTAATGGAGTGATACTCTAAATAAGAAACTACAACTGCCAGTAGGTGGCGGTAAATGTCTAAAGTCATTGAGTCAATTCATTAATTCGTTCAATTAATTCAGGAAGATAAAAACTTATACAGGGGCATTTCTGCCCTGATATTCTGATTTTTAGGGTCTTTCTAACTCCATTTATAGGCTCCATCATGCAGTGAGTTGTTTCTCAACTTCATGTTCATTAGCAATCAACACACACACACACACACACACATATATATATACATATATATATATATATATATATTATATATATATATATATATATATAATTTTTTTATCCATCTATTCATTTAAAGGACTTGAAAAGTGGAAAATTAATTATTATAGATCAAAGAAAAATCATGTAGGTTTATTTAGTAAATATATTTCTAGTTAAGATCCTAAATATTTAGCTGATTACTTGGTTTGTGTCTGTGAGCACAATGTGATTGAAATAAGTTTTGAAAAATCCTTATCCAGTAATAATATAACTGTAAAGGTTATGGAAATGCACTCATCAAAAGATGCTGTAATCATTTAATCTCTAAATTTTGTTGTATATCAAATAAAAGCATTATGTCTAGCCACACAGAAAAAGATCAAACAATCTTTACATTTTTAGTAACTTTAGTTCTCTGCTCAAATTATATATCATATTGGATTGAAATTTCAATGCTTTGCAGATTTGTTCATTAAATATCATTTAAAACAAGTCTGTATTGGAAAGAGTGACAGACACTTAAAATAATTCTGACCAAAGATCAGTGAATACTGTTTAGAAAACAGTAAACTGGAATGTTTTAAAGTACGCATTCATGTTTTATGATGAATATTCTAATATATATTTGTGTTTGTGACTGCTTAAATGTTCTAGACACTGAAAGGCTGTGATTGTGTCATGTTAGGAGGAAGACCACTGTGAAGATGCTGTGCATTTATGCCGATTATAAATCTGATGAAAGCTACACTCCCAGCAAGATCTCGGTCCGAGTGGGAAACAACTTCCACAACCTGCAGGAGATCCGGGTAAGAGACGCGGATCACGGACAGAACCGACTCCAGCTGAATAACCACACCGTTGTTTTCTTCAGTAGTTGGTTCCGGAAGTAAAAACCACATTCAGTTCTCCACAGGGAAATCGATTTTTAACGATAATTTATAGACTTTAAAAGACAGCCGTGCTGTGAGCTATGAGGTTGTTAATCAATAGTATTTTGCTACTATAGAAGCTTGTTTCCGCCACAGAATAAAACATTTTAAAAGATAATTGTGACTTTTTATCTCACATTCGTGAGATTTAAAGTCAGAATTGCGTGAAATAAAGTTGAAATTCTGTGTTATAAAGTCAGAATTGCGAGATATAAACTCACAATTCTGATTTTATTAACAAGTTTAAGTTTATATCTCACAATTCAACTTTTCTCAGAATTGTGAGATATAAAGTCAGAATTGCGAGATATAGACATGCAATTCTGAGAAAAAAAAAGTAATTTTTCACAGTTGCAACTTGATATCATGAAATTCTGACTTTATAACAAACAATTGCGACTTTACATCACGCAATAATGAGAAATAGGTTGCAATTGTGAGAAAAAAAGTCACAATTACCCTTTTTTTTTCTGTGGCGGAAACAAGCTTCCATAGACTGCATTATTTCAATTTAGTTTTAAAAATAATCGTATTTAAAAGCAGAATTCACTGTAAAATTCAGCTGTTAAACTGTGGAAAAACTACATTACCCATAACGCTGTACAGAAAATTCTACCAATCGAAAAGACGAAACAAGCAGAACATGCCAAAAGATCTCGTTAGCGCCACTCTAATGAAGCATTGTGAATTCTCTACGCTCTCAAAAAACATATTTGAATATGACAGCTTAAAATATAGTGTTTTATATACATAATCAACATGTTTTTAATGAGTAGATTTATATTTCTCCATCATTATGCTGTTCGCAATGCTTTGTGGGATTGTAGTTCTTTCCCTCACTACAGCACTTATGTTCACAGTCTTGTACCTTTGTATTTTTGTCAGATTTTCAAAAACTTTTTCACTTCAAATCAAAGTTTGTAATGTTATGATTCTCCTCGAGGCTGGTTGGCTTGGTTCATGGCTTAAATGCATTAACAAAGACTTTTTTTGAAATCCCTATGGGAGAAATGAATGGGAAAAATAGTTCGGGAACCAACGGCGCTGCAAAGGTAGGCGAGCGCTAATGCACTCTATAGATGAACTTCACACAGTTACACAGATGATTTACTGCTGAAATTAAATTAGTCTCATATTTAATTAAGTTTGCATCATTGATTCTGTTTATCACTGTGAAGCTGCTGTGAAACATTCTGTATTGTAAAGGACTATAAAAATAAAGGTGACTTGATGTTATAGCCTTAATCTATAAGCTCAAATACTTGATTGTGATTGGTCGTTTGTGGAATTCTTTGGTACATTATTTGTATGTAATGATGTTAAACGGTATAATTGACTTTTTTTTTCTCTCAGGCAAGTGAGAATCACTCTGTGGTCTCGTTGTTGTTGCATAATAAACTTATTCATAACCTAAATCAATCTTTCGTGCCTAAAAATGTATGTATTTATTTGCTTAAAACCATGTCTAAACAATCAGAATAATATGCATTTTCACAGAATAAACCCTTGGATTGTAACACAAGCGCGTGTGTGTGTGTGTGTGTGTGTGTGTGTGTGTGTGTGTGTGTGAGCAGCAGCTGGAGATGGTGGAGCCCAGCGGTTGGATTCACATCCCTCTGTTGGATCTAGTAAACAATCCCATCAGAACCTTCATGATCCAGATCGCCGTGTTGGCAAACCACCAGAACGGACGAGACACACACATGCGGCAGATCAAAGTCTACACACCCGTGGAGGAGAGCTCCATCGGCAAGTTCCCACGATGCACCACTGTAGACTTCATGATGTACCGCACCATCAGGTGACCGAGGTGCCTTCCCATAAGACTCTGTTCTAGATTTAAATGTTTTCAGTTGTTTTAAAATGTGCCGAGGTGTGTTTTGTAAAGAGAAGAGTTCAAAGTTCAGTTTATGTACACATGCAAATCTACGGGAAATAAATGTTTGTTTGAAATAATGAAAGCAGCCTGTGTTTCTTGATGCTCTTTTACAGCAGGATGAATTGGAGAGATACAGCGCTCTCATGTTTAGCTTGTTTTATTAAACTGTGAAACACACGGATTGCTCACTAAATCTCTGCATGCTTCAGTGTGACTGATTGGCTTTTACTCAATTTTTCGGAGACATGCATGGGTTTTTATCGGTCACTGTGTTTAAGTGGTAACCCTATACAATAAGGTTTCATTTGTTAACATTACTTAATTAGTTGACATGATCTAACAATGAACTATCTCTATGGCATTTATTAATCTTAATGTTAATCTCAACATTTGCTCCTAGATTTTTAAGATCAAGAGTTGTATCTGTTAACATTAGTTAATGCACTGTGAACTAACATGAATAAACAAAGATTAATAAATGCTGTGAGTACATATTGCTCCTTGTTATTTCATGTTAGTTAATGCATTAACTAGTGTCAACAAATGAGACCTTATTGTAAAGTGTTACTGTTTAAGTTTGTGAGCTTAATACAGTACAGACATAAATATTTGTATTTAAACATTCAAACATGCACTCTTAGCATACAGGCCTAATCAATAAATATAGCTGCAATTATCAGGGCCAAGCACAAAAAGGAACAACATGACAGGGAAGCATGGCTGGGAGCTTGAGAAAAACTGCAGCAATAAGTAATTAAATATGTTTTAGATTATTTTATTCAAAATGGCAGATATATCACAAATACATTCACTGTAATATGATTAACTTGCTTATCACTTTTGATCAATAGGTGGCGCTGTTTTACAATATAGTGTGGTCAATGTGAGGTAACAATGACATAAACTGTTTGGTGTCAAAATGCCAAAGCATTGCAGAGTTGCAGCCACAGAATCACTTAGGACTCAGGAAACTTAGGCCTCCGAGTCGTCTTGGTAAGGTCTTCGTCCTCATAGCTCAGCTAGGCAGTATGCTAGATTGCTGGCTCTCTGTAACCCAGGCTCTCTGTAAGTAGTAGTAGATAACTTTATTGTCCCCCTGGGGCAATTGGGTTTGCGGTGCAGTCGCAAGGCACTTCATGACAAAACATCAGCCATATGACACAAACAAATACATTACAATGCAATACACTATACACCCCTGCATATAACCAGGCCAACTGGAGATCTAGCTTATTTTGACTGATTTAAGGCTTTTATGGCTTGTGGTACAAAAGAAAATTTGGATCTGTTCTTGGTCATAAGGGGTGGGCAGAAACGATGCCTAGATGGCAATAATTTAAAATGAGATGCCAACGGGCATGTGTAATCACATACAATGTTATTGGCCTTTCTCACCATTCTGTCTTTGTAACATGACAGAAATGAAACTGTAACCCAGGTTCCCTGTAACCCAGGCTCCCAGTAAAGCGTTCAAGTCCTCCTGGGAAATTCGTGTTTACGAGGTGGAAGTCATGTTTACGACATCATGTGCATTCAAGTCATTTTCGTCAGAGTAAGATGGCGGAGTACATTCTCTTAATTAATTACACAAAAATACAGCAAGGTTCCTAAAATATACTGGTATTCAGCCATGTTTCTCACTGACACGCCCCCAACTCGTAAAGATCGGGGCCTAAAGAAAATCCTAAGCGTTGGCGTTCATGTGCGCCATGACTTTACGACATGACTTGAACGTACAATAAAGATGTGAGTTAAGAGTAAAAAAAAAAAAAAAAAAAAAAAAAAACCTTAAAGGGTACATAACATGCACAGTTTCACCTAATCTCATGTTAATCTTGAGTACCTATAGAGTAGTAGTGCATCCTTAATATCTCAAAAAAGTGTTTAGTTTTATTATATTTAGAAAAGAAAAATACAGCTTTCCGATTCTCTCCGGAAAAAGCCGAGGTCCTGGAGGCGGAGCTATAGAGTCAAGCGGTAGTGCTTGATTTCCAGCAAAAGACAGAAATCTGATCCAGTTGTACTTACATGACTGGGGTCTTTTATCACTGGGACCGCTCCACGTTTTAATAGCAAACGATTTGCAAATCCAGCGTCGACCTGAGCCTTGTTAATAAAACATTCGTCACTGAAACGACCAGAACACACAACCGCACTTCCTACACTCCGTTGCTGCATCCACTGTTCCTGTAACACTGGGTTCTTTGGAAAACTGAACACGGTAAGCTTTCCCTCACATCCAAATACACACTTTTTTGGAGACATTCTTGAACAAATCCTATGCAGCGCTGCCGATGATTTCCTGTTGAAGCGCGTTGATGTGCGTGGTCTCGCTCTCCTCTAGTCGACGTGCTCGCGGGCGAGCTTTTCCGAGAGAAATGCTCATATAAGGAGTTCCACTCTGATCTACGTCATTAGATCCACGATCTAAAAAAAACCAGCCGAAACTTGTACCAACCCGGAAGTAAGATTTTCAGCATAGAAATTCTCCGTTATTCGTCCAAAATATTTTTTTAAAACTTTGCCCATGTTTAGCATGAGAATCTATCTCTTTAACACTGTAAACAACTCTGAATACATGAAACACCATTGTACCCCCCCTTTAAGAAAAATAAGCGTTTTAGAAGGACAGAAGAATCACCCAATCACTGATTGTTCTGCAGTGACTGACACTTCGATGAGCCAATAGCAGCAGCTCATTCAGGTCGCGCCCGCGCCTCTGTCAGCGACTCAGCGTGAGCATCAGATGAAGAGAGTGTGAGTCAGACGAAGGGATCTCCAGAAACTATCCGCATTAAACGATTGATTGAGAGAGAAAAGTGACTAAATATAAAGAAAGGATTGGATTTTTGAGTGGACGCGATACCTTGGAGAAGCTGTCGTCGGAGTGAGAAGGGGACGAGGCAGAATTAGAAATAGTGGCTGATTCATTGCAGACCCACGGAGCATCAAAGCGCAGCGAATGCGAACTTCCTTGTTTAAACATGCATTATTATTTTCCTGCCTTGGTGAGTCATATTTCAAATATTAAATTGATGTTATGGAAGAAAAGTGTTGCAAACTCGGCAAGTGTAATATTAGTGTGTTTGCATAGACTGCGTCTGCGTGTACACTACAGACAGCAAGTCAGAGTTAAATTGCACGTGGGTTTAAACTAGGGTCATGAAACCCCCCTCTTTCAGCTCAAGTCTACCTCACAATCTTTTTGAAAAATGCAACTTAAAGGGGCGTGGCAGGAGAAGAAGAGGGGGGCGAGCAACTGTCATCTGTCAGTGGCCCATACCGACTCTCAATAAAAATCAGGGATAAAACGTGAGGACATACAAGATTATTAAAGTCCAATGAAATACACTGTTTGTCCTTTCCAAAGTAACTGACGCGTGCGATCTCACCCGTGTGATTATTAGATTGTTCAGTGCATCAGATCAGCTGCTAAATTCAAAGATGTTTGGCGCGTTGGCTGGCACTGAGCCAGAGATAGACGCGCTCAGCGCTGTCATATACCAAACTATTCAGTGTTTTCATCCACATAATATTTATTTTATGTTTCAGATATTTAAATAAACATAAGTACTAGCAAAACAATGCATTTATAGTTTGTTAAACAATCACGTCTATGGAAGAGGCTATATAACTTCTTTCAATTATAAATTGACGACATGTTTTATTCATATCAGATACACATTGTGTGTTATACAAAATTTTATTCTATTCTCCTCCAACATCAGCGGCTACTTGCTTACATGTAATTCGGGAGAAGTGGATGATTTGACGTGTTGTATACAGGGGCGATTCCAGGATTTTATAAATGGGGGGGCACAGGGGGGACCAAGAACCAGTGAGGGGGGGCCCATGGGAAATCAGAAAATTCAACTGGAAAAACTTCTCCTAAAGTAGAACAGTCTTTTTTTTTTTTTCAATTAATGATTATGCAGTCTTTACTTACATACATCATTGTTTATTCTTTCAAGCAGATATATTTATTTGTATGAATTAAATATAATTAATCTTTATTAAAGCTATTATTAAAGAGCGGTGAATGCTTTTCTCTTTTTATTTTGTTGTTTGAACAATATTAAGTGTACAGAAGGCATTAGGTTTATTACGCACTGTCACTTTAAGACCGAGTGTGCAGATCCAATTGCACTGCTAATGCACATCCGATATTCTCACAACTGTACGTTCTGTAAAGACATAACCGACTGTGTTTACGTGAATACTCTCAAAAACGGACATGTTGTGTGTATTTGTCCATTCAGACGCGAAAGAGAGCTCAATTAGCTGTCTATGTGCAGGGCTGCACTCTTCGGGTCGCGTGTGTGTGTGTGTGTGCACAGAAAAACATACCGAATAAAGCTCTCTTTCGCGTCGTCACTCTTATTCAGATCTGTCCATATGTCTGCCCTTCTCTTTCTCCCAGACGTTTACATTTTTGAACGATTTGTGAGACATGCAGCATCAAGCGCATTCCAACTCGTGTGCCGCTGGGTAGATCAGCACGTTACAATTCAAATGTGCGCATCTACCACAAACGCAAATCAGTTCTGACTGGATCTCTTCCCCAATCGTCCCTCCCTAACATTTTCGTCTATTTTTTATTCGTTGACAAAAATGTCAATACATTTTCGTCATAGTTGTCGTTATTTAAAACTGTTTTTGATATAGCTATCGTCTCGTGTTCGTCTGTGAAAAAGTGTCGTTGACTAAAATAATGGCGAACATTTTTCGTCAACGAAATTAACAATATAATATACTGTAATTGAGTGTGTATACCATAAACAGTGACATGTCGAGGTGTCTCTTTCCTGACTCCTGTTTGAAAAACGCGGACCAGCAAATCAAGCAGTGATTGACAATGCTCTGATCCAATGGCGTTGGGCATTGTCATGTTGACAGTAAATCTAGCCCAATGATGTTGGGGGGGCACCAGGGGGGGCCAATCATATTCCAGGGGGGGCCGGTGCCACCCCGTGCCCCCCCTCTAGACACGCCCCTGGTTGTATATCCGACAGATTCGATTCTCTGAACTGCGGCGCCCATCTCGCATTTTAGATCAGCTAACATGATCATTGGTTTTTAAACAACAAAACACAGTCACTCCTCGAGAATGGTGTATGTTACAAACAGTGTTGATAGCCAACCAATCTCCCGCAGCCAGAATCTAGCCCTGGGAGCATCGTGGGGAAAGCCATGCAACACACCCTTACTATTACTCCACAGAAACATACACTTAACCCTTCGCGACCCTTGAATGCCTCTCTCATCTATTATGTGATCTCACAGTTTGATATTTCCTGTCATTGGAAATCACCACGTGGTGTCATGAATAATTAAGAGACAGTGTCTTCTCATAGGATAAGAAAACTCAGTCTTGTGAATAATTATTAGACACCAATGCGTCATCTAAGAACTATAGTGCTCTGCCACGTCACAGTCTGTGACATGTACACGCCCACAATGTAGATTTTAAACCTGGAAGATGATAATAGCTAAAATATTAACCGGTTTCCCCCTACAATTAAATCTAACAGATGCTAACATTGTCTTCAATGATGTTTAACACGCATACCTCTGTTAAAATCTCAGAAAATTTAGTTTAGGGTTTCATGACCATTTAAAGCTAGTCAAATGTGAAAACGAGTTAATGAAGTGTGACAAATGGTGCGTTCAAGTTTAACGCACACGAACGCCACCACAATGTCGTAAATACGAGTGGGAAGCTCGCGATTTCTTTTAAGCCCTCATGTATTGAATCACCATAATGTGCGCACATTCACTAGCACGTTTCAAAAGTGTGATAAGATTTGCGTGAACGGACCAATTATCTGCGCAATACAACTGAAGCCTGGTTTATTTATAATATCAATGATGTGAGTGCAGTAACCTAGTTCCCTAAGGATTCAACCCCAATCCCATTGAAGACGAAAATGTTAATTTTCTGGTTGTCATACTCTCAGTTACAATTAAAGTTATTGAGTCCATGCTAATGTACAAACCTAAATAGCTAACGTTAAGTTGTCACGTCATGTACAGTAAGTAAAAAAAAAACCCGATGGCTCAAAACAGACATCTGCAATCGTGATGACCATAACACGCCGCTTCTTTCGCTTGCATTGTGATCTGTAAACCTTCGCTTCCAAATTAATCTTGTTACCTACCATATTTATTTTAAAATCTTTTATATATCCCTCCATGGCATATTTAAGTCCCACTTGAATGCTCCTCGACGAGAGGTGGTCCTTCTGTGTCCAAAATGTGTCCAAAAATCTTGGAAGTCGCAATCTGATTGGTTGAATTCTACAGGATGTCCGGGAGACGTGTGTGTCGCATTCTTTATCGGTCCGCCTGGAAATGAATGCCGTGACGCCAAAACCCCTTGTGGAAGAAGTAAGCCGTTGTGTGTGACAATGAACACTACCAGGATCAACTAAACGCTGGATTTTCAAAAGTATGTGTAGTTTGCAGCTCCATTGTTAGAGTAAACTTCCACAACGTTCTTGAATGAATAATTTATTAGATGCACACCGGTCTGTTATTGTAGGGACATCAACTTTATATTGTCACGCCCCTAAACATGACACGGAACAAAACGAACAGTGATTGGTTGCGTTACGTGTCAGTAAGGCGGCCTCTGGGCGATCCTTGGTAGGGGAACGAGACACTGCGTCTCTTTTCCATGCTTCAGGTATTCCTGCACACGTCTCTTTCAGACAAGTAGATGACATATTCTACAGGTGCCCTTTTACACTCACAGTCTCACCAGTATTGGCATCGTAGGTTGTCTCAGGAGAGAAAATGGTAAGTCATGTAGTGATGTTACAGCTCCACCTATTCAAAACATATTTCAACAAGGTTGAACGAGGTGAAATGTTAACAGTCACAACAAGCACATGGAATAATGTCACACATGGAAAGATTATAGGGTAAATCAAAACAAAACAAAAAAATGCCTGCATATATGAACAGAAAACACCAGTGGTGGCTCCTGCAAAATCTCTCAGAGGGGGGCAAATGTTTGGATGATTGATAAGGATAAGGTCCACCCATGCAATGGATAAATTAACAGCTTAAGCATGTAAAGGCAACTTCACTACTTTAATATTAATGAAAAATAGTGACTCTTACAATAAATCTCCTTGTTTGTTTCTATATGAGTGTCAACAATTCAGCAGCAAGTCAAAATCAATTCAAACAAAGCCCAGCCAGGATGCGAATTTCCAAAAACGTTTACTCCAATTTCAATTTAATAAGAAACAACTGAAATCACATAACTCACTATTTACGCTACTTGCTCTGGCCAGCGTAGAGATGATGCATATCGGTGACACCTGTAGTTGTCCATGCGATGTCCGTCCCGTTTTTGGGATGGAAGAGAATGCAGGGGTAGCAGAATAAAGCATTAGCTACTTTGCAACCTGCTAGCCATTTTATCCGCTCGTACCAGTTCCTCGAGAATCCTCTATTATATGATTTCCCGCCCTTGGTAGATACTTGTTTTATTTTTAAATTTGGTCTTGGTGGCCCTAACTCTTTAATTGACAATTTATCCTGATTACTACGACGGCTGAATGGTATTTCTTTTAATGACATGATAGAATTAACTGCGTTCACCGTGACGTTGTTCAAGTTCAACTGGCCTCAACTCGCGAGATGTCCCAACAGTCTCTTTCGCTCTCGTTCTCTTTTTTATTTTTATTTTTTAATCACATTTGATAAAGATATTAAAGTAGTGTTTCATTTTTTCTTGTTGTTCAAATAAAAAAAATTCAAATATTATTTGTCACTTAATCTTAAAGATTTTAATAGTGTATGTTTGTTCCCACCAATCGCTGCACAAGTTAAGGATACGTATGATGATGTAAGCACGTTAGTGCGAGCCCTCCCGGAACCCATAGAGAATGCATTGCAGTGCCTGCAGTTCGAAAAAAAAAATCTTTGAATGTAAGTCTATGGGAAGACTCTGGGCGATTCTCAGCCAGAGTGAAATCGCCCAAAAAGAGGCGGTACTCCACAGAACGTGACATGATTGGACTATATCCAGAGGTAGAACATACAGTGATGGCTAGCATAACTCTGTGGTTGAATGAGATTGTGAATGTGATTGAAAAAGTCCCTTTCACACTTTGGTGGTGCGTCGCCCAATCGCCCTAATGAAGAAACCGCCCCTGGAAAACACTCTACAAATCAATCCGTGAGACGACTTTCCCACAGCAGTTCTCTCTAGCTCTGCTGCCACCTTGTGCAGCCAAAAAGAAGTGCGATCTGCAGGATTTATTAACTTAAAAAAAACCTCAAACTATATTTATCTTGTTACACATTGTGGTGAGATCTGGTATTTATCTCATCCTCCTGAATAACCTCTAGTATCGAAGTAGCTAGGTAGTCTTTTGCTGTCAGGTCAGAATAGGATTAAATCCTCACTAGCTTGTTTAATTTATACCAGTAAATCTAGGTGTAGTCCCTACACTCTCGTGAAACAATAATAATCATTGGCAAATATGGATCAAATTCATGCTTACCCTCCAGCAGAATCGTTCCTGGAACCTTCGTTGTCCTTGGTCTTGCAAAAATTATTATAATGCTCTATCACTAATAGAACTGTCTTTGTAAGCTGAAGTAAAACTTAACAGTGTTTGTATTTATGAAATAAAAAATTATTTAAACAAAAGATAAAATACTGGTTACACAAGGATTAATATTTGTAGCAAATCATCAAAAAGTTACAGGTTATAAAACTTCAGATTATCCAATCTCAACAGGGCAGTCCTGTATGAGTGGATATTACACAGGCTAATTACCTTGTAAGCAGTTCAAACCATAGAAGTAAAAATAACTTGTTCTCATCCAAGGTTTTTCAAGTTATAATAATACAGCAGAGCAATTTAAGCAAAAAGAATTTCAGTTAAAAAAACTGAGCTAGAAGAATGCAACAACCAACAACAAAATGCAACAACCAACAGTCAAAAATGCAGTCATATTTATACGGAACTGGGTTACATTGTTCCTATGCAGTTTCTTAGTTTTTTTCCAGAGGAACTAAAGCATGTGACATCAACCTTCTTGGTGTCGACGTTGTTCCCCATATATGGGCATTCTTCCGTCCTTTCTGTCTTCTGTGCTTCGGGCCTCTGTGTGTGTGTGTGTGTATGTATCTGGAAGTGTATTTGTAGGTCCAAAATAGGCCTATCTATCAAAATCCAAATAGTTCACTACAACATGTACTGACATAGCAGACAAATGTCATGAAAAGATGAAACATTAAAGAAACTTGAATAATCTAATAACTATAAGAATAGCTGCCAAGTAAACTTATGAAATATTAGACTTTGTATTCTCACTTCTTTTTTTTTTTTTTAGCATGGCTTCATTTATTTATGTTGCCACTTTTCAAATTACATTATATATTGATTGCTTTACCTTTTTACAAGACCAAGGGAATCACAGAAGATTTCACTGTTAAACATGTTTAGTGTGTTTATTTATTAATGTTTATTTCTATCAAGCTGCAGTTACGAACATGTTCCATATTTATCATTATGGGCGGAGCTATATGACATCACTGCAGGTACTAAAACTGAACCGATGAACAGGAAGCTTCATCAAACAACAGCATTTCATTTCAGAAAGAGGACTGCGAGCAAAACTGTCATGCCACGAAAAAGGAAATGTCCCACCACTGGTGAAGAGAAAGGGAAAAAGATGAAACCAGAGGAAGAGAAAAAACATCAAGATAATGGTATGTTAAAAAAATGAATGTTAACTAAATTAGGTTATGTTGTGAGCTAACTTTAGTTGGCTAGATAATTAAAATGGCCTATGTAAAATATCTTCTTGTTTTAGGAAAGTTCATGTAGGGACAGTAGGGGTGTGCGATTATCATGATTTTTGCTCGTGGACTATTAAAATATCAGCTTTTGAAGAAATATCGTATCGTGCTACAGCGCACATTCTATCAGTTGCAGTTCTGGCGCCCAGTACTGGAAAACTCGGCGTAGCCTACATTCACTTCACATGTAAGGACAGCAGTAGAGTTACACTCATGGGACACTGCACTTATTTGTAATCACAAAAGTTCATTATTTTCATGTGCTTTAAAGCCTTGTCGGTTTCATTCTTTTAATTCGAACGACATTTCATTTGTGCGCTTTTTCTGAACACATACACTCAAAGCACACGCAACCTCGCACACCAAAAACCGGTCAAACATTCAGGTTTAAAACAACTTGAGAGTGAGGAAATGATGACACAATTTATATTTTTGGGTGAACTATCCCTTTAATGTTAATAAATGTAGTATTGTTTTCTTGTTAGAGGTCAATCTGATCTGTTAATTTTATGTTATTTAATTTAATACGGTCTGTTTTGTACATTTAGATTTATTTTTTATGTAAGTAAATACTGTTTATGTTAAGTTATTTTATTTGTAGTTGATTGCTCTGCACTTTTGCATGTTGCTAATTTTTTAACCAAAATCAGTTTACTTGTATTTACTTGTACAGTAAATACATTTTCATATACACAAAGTATGGCACTTAGTACTGACTTTTTTCACACATCCTGTGAAAAAAGTGTGTATGCATTTTTTCTACGTACCCATGTTAACAGGATGTGGTTACCCAGCTAGCAGGGAACATTCTCAGAACGTTGGCTAACATTCCCTACAAGTTTGGTTAATATTTTAAAGAAAACATTTGAATGTAATGTTCAAAGAATGTTTTAAGGATGTTTTCTCATTTCATAATGTTTCTATAAGGTTAAATGTAAACTAAGATATAACGTTTTAACTGTAACATTTTGAGGATGTTTTTAGAGAATGTTATCCTACACAGCAAAAACTCCAGTGCTAAATTAACTCTCCTGGGAGTTTATTTGACTCCACACTCAAAGGGTTAAAGTGTTAAAATATGAGTGTTACATGAACACTGAAGAGTGTTAAAATGAATGAGATAATTAAGTGATTAATTGTGTGATGATTGACCATTATTGAAGACACCTGATGTTAACAACCAGAATAACCAAAGGAGAAAATCTAATTTTAAGTTACCATTATGGTGATTAGTGTTTGCTTTAGTTGGGCTCTTGACCCTTAAACTACTAACTTTAGATTTTGTCTGGCTGTTGTAACTAAGTTATAACTGACAGATGAACAAAGATAAAAGGTAATCAAGTGGTGTTGATTATGTTTTGACGTAATCATCATTTGACCTGAAACACTAAACTCATTTACACTTAGTCATTTAGCAGATGCTTTTATCCAAAGCGACTTACAACAGAGGACTAAAGTTTAGAGAGTTAGGTTTGCCTTGTTGATTGCAGCAGCCTGGTGGTTTTATAGCATGCGATTTGTAGCATTTTCTATAGAATCCAAAATATTTCTTAAAAGTTCTGTTCGAAAGATTTTATTTAGACACACAGACACCAAGATTCAGCCTGTGAATCTCAACAATGGTGACAATAATAAAGCATGTTGCAGTGCATTCTGGGTGCCACCAATCAAAACTCATTCATGGCTTCCATCATGCATTGTGTTATGAATAAATTATGAACTGAATTGTCTTAGTAATTTCCTTTTCCTTATTAAATATTTCGTTTGTCACCAATTGTTGAGATTCATACACTCATTCTTGATGTCTGTTTGTGCCTAAACAATTAAAAAAAAATTTTTTTTTAAAAACAACTTTTAAGAAATCCTTTGGAATAAATAGAAAATTCTGGATCTTATGTTGTAGAATCACTGTGATGATGTAATCAACAATATAAATCTAAGTCAGAGATTAGGCTCTAAATGAGTTTTGTGATTCAGGTCAAATGATGATTATATCAAAACATAACCAACAACGTCTGATCATCTTTTCTCTTTGTTCATCTGGGAGTTATATCTCAGTTACAACAGCCAAACTAAATTTAAAGTTAAAAATGTAAGGGTCAAGAGCCCAACTAAAACAAACACCGATCATCATAATGACGACTTAAAAAGTGATTTTCTCCTTCAGTGATTCTGCTTGTTAACATCAGGTGTCTTCAATAATGGTCACTCATCACTCAATTAATCACTTAATTATTTCATTAACTTTTATCACTGGAGTTTTTGCTGTGTACCTTTTAGGAGAACATTCTGGGAGCCAAAATAAAACTACCCGCTGAAAACATTATTAGAACTTCATGGTAATGTTCTCAGAATGTTTTTAGAACAAAACATTTCTTGCTGGGTAGGTGGGGTGAAGAGATGAGTCCTACATTTTATGGTAATGGCTTTAGCAAGGATGTGATTCTTTCGGATTATTCCGGTTATTTCAGCCTAAAATCATAACCCACGTGAATCATGCAGATCAGTAATAAAAAAATAATCTGGTGGGTTAACAAGTTTTGTAAGTTTTTTTAAAAGTTTTTTTTTAGATGTTTTTAAGGTTTGTAAGTTTTGGAAAAGTCATGGAACTTTGTTTCAGAATATTTATATAATAGAATGTTTAAGTGATAATATTGGTTAAACAAACTACAATACTTTAACGTTCATTCGATCCATCCGACTGTGGCATATCCATCAGATTTCATGCAGCGTTGAGCATTATAACCAATCGCACGCGTTTCCGTTGAGTTTATGAGTGTGATGGCCAATCAGAGGCGTTCAGATTAGTCATTGCTGAAACGAAGAGTTTTGTTCAAAATTGATAATGGGTGTGTTAGATTTATAGTGTGCGAATAATCAAGCATTGACAATAGTCAGTCGTATTGGTGGCCCTGAGGGGCCTCCAAATAAAATTCTGCTAAGGGCCCCATAAAGGCTTGGGCTGGCCCTGCCTTTTTATTTTGTCTTTTATATATAAAAATATATTTTCATGATTTTATAGACCCCTTTTCAGTTGGTAAACATGGTGACGTTTTTTTGTGGGCGGAGCTTAGGTGGAGGCAAAACGATACCTCTGGCCGCTTCACTAACGTTAGTGTGCAAGTTTTGTTAGCTTGTTTTTTAACAATGACTGGAGAAAATCCGATTTTATTTTAATGTGCAAGGTCACTCACTGTCCAGGACTGCGATTGTTATTTGCAAAAGATAATTTTAATGGACATCCCAGATTGGCTGACCCGTACACGCTCATTCAGTGGATGGATGATCTGACAGGATTAACGTCAACGCTACCTCCGGTTGAGTGGCCTGACTTCTACACCTACCCGATAGAGAAACCGAGGGTAAAGAGAAACTGAGGGCATATACATCTTAGATGCCTATAACTGTACTAAATGGTCACGTACAAGACTTGTGTGGTAGCCTACGATCTGCAGTTCTGCCTAGCCAGCGCCACGGCCCGACAGAAGACGACAATGTAAAGAGTGACATTACAGTGCAATTTTAATGATGTGAATATTTTCTAGAAATAAAAATTCCAGATACAGCATATTCATTTTTTAACTATGTATTTGATTACACTTTCTTACCAGGTTCTTCAAAAAGTCTAGTCACAATCAATCAAAACAATGTATACAATCACAGATGATTCACAAATAATCACAATCATTTAGAAATCATTATGCGATAAAATTTCAAATTGGAGCCTGTACTCCGCTGATTCTTGCACCCAACAACACAACAAGATGACATTTAATAACAATAAGAATAATTTAAGCTCCTTATTATGTAGCCGAATCTGTGCTGGTTTGTATTGGCCGCCTCCAGTTTTCCCTTTGTTTTGCCTCCAAATAACGCTGTGACGTAACTGTGACGTCGGCGCAAAAGGGGTCTATAAAAAGGTGTTGTAAAAACCGGTTACATTTGCTGTACTGTAGCTCCCAGAGACACATTTATTTAGTCTTCTGTGCTTAGATTCTTCATCTGCAGCCTAATAGATCTAATGCTGGGTACACACCAAAAGATTTTTTACATCTTATTACAAAGACAGCACACCCCACACAAACAGATTTTCAACCAGAGTCTCGACTGTGAACACAGGAAATCTCGTGAAACTTCAGAATAAGCATGGCGGACGAAATGCAGGAAGAAATTGCGATGATAGTGTTTGGAATGTTTTTCACAGAAAATTCAAAAAAAAAAAAAAAAAAAAAATTTTTCCCATCCCTTCATCTCTGCTGTCCGTCACATCAATTTAATAATAATAAGTTTTAATAATACGTTTTATTTATATAGCGCCTTTCCAGAGCTCAAGGACACTTTACAATGTACACTGTACAATTTCACTTTGTCCGTCTGCCATCATCTCGCTTTCTGATTGGATATTGTTTCGTTCCACGTGATAATCTCCAGAGCGTGCGTGCGTTTGTCCTCGGGGTTCCCCCCACACATCAGGATTTCTGATCGGGGAGGCTCCGATGTTCTTCTGATCAGGTTCAGACACTCTTAACACACCTCACACCAAGATAATTTGTAGAACCATCAAGATAATCGGGACATAGCTAGGATTGTCGGAAGGGGGGAAATCGGCCCAAAATCAGCCCGATTATCTTTTGGTGTGTACCCAGCATAACTGCCACCATCTGAAGCACATGGTCTCAGACTAGCAGTTAGAGGCGGAGCTTATAGGCTCAGTGAGGTTAGAGTTAGAGGTGGAGGAACTTCCTGTTAGAAACTGCTGACTCATATGCCTGCTTAAGGCACGTATGGCTGCTTTGACTGCTTGACAGTGGTTCATAGTTTAAGTTGTTATAATAGTTTTAATTATAATACTTTTTAACTATGCAACACCCATTTTAGAACACAAACTAAATTGCGCAGTGTACATAACGTTCTACTACTAATGTATCCTTGGGATAACGGGAATGAGCAGTTATCTTTCTGTCAGTTAGACCGATTCTGACCCGTATTGGGAAACTCCGGTTTCTCCAAATTTACATTTAGTCATTTAGCAGACACCTTTATCCAAAGCAAATACTGAAGCCTGACTTGTTCAAATGGCTTTTCAGCTCGCCGAAATGGGCGGACCGACTGCCTGTTTAGGTCGTGCTAAAAAAACATTTCAGTGAGAACTTCTTGACTCTGGGTAGCAGTAGCGTCGTTCACATATAGTGTGAGCAGTCAAGTGGCTGCTTGTCGATCAGGCTGCATAGTGTGAGCACATAAATTTTGAGCTTTGGCTTTACATCACATGCAATCTACTCGTACAGTGTGAGTCGCACAGTGTATGCCCACCTTTAGGCACACAGCCTCGTCTGGGTTTAAGGACAACTTTGATGTTGTTGGGCCCAAACTCGAGGGGAAGCATCCACTGAAAGAGCCTGCAGGTCACCATTCACTTGACCGATGTCAGAGCTAGTCAGGGGTGTGGTCTTAGCGAAAAAGGCTGAAGGAGAGAAATTCGGACTGAAATGGCTTTTTAGCGACTTAAATGCAGTCGGCCCCGCCCATTTCGGCAGGCTGAAAAGCCATTTGTCTGTGCAAAGCACAGCCGTGAACCAATCAGGCTTCAGTATTCTGAGAAAATCAGTATTCAGTATTCCCCATTCGCATTAGAAACTGACGTAACAAGAATGAACCGTATCGAAAGGAAACTATTAATATAAAAGTTGCTCTATTCAGCAATGTAGATGTTATATTGTCATTTGTTTTGTCAGCCATGGCATCCTCCAGTGATCCTTCAGTGTTCTGTGACATCTGTGCTGGAAGAAAAAAGCAGAAAGCAGTGAAGACCTGCCTGACGTGTCAAAGCTCTTACTGTGAGACTCATCTGGAGCCTCATCGCAGAGTCTCACGTCTAAAGAAACACACACTGATCAACGCTGTGGAAAATCTAGAGGATTATATATGCCAGAAACACAGGAGACCTCTGGAGCTGTTCTGCAGAGATGACCAGATGTGTGTTTGTCTGTCCTGCAAAGAAGGAGATCACAGCGCTCACAACACTGTTCCTATAGAGGAGGAGAGTCGAAAAAAGAAGGTAAAGAGTTAAAAAGTAAACACTTAAACCCTTATAAGCTTTATAACCTTATAAGGAAGACACATTGGCTCTTCCTGGTTATTTTTGAACTGCAAGAGTGTAACTTTTTTTTTAATAAACCTGAATTCACTGAAGCACACTGTAAAAAATTATATGATACACAATTTCAACTTTTAGTTATACAAGATTCAACTAAATTTTTTTAAAGTCAGTTTAATATAATTTAAGTGGAAGTGACTTGTACAGCGATTTGAATATACTAAAAATTCAGCAATTGAAAGTTTACGGTGTAGTAACAATACAATTATGCACTTTTGGGAGATTTTAGGTAATTTAGTTCATAGATCTTATGTAAATGTATCTATTTCAGTATCATTTATATGAACAAATACTAATTTTTTAGAACTTAACTACAGTATAAATCTACACTTCTATAAATGTAAACATTGCTGCCATCTGGTGAAAAACGAACAACAAGACTTTATGTCAGGTCAAAATCATGTTATGACAATAATGGCCAGTAGAAGGCTGAAGTGTTTCATTCAGCTATACCTGCTGTGAAAGAATTCTAGATTTCATTCTTAATAATTTGGATTTTTAATTGGACTTTATCCAACTATTATTTGTCAAATAACTATTATTTGTCAAACCGACAAACATCTTCTGTGAAAGTCTCAGGACCGAAAAATGTTTGTCTAATCATTGCATTCGGTCTGACATGATCTCCTTCCTGCCTGTCAATATATGTATTTCCATACCTGCCCGCACCCTGCTCACGCAAACATCACACTTCGTCATGAGACTATCCAGAGTTGTAGAACCACAGGGTGTGTTCAAAATCGCCCCCTATACCCCATCCACTATTTCCAATATTACTCCACTTGAAGGAGTGAATGAAAACGAGTGAGTGAATTCGGACACTGAGTGCAACGGAAGGGCTGTCTCTTTTGCATAGTTTGTGCTTGCTGTTTAATAATCATTTGAAACTTAGCAAACTGGCAGCTCTAGTAAAATGAAAACATTTATCTTGAACTATGTCATGTAAACTAGCATCTATAAACCTTAATTAAACAATTTAATAATCAAGTAAAAAGGAATTTTAAACTGTATGATATTACGCTGTAGCCACATTGGACCAGTGGTTTGGAAAATGGGTTGAAGATTCAGCTGCGGGCTCCATCTTCTGAAGAGACATGGGAAATCATTCAGCGTGATAGTCACAGTGCATTATGGGTATTCTCTAGCCATTGAGCGTACATCGGTTGTACACTCGTTATTTCACCACAAACAAACCGCAGTCGCCTTTTACGTTTCCTCCTGAATCAAAACAACGAGCTATGATGCGTTCACGCCATTTCGTTGTCACAGACTGCTCCAAGACTTGGGTTGAAGATCCAAACACAGCTTTATTGGGACAATCCAGAATCGTAATCCATATGACAGACATAGGGTCAAAACTATTGAGCAAACGATCCAAATGTACGATAAAGTCCAAAAACAAAGGCAAAGAAGGATGTCAAGGACAATGGGCAGAAGAACAGGGGTACCGGCGCTCAAAACAGCAGTGCAACACAAAACAAGACTACGCAAAGAATGCGAATGAAAACACAGGGCTTTAATAGGAAGACTTTAACAAGGGTAATCACACACAGCTGAACAAAATCACACAATCATGGGAACAGACAATGGATACCAGAAAATTAAGCTAATAATGGAAAAGCCCAGGAGTCAGGAGAAAATGCCCTTTGCTGGAGATTAAGAATACTTTAGCTAGCGGATGTGTCACAGGCAGCCACTGTGGTCATAGCAGGACAGGCAGACAGTTCACAGACAGACGATGAAGCAGAGACTTCATCAGTGGAGCAGGACATACTGAGTTCAAGAACAATAGTCGCAGCCTCAAATAAAACTAGGTCAGGTGCCGCTGCCTCGGGAGAAACTGAAGAAGCGTACACAGCCCAGACACATCGAATGACCATCGCCATAACGGTGAGAGAAGCTCTGACACTTCCAGATTCAATACCACCGGATTCGGATACACTGGATACAAAGATGATGTCAGGACCACTGAGATACCAGCTGCTCGCATCAACATCAACGGTAGGTCCGCCAAACTGGAAGCCAGTCTCAAACACCTAAGGACCACCTTTGTAGCTTTGAAGCACTGTGAGCACTGGACTTGGGATCATCAGACTTGCTGAATCAGAATTGCTTCAAACCGATGTGTTAACACGCTAAGTGGCCACCAGAGCTTGATGCACAATACCCCCCACAAAAAAAAAAAAAGTTTTAGGGGAAGGTTCCTCTACCTCAACAGCAGTGCAAAATATGAAAAGACAATGCAGAAAAGCATGTGGTGGAAGACAAAACTTGTAGTCCATTATAACATCTACAAAGACAGCCTTCATGCTTTCAATATGAAACTAGGCAAAGCTAGACAGACTTTCTTCTCAAATATTATAAACTGCAATTTAAACAACACACGCACTCTTTTTGCTACTGTAGAGAGACTGACAAACCCCCCAAGCCAGATTCCCAGTGAAATGCTCTCAGACAACAAGTGCAGTGAGTTTGCTTCTTTCTTCTCTGAGAAAATCAATAATATCAGAAAGGTGATCAGCACATCCTTGAGTTGCGCTGGGGTCAGACAGATCAAACCGCCTGAGAAAGTAGTTACTATGTCTGATTTCAAAGAAATTGATGGCAACATTTTGAAAGTAACCGTACAGCACCTTAAAACATCAACATGCGCCCTTGACACACTTCCCACATCTTTTTTCAAAAGTGTGTTAAACAGTTTAGTAGCAGATCTTCTAGAAGTGGTAAATGCTTCACTTCTCTCTGGGAGTTTTCCATACTCCCTGAAAACTGCAGTTGTGAAGCCCCTCCTGAAAAAGAGCAATCTGGATAAGACCATATTAAGCAACTATAGACCGATCTCAAATCTTCCTTTCATAGGCAAGATCATTGAAAAAGTTGTCTTCAATCAGCTGAACAAATTCTTATGCTCGAATGGATACTTTGACAATTTTCAATCTGGTTTCCGACCGCACCACAGCACAGAGACAGCGCTCATAAAGATAATAAACGATATTTGCTTAAAGGAGAACTCCGGTCAATTTTAACATTGAGCTCATTTTTTTGTACATTTGGAGTGCTGTCAATACAGAGAACAACGACAAAAATCGGTGTTGCCTACACCGAGTTATTCTATTTTTAAAATTTGCACCCTGTTGACTTCAATGGGGCAAGTACTAAACCTGCTTTTAGCCTCTTAACATCCTTGATGTGTCATTACAAGTGCACAGAAAATGTGAGTGATTCCTTCTGAGTGAACACGAGTGAGTCTGACTGCAGTAGATGTGAAAGAAATGTATAAAAATGATGTTATTTAAGCCAGCGCAAATACCTTTGTTTACATCCTGTTTTTCGGTTGAAGTCCAAAGTAGTCGATTGCAGAGTTCACACGCATAGGTTTAATACCTATGATCACGCGCGTGAACTCGGCAATCGACTACTTTGGACTTCAACCGAAAAACAGGATGTAAACAAAGGTATTTGCGCTGGCTTAAATAACATCATTTTTATACATTTCTTTCACATCTACTGCAGTCAGACTCACTCGTGTTCACTCAGAAGGAATCACTTACATTTTCTGTGCACTTGTAATGACACATCAAGGATGTTAAGAGGCTAAAAGCAGGTTTAGTACTTGCCCCATTGAAGTCAACAGGGTGCAAATTTTAAAAATAGAATAACTCGGTGTAGGCAACACCGATTTTTGTCGTTGTTCTCTGTATTGACAGCACTCCAAATGTACAAAAAAATGAGCTCAATGTTAAAATTGACCGGAGTTCTCCTTTAAATACTGATACAGGCAAATTATCAGTGCTGGTACTACTCGACCTCAGTGCTGCATTTGACACTGTCGATCATAACATACTTCTTGACAGGCTGGAAAACTGGGTGGGGCTTTCTGGGATAGTCCTAAAATGGTTCAGGTCTTACTTAGACGGGAGAGGTTATTATGTGAGTATAGGAGACCATAAGTCTGAGTGGAAATCCATGACATGCGGAGTCCCTCAAGGCTCAATTCTTGCACCACTCCTGTTCAACCTGTATATGCTCCCAATGAGCCAAATAATGAGAAATAACCAAATTGCTTACCACAGCTATGCAGACGACACACAGATCTACTTAGTCCTATCGCCTAACGATTACAGCCCCATTGACTCCCTGTGCCAATGCATTGATGAAGTCAACAGTTGGATGTGCCAAAACTTTCTTCAGTTAAACAAAGACAAAACTGAAGTCATTGCGTTTGGAAACAAAGATAAAGTTCTCAAGGTGAACGCATACCTTCACTCTAGGGGTCAAACAACTAAAAATCAAGTCAGGAATCTTGGTGTGACACTAGAGTCAGACCTTAGTTTCAGTAGTCATGTCAAAGCAATATCTATCAGCATACTATCATCTGAAAAATATTGCAAGAATTAGATGCTTTGTTTCCAGACAAGACTTAGAGAAACTTGTTCATGCTTTCATCACCAGCAGGGTGGATTACTGTAATGGACTCCTCACTGGCCTTCCCAAAAAGACCATAAGACAGCTCCAGCTCATACAGAACGCTGAGCAGAACCAGAACATATGAACATATCACACCAGTCCTCAGGTCTTTACACTGGCTCCCAGTTACATTTAGGATTGATTTTAAAGTATTATTACTGGTATATAAATCATTCAATGGCCTAGGACCTCAATACATTGCAGATATGCTCACTGAATATAAGCCCAACAGATCACTCAGATCATTAGGATCATATCAGCTAGAAATACCAAGGGTTCACTCTAAGCATGGCGAGTCCGCTTTTAGCTATTATGCTGGAACCAGCTTCCAGAGGAGATCAGACGTGCTCCTACAGTAGCCACTGTGCATTTACTGAATGAGCACTGTGCCACTGTTAGTCCGACTGTTTGTACTGTACTGTATTTTATTTTTCTAAACTGTTTTAATTATTCTTATTTCTTTGTATTATTTTAATTTCTTCTATGTAAAGCACTTTGAATTGCCATTTTGTATGAAATGTGCTATATAAATAAACTTGCCTTGCCTTGCCTTACCTCCTCCACATTAAAAGGCTGCAATGACAAATCAATATAATGTGCCAAAGTGCAGTCTGGGTCATGTAGCAGCATAATTAATCTGAGTGGCTCAGACAACTCGCCCCCAAAAAAGATCATGAGGTGAATTTTGTCCATGTTGGTTAAGTGAGCCAATGCAATAAAGTCCAGTACATGGTCCTTGATGCTGCGCTCTCCTTGTCAGAGATGCATAATTCTCACTGCTGGATCCATTTAGTGGCGTAGTCTTCTGTCACGAACTGCTCTGAGACTTGGGTTGAAGATTCAAATACAGCTTTATTGGGACAATCCAGAATCGCAATCCATATAACAGGCATAGGGTCAAAACCATAGAGCAAACAATCCGAACATATGATAGAGTCCAAAAACACAGGCAAACAAGGAAATCCAGGACAATGGGAAGAAGAACAAGACCAGGGAAACCAGATTACAGGTGCTCAGATTACCAGAGCAACTCAAAACAAGACTATGCAAAGTGAGAATGAAAATCCAGGGCTGAAATAGGCTTGGCAGACTTTAACAAGGATAATCACACACAGCTAAACCAAAATAAAACAATCATGGTTACTGGGAAGTTACGTTTATAATGGACAAGCCCAGGCGTCAGGAGGAGTGCCCTCTGGTGGAGATTAAGGGAACTCCAGCTGGCGGATGTGACAGTCGTAAGATGGCAACCCGTGACGTTCTCCCCGGAGCTGTTCACGTCCTCAGACTCGGATTTATGCATTTCTATGTCAACACTATCAATGCCGAAATGAATCTGCAGCAGTCTTTTTTTTTACTTTTGAGAATAAAAGTGTTATCCTCAAAGACGTTTACTAAAAGCCACAAAATTTGAATTAATTTGGTCTTTTAATTCGATTTTTTAGTTATCTGTGTTTCTCTGTATGTAGACTGACGTTCATCAGATGATCAAGGACAGAATAAAGAAGATTCAAGAGATCCAGAACTCATTAAAGCTGAAAAAGGTGAGTGGAGGTTAAAATATTGTAAAATTGATAATGCATTATTATAATATTTCAATCGGCTTAATAAAGACTCTCAATTAAATGGATAAAACTTAAAAGATGAACCTTATAATAATTCTCAATTGTCAGAAAAACAGAGAGAAAAAGAAATCTTCAAGTGTTGAGATCTTCACTGATCTGATCCACTCCATTGAGAGATGTCAGTCTGATCAGCTGAAGATGGAGGAGGAACAGCAGAAAGCAGCAGAGAAAGATCTCATTAAAGAGCTGAAGAGGAGAAACACTGAGCTGGAGCAGCTCTCACACACTGAAGATCATCTCCATGTCATAAAGGTCTGTCAACATCTCTCATCAGTCATCATGTACAATAATACAGGACAAACTCTCTGTTCACAAACCTGATGAACTGCTTGACCATTTTATTTGTACCAGTCTTTTAGAAATTGCACAAAAAAAACTGAAATGGTTTTTGTAAAAGACTTGAGTACAATTCTAGCCGTTCCAGTCGTTACCGCTAGGGGGTGTATATGCTTGTGTTGTGTGGGAATTACCTGAATCTATCCTGTTGGATAGTCAGGTCATGCTGGTGTAATCCTGTAAAATAAGCACAGTTATTAGTAAACCGACTCTCCTGCATTCCTCTTTCTTGTGTGGTTTTATATACCAAGTTACCACAGTAATAACAATTTGAAAAATTAGTTAACTGTGTTAGTGTCACGAACTGGCAGTGTATGTAAACGGGAAGAAGGCTAATTAGTTCAGACTAGTGATGTTACATATGACACTGAAGCTTCAAAGCGCGTATTGTGTACACAGCACACTTTCTCATGAAGTTCCATGCCGGAGCGTGTATTGCTCTCAGAGAAACTCGTGTTCACGAAAAACGAAGCCTCACTTTCTTTCCAGTCACGTGAATGCTTCACTGTGCGTGTCGGAATGTTTGAACCAAGACCACTACTCTACAGGTTTTGGGAAGTTTAAGTCCATTTACTAACATTTTTTCTTATAAATAAGCCTATAGCCTATGTCAGGGGTTCCCAAACTTTTCCATGACAAGGTCCCCCAAATACCACTAGGTTCTGGCCAAGGGCCCCTTTGCAGGATGTGTTATTGAACCCATCGACAATACTATGGCAAATGTAGAAATAAATAAATAAAACATCTACAATAGGTGAACATCAGATTATGTGATGGTGTTTGATACCAGCCAATCAGAAAGATTATAGAGATGCACCGATTACAATTTTCTAGGCCGATTACAATTTGTCATTGAGATTCTGATTTCATTTTTTTCTAACCACTTTACAGCACACACAAATATTTATTTTATATATATATACAGCGGGGGAAATAAGTATTGAACACGTCATCATTTTTCTCAGTAAATATATTTCCAAAGGTGCTATTGAAATGAAATTTTCACCAGATGTTGGTATAACCCAAGTAAGCCATACATACAAAGAAACAACAAAAATAAGTTCAGAAATTAAGTTATGTGTAATAATGTGAAATTACACAGGGAAAAAGTATTGAACACATGAAGAAAGGGAGGCGCAAAAGGCATTGAAAGCCAAGACAACTGCTGAAAACTTACAGTAATTAAAAAGCAATCCAGCCCCCTGTCAGTGGAAATTAATAACAGCTGGTTCAGTCCCAAATGATGGCCTACAAAAAGGTCTCATTGCCAAGGTGTCACACAAGACACATCTCATGATGGGTAAAAGCAAAGAGCTGTCTCAAGACCTTCGCAACCTAATTGTTCCAACACATAATGATGGCATTGGTTATAGGCGCCATTCTAAGCTTCTGAATGGTCCAGTGAGCGCTGTTGGGGCCATAATACGGAAGTGGAAAGACAATAATTTCACCATAAATTTGCCTCGACCAGTGCTCCTCGCAAGATTTCTGATAGAGGAGTGAAAAGAATAATCAGAAGAGTTTTTGAGCAATCAAGGGAGAAGGCCTCAGTGCTTCATGAGGCTTCATTTGCCCATCCCTAGTTCAGACAGTCTCTTTACTTGATAATTCACTAGATTCACAACGAGGAAGGCAGGAGAAAGTACACCACATCCATTCATAGACAAGACCGAACAATGAAACACAATCAGAACAGAGCTTAAGTACACGTGATAATGAGGAGAAAATAAGTGCACAACTGAACATATTGAGTAACCAAGACAACAAACGACTAAATCAGGCAGAAGTCCAAACTAACAGAACCATGACAGTTAGAAAGGTACTGTGTAAAATTATACTAACTTTAAAGATAAATTAATAACATATTTAACAGTCTTCTCTCTCCTGCTGTAGATGTGCTCATCCCTGGACACCAAGAACTGGACTGAGATTAGGATTGACTCTGATGTGAATGTGAACTCTCTGTATAGAGCTCTGGCTCAACTGAAGAAAACTAATCAGGAATTAAATGAAAAACTCAGTCAAACTGGTATGTGAATATCATTTACAGTAGACTTTTGTCAGTAACTAAGAAAACATTTTTTTCAAGGAATATTATGGGTTAAATGGCGGCTGGTCAATAAAGGTCTCTAGGGCGCTGCCCTCCCAGAGCCACACACACAAAACAATAATTATAATAATGAATTATGTAAATTTATATATTATAGAAAATCATCTGTGCAAAATATACACTTTTCCTAAATGTCCCCTCTGCATGTCTCAAGTTCAGGAGGCGGGTTTATGTAACAGTTTAGCCAATTGCTGTGAACATTTTTAGATAATGACATAAAATTTAGAATGTTGTCCAAAAATAGTCAATTTTCTCTATCGGCTCAAACGAGCCACTGATAAAGTCAGGACTAGTCTGTAGAGGCTGAATAAAGCAAACAAGTTAAAATCCTGATTTTTTTTAAACATTTAGTATTTTTGAGCAGGACTGAGGTTGATTAATAGATTTATGCAAAAAAAAAAAAAAAAAAAAAATTTTTATCTGATACATTTTTACAGCAGTTTAAAGTAGTGGCTGTTTTCAGCCACGAACATAACGAAGGGGTAGTAAATTTGCCCATAGTGTACTGTTGAGTTTTTGAAAAATTTCAAAGCATTTTCCCAAAATATGTGTCAAAATAAGATTTGTCACCAAAAATCATTCCATTTGCTGAAACACAGAAAAAGTTATGGCCAAATTTAGACTCAAAAATACCCCATAGTGGATGAAAACATCCCCAACAGCAAATAAGGGTTAAACACAGCCCTACCTAGAAAATCTTCCTCCAGCCGCCACTTAATCCAATTTAAGATCAGTTTGTAAAGGATCTCTGTTTCAAAAATGTAATCATAAACTAACCCTTTCTATGTAAAGTTCTATCCATGTAAACTCATGTTAGAGCAGTATTACTCAAATGACAAAAAAAGGATGTGATTTTGTATACAAACTGTAAAAATACATTATCTGTCTAAAAAAGTTTCCCACCTCACAAGAAAAATGTAGACCCTTTATAGCTCAAATAACACATTTTTACTAAAATATTAATAGAAGAGCTTTGATAAAAAAAAATAAAAGCTTCACATTGTCTTAAATCCTCAATGTTTGTCCCGTAGACCTCCATTATACACTCACCTAAAGGATTATTAGGAACACCATACTAATACTGTGTTTGACCCCCTTTCGCCTTCAGAACTGCCTTAATTCTACGTGGCATTGATTCAACAAGGTGCTGAAAGCATTCTTTAGAAATGTTGGCCCATATTGATAGGATAGCATCTTGCAGTTGATGGAGATTTGTGGGATGCACATCCAGGGCACGAAGCTCCCGTTCCACCACATCCCAAAGATGCTCTATTGGGTTGAGATCTGGTGACTGTGGGGGCCATTTTAGTACAGTGAACTCATTGTCATGTTCAAGAAACCAATTTGAAATGATTCGAGCTTTGTGACATGGTGCATTATCCTGCTGGAAGTAGCCATCAGAGGATGGGTACATGGTGGTCATAAAGGGATGGACATGGTCAGAAACAATGCTCAGGTAGGCCGTGGCATTTAAACGACGCCCAATTGGCACTAAGGGGCCTAAAGTGTGCCAAGAAAACATCCCCCACACCATTACACCACCACCACCAGCCTGCACAGTGGTAACAAGGCATGATGGATCCATGTTCTCATTCTGTTTACGCCAAATTCTGACTCTACCATCTGAATGTCTCAACAGAAATCGAGACTCATCAGACCAGGCAACATTTTTCCAGTCTTCAACTGTCCAATTTTGGTGAGCTCGTGCAAATTGTAGCCTCTTTTTCCTATTTGTAGTGGAGATGAGTGGTACCCAGTGGGGTCTTCTGCTGTTGTAGCCTATCCGCCTCAAGGTTGTGCGTGTTGTGGCTTCACAAAGGCTTTGCTGCATACCTCGGTTGTAACGAGTGGTTATTTCAGTCAAAGTTGCTCTTCTATCAGCTTGAATCAGTCGGCCCATTCTCCTCTGACCTCTAGCATCAACAAGGCATTTTCGCCCACAGGACTGCCGCATACTGGATGTTTTTCCCTTTTCACACCATTCTTTGTAAACCCTAGAAATGGTTGTGCGTGAAAATCCCAGTAACTGAGCAGATTGTGAAATACTCAGACCGGCCCGTCTGGCACCAACAACCATGCCACGCTCAAAATTGCTTAAATCACCTTTCTTTCCCATTCTGACATTCAGTTTGGAGTTCAGGAGATTGTCTTGACCAGGACCACACCCCTAAATGCATTGAAGCAACTGCCATGTGATTGGTTGATTAGATAATTGCATTAATGAGAAATTGAACAGGTGTTCCTAATAATCCTTTAGGTGAGTGTAATATATTTACTGTAAACACATTCTGCATTTTTTATTACAAACTGAGGGACGAGCAACATTTACATGCTATTGATGCTGCCGATAGAGAGAAACTCACTGTTAATTTAAAATTATTGCTATAAATAATTCATCACCACATTGTCATCTGTGTCCACAGGGTTGAAGTGGGCTCAGACGTATGCAGGTACAGTGTGACTGACACCCCTTTCTTCAATACACTAGCAATACTTTGGTAATCTATATTATATACTGTACATCTGAAAATGTTTGTTCTGAAGTTGATTGATAATGTCTGATCTCTCTCAGTGGATGTGACTCTGGATCCTGATACAGCGAATCCATATCTCATCCGGTCTTATGATGGAAAACAAGTCAGTGATGGAGACATTAAGCAGAACGTCCCAGAAAACCCAAAGAGATTTGATGAGATTTTGTGTGTTCTGGCAAAGCAGGGATTCAGTTCAGGGAGATTTTACTATGAGGTGCAGGTGAAGGGAAAGACGAAGTGGGATTTAGGAGTGGCCAAAGAATCCGTTAACAGGAAGTTGAAGATCCCACTGAGTCCTGAGGATGGATACTGGACTGTGACTCTGAGGAATGAGAATCAATATTTAGCTTGTGATAGTTCATTACTCTCTTTATCTCTGAGAGTGAAACCTGAGAAGGTTGGTGTGTTTGTGGATTATGAGGAGGGTCTGGTCTCTTTTTATGACGTGGAGTCCAGATCTCATATCTACTCTTTCACTGGTCAGACTTTCACAGAGAAACTCTATCCATATTTCAACCCATGCGATAATGATAAAGGTAAAAACTCAAGCCCGCTGATCATCACTCCTGTCAGTTAAATTAAAAAACAAATCTGAGAAGATTACTGTTTTTTTATTTTAAAAAAAGAATTAGCAAAAACCACAATCAAGAAGTTTTTGCTTACAATAATGTGAAACACAATATGTGTACTCGTGCTAAAAAAGAATATTCATGCCCTCAAAAATCAGTCACTGACAAAACATCAACTATAATGAAATATTATATTTGTGAGTTATGTTGTGTGAAAAAAATATTTCATCAGTTACATTTGAATGGCCAATTTATCACAAGTCTATATTTTCTAATCAACACAATTATTTGTTTGCTTTTAACTTTTATTAATATTTTGCTTTTGCTTTTCAAATCTACTATGACATTTTACATATGATTTAATATTGTGAAATTCTACATAATATACTAAATTTCCAAACATGGTACATGTTATTTTGTAAGGAAATCTATGAAGCCATTCTCTCTCTCTCTCTCTCTCTCTCTCTCTCTCTCTCTCTCTCTCTCTCTCTCTCTCTCTCTCTCTCGCTGCAGTTATTACAATGTTTATATTGTAATAACTGCAGCATCTGAATAAAGACGAGCGTTCAATTCTATTACTGATATTGCTTTATAATCTAAACAGCTTTATAATTGTTATGCAAATACACATTAAAGGCTGAGCTGGAACGCATTATTTACCTGAGACGAGCGGAGAGGAAGGAGCACAGTGCATATAGTGACATCATGTCAGAATCACATGTAATAAAAAAAATCTAATATTATTATGAATATAAACAAATAAGATGTATTTTAGTACTCACTATCAAGCTAGCATATTGATATTGGTAAAGTTTAAAGTATATATTTTTTTATTCGCTAATGAGCTAGTTATATCTATACGGCAAAGCTAAAAACAGGTTGCATTGATACACGTTTTTCCATTACCATCAGTTACACTGTGATGAAGATGAATTTCGTGTAAGATTCATAACATATATGGTGTTCTGCATGTAAGAGTTTCCATGATAAAAGCATTGTTGACTCTGATGAGGACTAACGTTACACTCCAGAGACAAGTACCGCATCGTCAGCTCGAGGACAGGTCCGGGGTCGAGGGCGAAGCAGAGGAGGTCGTGCAAGAGGCCGTGCAACTAGGGTCCGAGGATATTGACGCGTTTTTTTTCTTTGTTTATCCAAAGACTTTTTGTTCATTACCTTTTCTAGTACTGTCTTCCTTTTTTGCCTTGTTTGCCTTCGCTAACTGCATGCCGGTAATGTGAATTTTGATTGCTCTTTCTCTGCCATTGTTTTGCTATTCCTAGGTTCCGTGCTTCTTGAATTCCTCAAATCAAACGGGTGCGCGCGCAAGTGGGCAGATCCTGTGGCAAAAGGGTGGTTGCCATGGTGGCGAGAGAGTGACAGTCGCCTAAGCCAATCCTTTGTTTCGTGCCGAATGGAAATAATGAGCTGTGTTTAATGCAGATTAAACGGTCTAGAGTCACTCGATTTTTATACTCTTTTTTTTCAGAGTACTTACATTTTAATTATGTATTGATATATATAGAAAGTTTAAACAAATTTGGAAAAAAGTTTTTTTATAAAATTCCTACCTACCCTACCTTTAATATCTAGATGAATATCTGCTCACATAAACATTACAACAATCTTTATTGTTGACTTACATCAGTTGTGAATGAAAATACTGAATTATTATTCAATGCAGATGACCCTTAAATCTAGTACATATTCTTCAAGAGAAGCGAGAGCATTAGAAGGCGTCACAATGACAGTTTTTGACTTTGGTTTGAGCACAATATCAGTGAATCCGTGCACCTGAGTGAGCTGACGGCAGTCCATCGATGCCAGGAGCTTCTGAGAGCCGGAGACGGTGGGAACAAACTTCTCCATCAGTGTAACCGTCGCAAGCTTCTCCACATCACTGACAGACACAAAGACAATATCAACTCTCTGGAAGCTTCACTCTTTAAATATCATATTCAATGCAGAACAATTTATGTTTTGAAGCAAATCTAAAGTGCATGAACACGTCACAGCTGAAATTAAACTGCTGTTAAACACTGAAAGTCTTACCCATACTGGATCTTTCTGACGCTCTGCATTCCCAGTCCCTCTATATGGAACAAAACGTTCCTCAACACTTGTGACAGCGGGTTCTGGAACGTGATCTTGATAGAGAGAACAAATTAAGTTTCACACTTAAAGGTGCACTAAGTAGGCTAACACTAAGGAGTCATTGGAATAGTTATATGACTTTTTTCGGGTTGAATGGTGGTCGTCGCGCATCCCCCAAGCGCCTGTGAGCGGAAAAAACACCCTTGCAACTTTGGGCCGGCGGGTCGCGTCAGGAAGTATCGCGTGATATCAGGTCTCGCGATGTAACAAATTGCTTTACAGCACTGCACACAAAGCTAGGAAAGCTTTGTCGGAGGACGAAAGAAAGGAAACGGCAGACTGACCGAGCAAGGAGTCAGACTCGAGTAAATATCGTTCTTGTTGATGGACTAGTAGACATCTTCAGAGGTTATCTGTGCCTGTTCGATGTCCGACGCTTTGTAACGCGTTGTCAGGAGGAGAAATAGGGATAGCTCACAGATGAAGTTATTACCGAGAGCCAGACAGACTCACGGAGGCGATTGGCATCTCACAACTTGCACTTTATTCCAAAGTCGAACTCGTGTAACTGTCTGTCACCCGTTCTACCATCCACATCTTTACTTGATAAACAAAAGTAGGATAAGAATGAGCATCAAACTGAAATAACCCGCATACGGGTGTTCGAGGTGCACATGATACAACCATAGACTGTAAAAAAATATGGACGTAGTATCCGTGACGTCACCCGTAGGTTTCTGAAGACCGTTTTTGAAGCCTAAAGTGGGCGGAGCCGGCCGTCGCCATCTTGGCCTCGCGTCACCTCGCGTCACTCCCGGATAACAGAAAATGGGCAAAGAGGCGGGGCGTGAGTGGAGCTCAGGAGCCTGTCTATCTGAAATCACCACCTAGCTCGACGTGATCGAGTTAGCTCATAAACTGTCTATGGTTAGCTCAGGCTGGGGAGGTAATGCTATAACGTTATGCTGCTTACAGTACCAAGTCGCGACTGCACAGGACCTCGCGCTAAAGTGACAGTTGATGATGTAAAGCCAATTAAAAGTTCCTATTTTTGCCCTTCGAAATATTATAATAGTTAAAAGACATGGCTACAAGTGAGACTGTGTATCGTGATTCTGTACTGCTAGTTGAAAATGTATTATGCAGTAACTTAAGTTAATATTACTCTTGAGTGTGTGTGACAGTGATTTGTGCATACATGTCAGTCACTTTTTTCATAGTCTATGGTCCGTCAGCGCGGCGTCGCTCGTCAAGTTCGTAGAGAGCTTTCTGATTTTGGCCGCCTCTCAAATGGGTTAAACCATAGATATATTATTGCCTATGAAGATCAAGTAAATGCGCTAGAAAATCCGCGCTCATTCAAGGATGTGCATTTATTGCATGGACGGAGAAAGCGCCGACGCCTGCATGATTTCATCTGATGGTACATAAGCATATTATAATCTATCTGTTCCGGGAGAGCAGAACGAACGAGCCTTTATTGACGTTTTTAAATCTGAAAACTCCAAAAACCAACGAAATTGTCAGACATCCATTAGTGCATGTTCACAGGGGAAAACAGAAATACAGCGCTGGTTGTTCTCTCGAACGATACTCGACGACAACGACGGAATCCTAAACCGTGGGTGAAGTAACTTAATGGGTGTATTAAATTGTATGAAATAATCCCGAAAAAAAGCACAAACACTGCAGAGATCGCAAGTTCAGCAGCTAACATTTGCTGAGGTGAAGTGACGGCTAACAGCAGACAAACGGCTAGCATTGACATCAGCGGCAATCCACCTGTCACTCAAGTGGCCACGCCACACCCTTAATTATGCAGAACTTTAAATATTAATCAACTAAACGGATGAGTTATAAAAAAAATTCACCCCCCTCACAGTTGTCATGAAGGGCAAACTTAGCTGTATAGACCAAAGCCACATACAGACACCAGGCTGTAAATACGTTTTTTTCTGCTGTAAAATTTGGCATTTTAACATGGGGGAGATACAGATTTGACTCCCTTTTGACAACAGCCTCAAGCGGCTAGTCAATGAATTGCAGTTTAACTCACTTCCGTGTTGGTTTCAAGAGAGAGACGGGGAGGTTGCCGCTTGGATACAACACAGACTGCCGACGACAGTTCAACAGGGCGCGCGCAGCTCTTAAAGGGGCCACACCTTATTTACACTCATTACAGCTTCCATCCTATTGAACAGGTACCGGTATAGAGGGCGGAAGGGATCAGGCCGTGAGTGCAGAGACGGCTCTGCGCGAGTGCTATTTACGACAGTAACGTTAAATACAAGTACTCCACAACGACTCTAGGGGTCGCTGTTTGACAAAAACGGAAAGCTGCATAGTGTGCCTTTAAGCATCATATGACTTCAGAAAACTTCATATAGTGCACTACTATTATGACACTTTATAGATGCAACCAAAATGCAACAACATGTAAACATGTTTTGTGCTTGTTATACATCACAAATAACGACTAGTCTCATTGACTAACAGTGATGATGAGGTCTGGTGTGCGCAGTCTGAAGTTGAACTGTGTGGCCAGAATCTGTTTGGTCTGATTGACCCGTCCGGTGACCGTGAGCATCAGAGCGCCCTGATCCACCAGATGATTCATGTACTCCTTATACAGCAGAGTCCAGGGAATAGTCTTGGCTGAAGGGAGACGAGGGAACATGGCATTAATGACAACAATAAAACAACTGTGTGTCATTTTACAATGTAGTTTTGTGTGTGTTTGAGTGAGTGTTTGTTTTCTACTCTACTTTTTTAGAGTGTAACCTCTTCCTTGCTGTCCATTTTTAACTGCATTGTGGCTGCATTGCTGATTTTATTTGGCAAAAATTGGCTAAAAAACTTGCTGTGTGTGTGTGTGTGGTGTGTGTGTGGGGGGATTGTTGTGTATATTTTGCACTCTTGATATTTTAGAGTGTCACCCCTTCATTGCTGTTATTTGTAGATTGTACACACACAAAATTCTCTGTATTCATTAAACATTGACTCGAAACCTGTTTTTCGGGACCCGTCTGGCTCGGGTCAGGTTGCAGACCTCTACCCCAGCCTATCTCTCTGGCTCATTCGGACCATCAGACTCTGCTACACGATTCAGTTCGCCCGGCATCTCCACAAGTTCAGGGGAATCCAGTTCACATCCAGGGGCACTAATTAAATCAATCAATTATTCAAGTTAATAAATGGTGTTATAAATTGGGGAGATGACCACACAACATTGTCACCTGAATTTCTATTCTTGCTGGCACATTCCAACAATGGATCCAAAATGTATGAAGAAATCATTAGCTATAAAACTCAAGGCACATACCCATTTGGCATAAAAAAATACCATAAATATGTCATTCGCAGACGTTCCTCCAATTTCAAAATTTATGCTAAGTAATCTATTCTAAATTATAATTATTCTAGACAGTGGAGATAACTCAAGATAATTCCTCAGACAGGAGTGAGGTATAGTGATATACCAAGACTTGATACAAACAAAAAGACCATACTTGTCCATGGACTAGCCTTGTACGGTGTACATTTTAGGACATCCTCAGACCTCAGACATATGGAGACAAGGCATCATGCCTCAGACTAAAAGGCTTCAGTCATTGGACAAAACGGCATCGCGCCTCAGACTGAAAAGCTTCAGGTCTCAGGAAAAACAATGTCAGGTGTCAGGTCTCGTACAATTAGGCATCAGATGAAACAGCCTCAGACAAAAAGGCATCAGACATAAAGGCATCGGACGAAACGGACTCAGATGGAGTTTGGAGATTCGCATTGCCCCGCCCCATATGACGTCACATGTACGCGGTTCATAGCTCGAAAGAACGCTTTAACTCCACGATAGTTTGCCAACATACAAACTAGCTAGTTGAAATATGTCATCTAACTTTTTAAACGTGCAAATAAAACTCGTGAAATGCATGTTCTCTTCTGTATACAACATAATTAGTGTAACATTTAATTAAAGCATATATACAAGTTTTATTTGCACATTTAAAAAGTTAGATGACATATTCGCAAATTTGGCTGATTATTGCTGCTGAAAATGGTCGAGTTTTGGACTGTACTAATCGGTCGCACCGGGAAAAAACATTTTGAGTTCTTTAGACTGTCAGAAGTTAAAGAGAAGAGGGCAAAAAACTGATGAAAAAAGGCATTTGTGGTTGAGAGAGGCACAGCATCAGCCACATGTGTAAATGAAGCATTGACTATGGCTAAAATGTTGACGTAAAGTAGTTCACTATGGCTACATTCACACTGTAAGTCCAAATCCGAGTATCTTTGTATCCGATTGTAATGTGATCTAAAATGATGTCCACACTGTGTATCGCAACTGTTCAGATCCGATTTGTGTGTCCATTCAGCTCTTTGGCAATATGGAAATGACGTTGCGTTGTTGGAGGGGTTTGCATTTGCAATAGAGATGTTGTCTATTTAAATTTTATAACATGGAAATGTGTAGCCGCCGTGCTGGACTTTTGCTGCTTCATCAAACAGCAGCATTTCATTTCAGAAGAGGACTGCGACTTATTGAGGCAGCAGCAAAACTGTCATGTCACAAAAAAGGACACATCCCCCCACTGGTGAAGAGAAAGGAAAAAAGATGAAACCAGAGGAAGAGAAAAAACAGCAAGATAAAGGTAGGCTATGTTAAGAAAATTAATGTTAACTAAACTAGGTTATGTTGCGATCTATGTTTTGATGGCTAGTTAATTAACATAGCCTAGCATATCTTATTGTTTAAAGAAAGTTCATGTAGGGACAGTAGGGGTGTGCGATATCATGATTTTTGCTCGTGGACGCTCTCCACGATCAGCTTTTGAAGAAATATTGTATTGTGTTTCAGCGCACATTCTATCAGTTGCAATTGTGGCGCCTCCATCCCAGTACTGGACAACTCAACGTACATTCACATCACATGTAAAGACAGCTGTAGCATTACACTCACGGGACACTGCACTTATTTGCAATCACAAAAGTTCATTATTTGAATGTGACGGTTAAACTTTTAATTTTTTCTTACATATTTTAGTGTGGTATAAAAAGCAACTCTTATGAAGCATGTGTTCATTTATCATGCAAATTTAAGATGTCTACATGAGTTCAGGGCAGGTCTAACATGATTAGGTAATTTGGTCATGTGACCACACATTTATATATAATCTGCACTTTCGAGTCAGCACTTTCGTGACGTAATGCCGCTTTGACTGCCGCATCAGTGCAGGCTCGGCAAAAGTGCGCATCGAGGGCGCATTTCGACCGCAAAGAGAGTGCTCGCAAGCACCCTTCTGAGGCCTAAAATGACAAATGGGATACCCTACGGCAGGGGTCGGCAAGTAACTTTGGCCGTGGGCCAATATTTTTTTTAGCCAGTAGATGGCGGGCCAGCTACACAGAGTAGGCCTATGGATACAAATTAAATAGGCTACTCTTATATAGGCCTATAATCGCGGAATATGATGGGCCCGTCACCGTCCGTGGATCATTCGTTCAATCGTTTTTTCAAATTAAAACCAAAAATAAAAAGATGAAAAACGACTTGTTTTTCCATTATTTATTTCCTGAACTAAAATGAAAAAACGAATAACAATGGGTTTTCTGATTTTCTGATTGTGCTCAGATCAAAAATAGAAAAAATTTAGATTAGACAAATTTTTGATTTAACACCTTAGGCATATATCAAGGAAATCATTTTAAACAGATCAAGTACTATTGTGGTAACAGATTACAGCCATTTTAATAAAGGTGTGAATAGCTATCATACCTCATTCGCTTACAGTCCAACTTTTGAACTTTATTATTCCTTTTTTTTATTAGGCTATTATTTATTCGGGACACACACATACACACCTAAGGTTTAAGGAGGTCTGCGAGGGACTGTTTTTTTTCCCGTCCCGCTCCCACAAGGTTCTATTCAGCAACCGCTTAAAATACACTCGGCGTTCACCCGCTTTATTTCCCGACCTGACGGGTCCGCAAAATTTAGATCTCGTTTCCATAATCTCACATTCAAATGTCTCTAACGGAAAGAATGAGATTTAGTAGCCTATAATAAACAAAAATTGTGTTTGTGTTAATATAAATATTAGGCTATTGTAACATTGTACTGTCAGCAGAGAAAAAAAATGGCACAGAAAAAAAATTATGAAATATAAATAACATAAATTAAATAGGACAAAGCCTATCACTCAAATTTCTAAGCAACATAAACGAAAATCATATTGCCCTACTGACAAATGAAGTAGGCTATTTTCTGCCGAACTATTTCAAACATCCTTGCAAAAAAAGAATGTTGTTGACTGACAATGGTTTCCGTACCAAACAGCTCCTCAGAGCTAGGTGGTCAGAATTAAGTGCGGATACGCTGTCAAAAGATGTCGGGAGTGGGCTATTGTCAGTCAGACCGCCCGCTCCGTCCAAAGTAGCCTACACCAGAGTTCTGACCGCTACCATCTTTTGATGCGCGAAAGGATACAAAGTGGTCAAGCGTATAACTGGACGCGGCAGGCGCGAATTTGATGCGCTATTCGCGTCCGGTGTGAACGCACAGTTATACTTTAAAATGTAATCGGTGAAATCGCCGCGCGACTACGGCTTTTCTCAAGTAGTGGAAGAGTTTTGTGCAGCATTTAGAACTTCCAAAATAATCCAGCGGGCCAGAAAATATTGCTGGCGGGCCAGTTTTGGCCCGTGGGCCGCCAGTTGTCGTTCCCTGCCCTACGGTATCACGGACTTAACGGACACGCGCGCGCGGCAGCCATTGTAAGTCCACAAGACCGAAAGTGCATATGAAGTGTGCCATTTGGGACGGGGCCAGTGATGACGTCAAAGCTCAGAAATGACACGCATGTTTTCTGAGTACATTTTTTGCACACATCATCATGAAAGAGCTATCTATACATATTAAAATTATATTAATACATGGTCTATTCTGTTGTCAGACTGCAAGACAGTTAAATGAATAAATGAAGACAGTTACAGTTGTGACCAGTGGTATAGCACAGGGAGTCTTTGTCCCCTATATGACATTCTGTGTTATTCTTATGAACTCTCTTAGACTGACCTTAAGTCTAGATTTGGATTTTCTTGACCTTGGTGATCCAGGGCCTGTCTGTCTAGTTCTATCTGTCTGTCTATACTTCTATCTATCTGTCTGTATGTCTATCTGATTAATTGGTATTTATTTATTTAAACTAATTTATGGAGGTTTGTCAGTGTGTAAATGCATTAACAACATAGACCTAGACTCCCTGTGTTTTACTACAGGTCACATTTGTGACCAGACATAAAACATCTCGGTTACGTATGTAACCCTCGTTCCCTGGAGGGAACAGAGACGTCACGTCGGATGACCGACAAATAGGTATCTCGCTAGAGAGGCGAGTGTAACTAAAATGAGCCATTGCACATTGGCATGCGATGATTGCATCAGCTGCTCTGCCTCGCTGCGTGGTTACATAATGAGCAGCAGGTGCATCCCATTTTTCAGGTTTTCGCTGAGGAGCCGAGCCGATGACCTGGCTGCCCAGCGGGGTACAGCAGATGTGGTGACGTGACATCTCCGTTCCTTCCTTCAGGGAATGAGAGTTACATAGGTAGCCGAGACATTACCTATCAGTTGGTCACTCTCACATCAAGTCGGATGAACGACGAATAGGAATCCCTACCAAAGCTCCTGCTGTAACAAAGCACCAGACTCAGAGGGATCCATTTGCAGCTTTTATTAAGAATAGTCGAACAGGCAAGGTAATACACAGCAGACAGGGCAATGTAGAAAACACAGAGAATATCCAAGTCACAGGCAGGGGTCGAGGCAGGCAGCAAACAACAAGGTCCAGTAAACAGTCCAGGTCGGGGCAGGCAGATGACAATCAGTAAACGAGATAAACAATCTAAGGTCAGTAATCCAAAAACAAACACAGGGAATAACGCTCAGAAATTATGGCCAGGGCAAATCAAGACTTCGCAGAGAAGTGGTGTGTGGAAGTGGTTTTTATGTGTGTGTGTAAATGAGGTGCAGGTGTGTGCGCAATCAGTCCCAGGTAAGAGGCACGATGGGAATTGGAGTTCAGTGGGAAATGGTTAGTATTCGGGAGAAGGATCCCTCCGGTGGTGAGAAGGAGACGGTACGGTACCCTCGTCCATAACAGAGCCCTCCCCCTGCGAGTGGCTCCTGACGCGAGGAGGCAACCGACGCTGGGGTCTTCCACGAGGTCGAGGGGCCGAGTGTGGGGTCAAGGATATCTCCAGAGTTGACCCAGGACTGCTCCTCCGGACCGGACCCCTCCCAGTCAACCAGATACTGGAGAATGTTGCCCCGGCGCCTGGAGTCGAGCAACTCGTGCACATGATACGCCTCCTCGCCGTCAACCAGGATGGATGAGGGGGTCTGAGATGTGGCTACCTCCTCCAGCTCTCCTCTCAGACCACCTGCAGGTTTCAGAAGGGAAACATGAAAGGTATGAGAAATGCGGTAATTAGCGGGTAGGTCTAATCGAAATGATACAGGGGAAATCTGTTTAACAATTTGGAACGGACCAACATACCTGGGACTGAGTTTGTGGCATGGAAGTCGGAGTCGAAGGTTTCTGGTGGACAGCCAAACCCATTGGCCGGCGTGGTACCTAGGAGCCGGGCGGCGATGACGGTTAGCCTGTTGTTCTTGACGTCTGACGGCGTGAAGTAAGTGGGTGTGAGCCTGATCCCAAACCTCCTCGCTCTTGTGCAACCATTCAGTGACATATTCAGTGGGTTCACCGGACCAAGGGAATAGAGGAGGTTGAAAGCCCAGAATACATTTAAAGGGGGTTATACCAGTGGCGGGTTTGACCAGTGAGTTTTGGGCGTATTCGGCCCAAAACAGATATCTACTCCACTCTGCTTCTTGTTGTTGACAGTAGGAACGGAGGAAACGGATGACGTCCTGGTTCAGACATTCAGTCTGTTAGTTGGACTGGGGGTGATAACCGGAGGTGAGACTAATGTTAACGTTGAGATGTTTGAAGAATGCAGCCCAAACCCTGGAGGTGAACTGAGGTCCTCGGTTTGAGACAATGTCTTCTGGCAGGCCATAGAAGCGGAAGCTTGGTGGTGTGTCCTTGGGAGTTGGGTAGATCAGTGATGAAGTCAATGGCGATGTGAGACCAGGGATGATGAGGTGTCGGGAGTGGAGTCAAGAGGCCAGCAGGTAATTGTCTGAGTGATTTAGATGTGTTACAGTTGGCGCAGTTTTGAACATGCTTGGTGGCATCGGTCAGCAGGGTTGGCCACCAGAAACGGTGTTGGAGTAAGTGGATGGTTGCGGTAATCCCGGGATGACCAGAACTGGTAGTAGAGTGTACCTGATCAAGGAGCCGAGGACGTAGAGGACTTGGGACGAAGAGGAGATTCGCTGGGCATTCGGCTAGGGGTATTACTTGGAGGTTGGCTTGTTGGATCTCTGTGATGATATCCCATTGTACAGGAGCTACAAGCAAGTTTTCATGAATGATATTATCATGAGTGGATGTTTGCAATGTCTCTTCCTTCTGACGAGAGAGAGCATCGGCCTTGATGTTCTTGGTGCCAGATCGATATGTCACGGTGAAATTAAATCTTGTGAAGAACAGTGCCCACCTGGCTTGATGGGGATTCAGACGTTTGGCTGATCGTAGATATTCAAGGTTCTTGTAGTCAGTAAGAATGATGAAAGGTTGACTCGCTCCCTCCAGCCAATGGCGCCACTAAACCAGAGCCAGTTTCATGGCCAACAGTTCACGATTGCCACGCCGTAGTTACGTTCGGCCGGAGTGAGTTTGCGGGAGAAAAAGGCACAGGGGTACATTTTTGCTGGATTACCTTGTCTTTGCAATAATAGGGCCCCTACCCCTGTGTTGGAGGCATCAACCTCCACGACGAATTGATGTTCTGGGTCTGGATGACGAGAAGTTTGCGAATCCCAAGAACCGCTGCAGCTCTTTGATAGTTTGGGGCAATGGCCAATCCAAGACCCCTTTGACCTTCTTCTCATCCATGGCTACCCCGTCCTGACTGATGATGTATCCCAAAAATGATGTGTGTTTGATGAAACTCGCATTTTTCAGCTTTTGCGTAGAGTTGGTATTGCATGAGATGTTTCAAGACCAATCTGACCTGACGGACTTGCTCCTCCATAGAGTTCGAGTAGATCAGGATATCGTCGATGTATACGATTACCCATCTATCCAGCATGTCCCGAAAGATGTCATTCATGAACGACTGGAACACGGAAGGACTGTTAGCTAGGCCGAAAGTCATAACCAAGTATTCATAGTGCCCACTAGTGGTTGAGAATGCAGTTTTCCACTCATCACCCTCACGGATACGAATCAGGTTGTAGGCATTGCGTAGATCCAATTTGGTGTAGTACTTGGCTTGGCGGAATTGTTCTAGAGTGGCTGGAACAAGGGGTAATGGATATCTGAATTTGACCGTGTTGTCATTCAACCCACGGTAGTCAATACATGGTCGTAAAACTCCGTCCTTCTTTTTCACAAAGAAGAATCCAGCGGCTGCCGGTGAAGTTGAGGGTCTGATGAAACCTTTGGCTTGTTCTTCCTCAATGTAGCGTTTCATGGCTTCAGATTCAGGTTGGGACAGAGGAAATATCCTTCCCTTAGGAGGAGTGGTACCGGGGATGAGGTCTATAGTGCAGTCAATTGAGCGATGTTCAGGAAGTTGAGAGGCTTTTGTCTTGCTGAAGGCTTCGGTGAGATCTGCATAATCGGGCGGTAAGTTTAATTCTTCTGGATCTGATACGGGAATCTTTGGTACTTGACAGGGAACTCGGGTGACTCGAGATAGACAGCGATCTTGACAGGTTGTATCCCATTGCGTAATCTGACCTTCTCTCCAAGAGATGTGAGGATTGTGAGTGCGTAGCCAAAGCAGATCGTGAATGATGGAGTGATGAGGAGTGTGGATGACGTCAAATGTGATCTTTTCGGAGTGCAGGGAAGATCTCACCCTGAATGAGCAGACGAACTGGTAAGGTGACACTAGGGGCCCTATCTTGCACCCAGCGCAATTGACTTTGTACAGTGACGCATGTATCATTCCTATTTTGCACCCGCGCAAAGCGCGCTTTTCCCTCCACAGAAGCACGTCGCTAAACTAGGGAATGAACTTGCGCTCCATGGTCGGTTCAGCGCAAAAAAGGAGGCGTGTCCTGGCGCAAACGTTCCTTCATGCTATTTTGCAGGTTTAGAAAACAATTGCGCCACTAACCAGGAAAAAATTGTTTAAAGTCAGTGGCGCGTTGCGCATGTTATTCATATGCTATTTTAAGGGCGCATGCTTGGCCATAATCAATGTAGCGTGTGCACAACGCGCATACACTTTGATTCTCTCATCTACACAGAAGCAGCAGTTTTCATTTTTGCAAATCATACATTATTACGATAGATAGATAGATAGATAGATAGATAGATAGATAGATAGATAGATAATTTATTATAAAAGCATACATCTAGCTTACACATTTACCCAAATTATCATACGCCTTTTTAACCGAAGTTAATTTGGGTGGGTTTCTCCATCCCCAACGTCCCTGACGAGAGCGTTGCTTTCCTTGGCTGTGAACCGCTCCTGGTGCGCGCCTGGCAAATCCGCCGTTATAATAGGAATCCGCTTTAGAACAAGCGCGCCTGCTCTTAAAGGGAATGTGAGATGACGCTCTGATTGGTTTATTTCACGTTACGCCCAAAACCACACATATGAATAATGAAGCTACTTCAGACCAACCCATTTTAGATTTGCGCCTGGCGCAAGAGTCATTTATCCCGCCGGGAAAATAGCAACAGCGCCAAGACCCGCCAACAAAGTTACTTGCGCTTTGACACTTGCGTTTCAGATCGTTAAAATAGGGCCCTAGATGCCAATGTGTGACTTGAATGGCAAGATCAGTGTACTCGTTGAGGTTTTTACCTTCATCCCGGCAAGCTAGCTCAGATTGCAGTTCGATGGTTAATCCCTTCCTGAAGAGGGTCTTCAGTGTATCCTCCACCAAGTTAGTTTGAGCGGCGAGAGTGCTGAAGTTGAGTGCATACTCTGCCGTTGTTCTTCTCCCCTGAGAAAGGTTTAGCAGTTGTTCGCCGGTACTTCCTCTTTCAGTGGGGTGTTCGAAAACATTACGGAACTGTTGAAGGATAGACCCGAAGGAGGAGAATGATGATCCATCTGGCCTCCAGACAGCGGTAGCCCACTCTAACGCTCTTCCCGTGAGTAATGAACAGACAAACGCTACTAGTAGAGGGATGGTTGTTGATCAACGAAGAGAGTGCATTGAAGCAGGAAACCTTTGCATTTCGTTGGGGTGCCATCAAACTTTTCCGGGAAGGCAAGCCGAGGATTGACTGGATTACTCACGATGGGTGGAGACACATGAGGTGCTTGCTCAGTGGGAACGTTTGCAGCTAACACACGGAGAATCTGTAAACCTTTAACAAGCTCCTCAGTGAGAGACGTTAGATGGTTCAGCTGATGGTGATGCAACGCCAGTTGTGAGGCTTGAGCAGATAATTCCGTGGACAGATGCATGACTGCTGCTGGATCAGTTGTTGGCGAATTCTTCTGTAACGAAGCACCAGACTCAGAGGGATCCATTTGCAGCTTTTATTAAGAATAGTCGAACAAGCAAGGTAATCAACAGCAGACAGGGCAATGTAGAAAACACAGAGAATATTCAAGTCACAGGCAGGGGTCGAGGCAGGCAGCAAACAACAAGGTCCAGTAAACAGTCCAGGTCGGGGCAGGCAGATGACAATCAGTAAACGAGATAAACAATCCAAGGTCAGTAATCCAAAAACAAACATGGGGAATAACGCTCAGAAATGATGGCACCATCCAGTGCCTTGTTTAATCCTCCCACACCCTCTTACCAGATGGGACAGGGCTAATAATGCAAAATACACGATAATGTCCATCTCTGCTGTTCTGCATAACCCACTCAGTGAGACTATTGGATAACATTGGCAAAGTGTGCCTTTTCCACTGGAAAAGAAACGCTGCAGAAGCCACATCCTTTCCCCGAAGGACTTACATGGAGATGTATATATGGACTAAAAACGTAGGGTTGTACTACATATGGAAGATACTGGGATGACTCCAACCTCATAAGAGATGGGTTCTCCCAAGGGAAAGACACAGGCTTCCATTCAGGATCAACCATGGAAAAATAGACATATGGGATCCCCTCAGGGTCACACATGTCACCCAGCGTAGATCTGGTTCTCAAGGATACAGTGGAATATAGGGCTGGCGTTGGACGCTCCACCACGTCCAGTACCAAGGGTGATGGAGGACTCAACAGGTTTAAACTCTGGAGAACATAAGCGCAAAAGTTAAGACACAGCAAGCCGACAATAGATGGGCCCGGCCTCTCTGTGCTTCTACCTGTTTGAGGTGAAAACAGAGGAGGATACTGGCTCTACACGTAGGCAATAGAATCTAGCAAATTTGTTAGGTGTCGCTCAGCCTGCAGCTCTACAAATATGTCAGCAAGGTGCCACGTACCAGCGCCTAGGAGGATGCAACACCTCTTGTAGAGTAAGTTCACAACCTTGAACAAGCAATGTACGCTTTGCTTGGTAAGCCAAGGGAATAGCATCCACTTTACAGTGGGCCATCTTCTGCTTGGAGACAGCCTTTCTCTTCTGCTAGCCTCCGTAACAGACAAAGAGCTGGTCTGAGGTCCTAAGGCTTCTGAGTTCTGTCCACGTACCATCACAGAGCACGGAGGGGACAGAGCAAAGCCAGTGTTGGGTGTTCACCAGCGTTTGCTGGTTCACCACCTGGCTCCTTAAATTGATTGGTTGGAAACTTGAACACATAGCCAGGCCGGGGTCTCAGTACCACGTAGGGGTCACCCGGCCCAAACTCTAAGCACGATTCGTCAACCGAAAATGCCTTCAGGTCCCCTACCCTCATGATGGAAGCCATTGCAACCACTTGCCTTGACTTGCCTCCTATGGGGTCGTGATAAGCAGATATGGTGCAGCATATACTTTGAGGGTGGAGGGAGACAGCCTTCTCTCCAACCCATGCTGCAGAAAGGAAAGCACGGCACTGATCGAACATCTTCGGGGCTTCCCTCGGTGAGGGGACCACACCTCGACGAACAGGTTCCACTTCAAGGCATAAGTATGTCTTGTAGACGGTGCTTGGGGCAAAGGGATGGTGTTAAGTACCTCTGGTGTAAGTCACCTAGAACCTCAGCGTCCCGTGCAGGAAACAGACATGGAATTTCCAGAGGTCTGGACGTGGGTGCCATAGGGTGCCCGTTTCTGAGAAAGTACATTCCTCTTCAGAGGAATGCGCCAGGGATGGACTGCCGTGAGGAGCATGAGTTCTGGGAACCAGCTCCAGTTGAGCCAATAGGGCGTAACTAGCAACACCTGCTCCTCTGGAGTTGCCACTCCCCTGGGAGAAAAACTTGTGAGAGCTTGTTTGAGCACTCAACACCGTTTAGCACCCCGGGGACATGAATGTCCAGAAGCAACCTCAGATGCCTCTGACTCAAGAGGAAGAGATGGCGGACTGAATGCCGTTGTATGTGGCCCCCCCAGCCGGTGGCAGATGCATCCGTGAAATCCACAGCATGTCTGGACACTTGTTTTAGTGCTTTCTGTTTGAATAAATCCAACTACAAACCAAGAAAAGAGATCCCAGCCCCAACTGGCTAAGTTGTGCGAGTGTTTGTATCAGCCAGTCATTGAGATAGTTGAGAATCCGAATGCCGTGTTCTTCAATGGGAACAAGGGAAGATGCAACTTTCTCTGCAACTTTTGTGAAGATCTGGGGAGACAGGGACGGCCCGAAGAGTCGGAGTTTGTACTGAAATGCTTGACCTTCGCTGCAAACCAATCTAGGGGTAGGACGCATTCAAAAATGCGTTTCTGCGTTAGTATCTTGAACGGTAGCTTGTGAAGGCTCCTATTCAAAACTTGGGTACTATGAAGTAGGGGCTGTAAAACCCCGTCTTCATATCAGCTGGGGGGGCAGTAGGACTGCGATTTCCGCCTGCAGGACTTGAGCATCAACAGTTTTCACTGTAGTGTACTGGACACCTCTGAACTTGGGGAGACGCCGGGCAAACTGAATTGCATAGCTGAGCCTGGTGGTCCGAATTTACCAGTGAGACGGGCTGAGGAGCGCTAGCCAGGCTGTATATATATATGTATATATACACTCACCTAAAGGATTATTAGGAACACCTGTTCAATTTCTCATTAATGAAATGATCTAATCAACCAATCACATGGCAGTTGCTTCAATGCATTTAGGGGTGTGGTCCTGGTCAAGACAATCTCCTGAACTCCAAACTGAATGTCAGAATGGGAAAGAAAGGTGATTTAAGCAATTTTGAGCGTGGCATGGTTGTTGGTGCCAGACGGGCCGGTCTGAGTATTTCACAATCTGCTCAGTTACTGGGATTTTCACGCACAACCATTCCTAGGGTTTACAAAGAATGGTGTGAAAAGGGAAAAACATCCAGTATGCGGCAGTCCTGTGGGCGAAAATGCCTTGTTGATGCTAGAGGTCAGAGGAGAATGGGCCGACTGATTCAAGCTGATAGAAGAGCAACTTTGACTGAAATAACCACTCGTTACAACCGGGGTATGCAGCAAAGCATTTGTGAAGCCACAACACGCACAACCTTGAGGTGGATGGGCTACAACAGCAGAAGACCCCACCGGGTACCACTCATCTCCACTACAAATAGGAAAAAGAGGCTACAATTTGCACGAGCTCACCAAAATTGGACAGTTGAAGACTGGAAAAATGTTGCCTGGTCTGATGAGTCTCGATTTCTGTTGAGACATTCAGATGGTAGAGTCAGAATTTGGCGTAAACAGATTGAGAACATGGATCCATCATGCCTTGTTACCACTGTGCAGGCTGGTGGTGGTGGTGTAATGGTGTGGGGGATGTTTTCTTTTTTTTTTTTTTTCATATATTTTATTGGAAACAGCATTCAAACAATATTTGCAACATAATACAATACAAGTCTCCATTTTATATTTTCAGAATAAACAATTCAAAACAAAGTCCTTTTATAGTTTTATCCCATATCCCTCCCCAACACCCACCCTCGCGATAGCCAGTCAGACATACAAACAAAACCAAATAAGTAGGATAGGAAGACAAAGTAAACTTAAAATAATTAAATGATGAAAATACATTATTTAATAATAAAAATAAATAAAAATAAATAAATAAATAAATAATAGTAATAATAATAATAATAAAAAATTTAAGTTAGAGGTAAGTTGCCGACACCCAGGACGCTGTGCCAGGTTGCTAGGATTCATGGATCAGCAGGAATCATGAGGGCTATGAATCAATTTCCCATATAATGTAGCCTATGGTGTGGTGGGCAGACAGTGAGTCATAACGAGGTAGGAACCAATGCAGATACATACTAAATATGCCACTACAGTGACATTTCCCTAACGGAGAGCTGATTTACATAATTTAATAGTGGTTTCCAATGAGAATAAAATTGGTCAGTAGCGCCTCTGAGTGTAAACTTTATCTTCTCAAGTTTTAAGAAAAACAACGTGTCACATAGCCAGGCTTTAAACGACGGTGGTAAGGGTGACTTCCATAGAGTCAGAATTTTCCGACGAGCAATTAGAGAGGTAAAAGCTATTACATTTATTTGAATTGTTGTCAAATTGAGTTCGTCCGGAGGTCTGCCAAAAATCGCTATATGGGGGGAGGGACAGATCTTCAAAGCCAGAGTCTTTGAGATTGCATCAAAATATAACTGCCAAAAGTTGAATAATTTGGGGCATGACCAGAACATATGGGTCAAGTCGCAAGGGGTCTGAGAACATCTATTACATCCCTCATCCGAGCAACCCGGATAAATCTGGGCAAGCCTGGCCTTGCTAAAGTGAATCCTATGCACCACTTTAAATTGAATGAGACTAAACCTAGCACAACTGGAGGAAGAATTAACTGCTCGAAGGGCTTTTCCCCAAAAGTCATCAGACAGGGAAATCTGCAGTTCGTTCTCCCAGCTGGTCCTAATTTTGTTTACAGCAGAATCGAAAGATGGGGAAAGTAGGTTATAGAGGTAAGATATATGGCCTTTTGACAAAGTCTCAGCCTTAATAATTAGATCAATGCCACTTGGCGGTGGGATTTGAGGGAATTGAGGGAAGTGAGTCCTAGCGAAATCTCGTAACTGAAAGTATCTTAAAAAGTCAGAACTGCTGAAATTAAAAGTTATGCGCAATTGCTCAAAGCTAGCAAAACAGTTGTTAACATACATATCGCTGAAATATTGGAGGCCACTCCTAGCAAAAAACTTGAATCTAGGGTCAATTTTAGCAGGAAGGAATAGATGGTTATTGCAAATAGGTGTTGTCTGAGGGAGGATGAGCCAGCCAGAGTTACGTCTAATTTGTGCCCAAATTTTCAGAGTGCCAGTTACTACAGGGTTAGATGTATAAAGTGACGGGGAAAAAGGAAGGCTACTGCAAGCTAGAGCCTGGAGCGAAGAAGAGGAGCATGACTTGGCCTCGATTTGACACCAATTGCTCTGAGCCGAGGTAAACCAAAGCATAATCTTATGAGCATTTGCAGCCCAGTAATAACCAATAAGACTAGGCAGGCCAAGACCCCCAAGGGATCTACTCCTCTGCAATAGTGATCTACTGGCTCTGGCGTGTTTGCCAGCCCAAATGAATGAGGAGATAATACTTTCTATGGCAGTAAAAAATGACCTAGGTAAGAAGATAGGCAGACATTGGAAAAAATATAGGTATCTGGGAAGTATATTCATCTTAACAGACTGTACTCTTCCGGCCAGGGATAGTGGTAGACGGTTCCACCTCTGAAGATCGGACTTGACTGTTGCCGTTAAGGCAGTGAAGTTCTGTTCTCGCAATGCTCGGACGGATCTTGTGATGGTAATGCCTAAATATTTGAATCCTGAATTAGATATTCTAAAGGGGACTGAAGACGGGGGTAGCTCCACAGCTAATTGGTTAATAGCATAGCACTCGCTTTTTGAGATGTTTAATTTGTAACCGGAGAACTCACTAAAGGTTTTTAAAACCGAGAGAGCAGGTGGGATGCTAGACTGAGGGTCACGGATGTACAATAGAAGGTCGTCGGCATATAACGATACCTTGTGGTCTGTGCCCCATCTCTGAATCGCCTTAATTCCCTCCTCTGCCTTCAAGGCAATTGAAAGTGGCTCAATAGCAGCCGCAAATAGGAGTGGAGAAAGCGGACATCCCTGTCGAGTCCCACGGAAGAGAGGAAAATACCCAGAGCGCTGGGTGTTAGTACAAACTGATGCGCAGGGGGAGGAGTAGAGTAACCTAATCCAAGAAATAAGACCTTCCCCAAAACCAAACTGTTGAAGGGTGGAAAACAGGTAGGGCCACTCCACCCTATCAAAAGCCTTCTCAGCGTCAAGTGATATAACAACCTCCGGTTCTGAAGGGGAATGCGGTGTATGAATGATACTGAGAAGTCTTCTGACATTAGAGAAAGAGTGCCTCCCCTTTATAAATCCTGTCTGGTCTTCTGCTATAACTGAGGGCATAACCGACTCCATTCTGCGGGCCAGAGCCTTTGCGAGTATTTTAACATCTACGGGTAATAGCGAGATTGGGCGGTACGATGTACAATTCAGGGGGTCTTTGCCTTTTTTATGAATCAAATAAATAGCTGCCTGTGTAAGGGTGGGCGGCAGGGAGCCCAGGCTGTATGAATGATTGAACATTTCTAATAATAATGGAGCTAGTTGGTCTGAAAATTTCTTATAAAATTCGACCGGGTACCCATCGGGTCCGGGGGATTTACCATTATTCATTAACTGTATTGCCTCTTTGATTTCAGAGAGCTGCAAAGGAGCATTTAGCATCTCACGATCACAATCAGACACTTTGGGCATGGTAAATTTTTCAAAAAACTGAGACAACTGAGCTTCGTCATAGGAACATTCTGACTTATATAACTGGGAGTAGAACTTCCTAAAAATACCATTGATCGTTTCTGGGTCGGATGTAAGGGAGCCCGTTTCGTCTTTTATCTGTGAAATTTGATTTGAGGCCATTTTGGCCTTTAGTTGATGGGCCAAGAGGCGACTGGCTTTATCCCCATGCTCATACATGTATCCCCGCGCACGAAGGAGATTTTGTTCAGCTTCTTTTGTCAAGAGGAGGTCGAGCTCGGTATGAAGTACCATCCTCTCTTTGTACAAGTCAGGTGATTGGTTGGTAGAGAGTGAGATGTCCAAGTCTGCGATAGCTTTCTCCAGTTCTACTCGTCGAGCCTTACGAGCTCTATTTGTATAAGAAGTAAATGATATAATTTTGCCTCTAACAAAAGCCTTCAGAGTTTCCCAGAGAAGGGAAGGTGAAGTCTCATCGTTTTGATTGGTGTCTAGGAAAAGTTTAATAGTCTCTAACATGTACTTGCAAAAGTCCGCTTCAGCTAGCAGAAGAGGGTCCAGGCGCCACAATTTGAATCCCTTTGGCTTGTAGTCAAAATGGAGGTCCAAAATAACAGTTGAGTGGTCCGAAACCGTTATCGGTGAATATTGGGTGGAGGAAATTGATGGGATAAATGTCCTGTCTACTATTAGGTAATCTATACGTGAATATGTACGGTGCACATGGGAGAAAAAAGAGTATTGTCTGGTAGAGGGGTATGAGAGCCTCCAGGGGTCAACATAACCATACTGGTCCATGAAGGCGGAAAGAGTTGCTGCCATTTTTGAGAGCGGGACCGGTTTCGGATTAGATCTGTCTAGTACCGGATCCATGACGCAGTTCATATCCCCTCCTAGCACCAGTAAGTGAGAATTCAAGTTTGGAATAAAAGACAAAAATGATTTCATGAAAGAATCATCATCCCAATTAGGGGCATAAACAGATGCTAAGATAATTGGTTTTTGGTAGAGTGTGCCCGAGACGATAACATAACGGCCATTGGAATCTGTAATTGTGGTGTCGGGTACAAAGTCAATCCTAGATCTTAACAATATTGCTGTACCCCTTGTTTTCAGATTAAATTTGGAGTGAAAGATCTGTCCGATCCAGGGCCTTTTTAATTTTCGGTGGTCAGAATCACACAAGTGTGTTTCCTGCAGAAGCATTATATCGGCGTTCAGATCTTTAACATGCGTCATGATCTTAGCACGTTTCGTCGGAGCGTTCAACCCACCAGTATTTAGTGAAATAATCCTCACTGCCTGCCCACCATTTGCCCCCTTTTTAGTCACTCCAGCCATGGCGTAGAGAACAATTGCAACGTATCAGAGACGCCCTAGGGTGTGAGCAACAAATAGAGAAAAAACAAAGAATTATCTGTGCAAAAACAACAAACTTCAGAATAAAACAAATAATTAAAACAGCCCTCACAAATAATAAACATATAAATAAAGGTTCCCCAAAATGAAAAACACTGGCTCTCCCACATTGTTTCATTCCTCCCACCCAGATCGATGTGCAAGAAAAATCTAGGTCCCCCCCTTGACCCACCCCAGCACTTCTCCCCGCCCACCTCATCCCTTCCATACTTACTCTACCCGTAGGCACTTCCCTTTCCATATCAGATCTTCTTTTCTTTTCCTCTCAAACCCACATCCCTAATTACTAATTAGAACCCCAATAACCAAAATAAAAGATACACATAAAATGTCAGCCATTGTGTACTTTATACTCTATCAGCTAGCGGCAGAGTTTGCTCCAGGTATATCCTATAACGGTGTAAACGAATATATACAATACAATTATACGACTAATAAGTCATAAAAATTAAGAGGAGCCTGGATTGGATTTATGAACTCATCCAAAAGTGTATATGAATATATACATATATACACAGCCTACATATATATACATGTATACACACATACATACATATATAAAAAAAAAAAAAAAAAAAAAAATAATAAAAAAAAAAAAAAGCCATTCTGCAGAGTGTGGTGCAGATGACTAAACTATGGTACCTGTAATATGATATGATAACATAAGATATCGTCACCTTTGAGATTGTTAACAATTAACCCACAGCTGAAAAAATAATAAATAAATAAATAAATAAATAAATAAATAAATAAAAATCAAATCAAATCGAAAATAAATAAATATATAAACTTGAATTAACAACCTAAAGTGTCGGAGTGCACTACAGACTCAGTTAACGCTGTCTCCGGTCCATCATCTGAAAGGGGCCTATAACATGATATATCAATCACCACCACAACGAATGTAAACATTAGCCCGCAGCTAGAAGAAAAAAAAAAAAAAAAACCCCTTCAATTCAACAACATGAATAATTTAAAGAAAAAGAAAAGGCAGACTTGGCCATGTACAGCGTCCGAGTGAAATATAAACTCAGTTTACTGTGCCTCTGGTCCAGCATCTTCAAAGTTTACGTTACCCTTCAAAGTTATGGAATATCATCCACTGGGCCGCAAACCTTTAGCCTGCTAAATAGCTGCTATTTGACTCAAAAACTAACTGGGGGCTCACCTGTTCAACATTGTCAGTCCAGGCTCGGGGTCTATAACCCGCATTAAGGCAGAGTAGATCTGTCACAGAAAAAGGCTAGTCAACACAGTTAACGTTAGTGCTGCCAGCCGATAGCCCCGCTGGAGTCAGTTAGTTGGCCTCCGTGTCTGGTCTCTGCTGGTAGTTTGACACAAAAGTCGCGGCTTCCTCAGGTGAAGCTAGCTTCTTCTTAGCTCCGTTGGGTAGCGTAATCTGCAAGCGGGCCGGGAATAAAAGAGATGGTCTGAGGCCCAGGTTGTATAACGTTGACATGGCGTCACGGTACTTAGCACGTTGCTCGAGGACCTCCGGCGTGTAGTCTTCATAAATGTGTACCGGCGACCCTCGGTATTGGAGATCGCCTCGTCTCTTGCGTGCCTCCCGTACAATCATCTCCTTTATCTGGTACCGATGGAGACGAATAATTACCGGCCGCGGCCTGGACCCTGGTTGTGGCTTAGCAGTAAGCGCCCGGTGAGCTCGGTCCAGTTCAGGCGGTGATGAAAGGGTCTGTTGGCCGAGCAACTCGACGAGGAGTTCTGCAAAAAAGGTTGTAGGCCGCGGACCTTCAATAGATTCCGGGAGTCCGATTATCCTAATGTTGTTTCTGCGGCTGCGGCTTTCGAGATCTGACGTCTTCATCCTTAGCCTAGCATTACTCTCGGCCAATTCCGCACACCTTTCCTCCAGAGCCTGAATTCTCTGGTCCTGCAGTTCAGCTCCAGACTCCAAAGAGTCAATTCGTTGACCGTGCTCCGTCACCACAGCCTGTGTACAGTCCAATTTCGCCTCTAAAGCCGCAAAAGTAGTTTTGAAATCGGCGGATATGCTAGCTCTGTGGTCCTCCAGTAAGCTCGCGATGCTAGTAACGCAGGTGTTGTTGCATACGGCTGAGGCTTCTCCTTCGGTGCTCTTTTTTAACATTCTGGGGGATGTTTTCTTGACATACTTTAGGCCCCTTAGTGCCAATTGGGCATCGTTTAAATGCCACGGCCTACCTGAGCATTGTTTCTGACCATGTCCATCCCTGTATGACCACCATGTACCCATCCTCTGATGGCTACTTCCAGCAGGATAATGCACCATGTCACAAATCTCGAATCATTTCAGATTGGTTTCTTGAACATGACAGTGAGTTCACTGTACTAAAATGGCCCCCACAGTCACCTGATCTCAACCCAATAGAGCAGTGGCAGAGCCAGAGGGGGGTCCAAAATTTTATTTGCTACTGGCAGTTGCTGATGCTGATTTAAAAAAAAAAAAAAAAAATTACGTTCGCCGGTAGCGCAGCACGCGCACAGTTTTCAAATGGACGAGCAGAGGACGAGAGATAGTTGCAAGATACCGAACTTCACCGAATAAGAAAACATCATATTTGAAGTAAGTTTTTAAGGTATAGCATCAGGGGGGTTTGCTCCGAATACATTCGGCCTAATACACGCATATACAGTAGGCTACCTTGCCGTGTACAGTATACAAATGTTCTAGCTAATGTGAGGATAGATCAAACGCAGGCAAAGAAGAGCAGAAACAAGCGATATCCTAATGCGATCACTAGGACTGTGAAGCTTTATGGGTGTAGGGTGTTGATGGACTCGATCTACTGTGAGAGACAATGAAGGGCGGCTTCTGTCACTTGGAGTGATTTATTGCCCTTAAGCCCCGCCCCCTTTTTGACGTGGGAATATTCCCACGCTTGCCCCGCCCCTTTCTACCCCTCCCTCCCTCCTCCGGACAGGTCATGTGACCGTGGGAATTTTCCTACGGTACCCTTCCCTACAAACATCCCCACCCCACCCCACCCCACTTCTGGACAGGTCATGTGACCATGGGAAAATTCTCCCACGATGCAGATTAAAATTATATCATGCCAATAGTTCTATTTTCTAACATACATTTGAAGAAAAGTTGTACTTTCACAATTACATAGTGTTTAAAGGTGTATAAACGTTGTATAGAGTTAAAATACACGTGTTTAGCGTTCATGCTTTTGTAAAATGTTAAAACATTAATGAAAAAAGTTTAAATTGCATTTTCTTAAAGTTATCAAAATGTAAAAAAAGTTATCAAACATTAGACAAATATTAAAACATATTAAATGCATTTAACACATACGTACATTTAAAAAATGCCTTACGTTTTTTACAATTCCGTTTGTTGAAAGAGAACCAAAACTCTTATTATCTCCAAAGATATATCCGGTTACAATTGTTATGAAGCATCAAAGTCTGGGGGATCCATTCGCAGCGTGATTTATTAATAAGAATAGTCAAACAGGCAAAGGTCAGAACCAGCAGATACAGCAGTGAAGACAAGGCTTAATCGTAGTACAAAACCAGGCAGAAGATCAGGGCAGGCAGCAAACAATCAAAGTCAGAGATCCAAGCAGAGGTAACGTAGGCAGGCAGCAGACAGGGAGAAATCCAGAAACGGGCAAGGTCAAAAATACAAACAGGCAGTCACAGGAATAAACGCTCAGTAGAGTTCACAGTAAAACAAGACTTCACCCTGAGTGAATGTGAAAACCAGGTATTTATGGTGTGAGTGAAACAAGATGATAAGACACAGGTGAATGAGATGATGAGTGCTGATGAGTCCGGGCAGTGAGTTATGGGAAATGTAGTTTATGAGGAAGTGATCCTAGTCTATTGTGGAGCGCCCTCTGGTGGCTCTCGAGGGCACTCCAGCTGGTTATCGTTACAACAATAATGTTTAAACATCATATTGTTTAACAAATAACATTATGACAATGTATATTAAAACTTTTTAAGAAATGTACAATAAAGACATAATCAGAGATGAGATCAGTGTTTTTTATTTATTAAAGAAGACATTACATATGAAGTGTCCATCACTTTTAAAACATTAATGAAATAAGTCAAAATTGCATTTTACTCTAAAAGAGTTATTAAAAAATGAGTTGGTGTTATTTTAAGATGTTAAAAAATCAATAATTTACAGAAAAGTAAATGTATCCATCCACACAGTATTTGTAAAACTGTTACATAAAACACAAACTAGTTTAAAAACACTGTTAAAAAGCCTTACGTTTTTACATACCATTTGTTGAAAGAGAACCAAAACTCTTATTATCTCCAAAGGTATATCCGAAGGTATATTCCACATCAAATGTATATCCAAAAGGTATATCCAAAGCTCGAAAGATTTATCCAACAACAAGGATATATCCAAGACCAGAGGTATATCCAAATGTATATCCAGATCCAAAGGTTTAGAGATTTTATTTTCAAAAGTTACAAAGTCCTCGTGAGGAGTTCAGCGAAAAGCGACCACACTCTTACATCCCAAAGTTAGAATGAGATCTGTGGGGTCAGGACACTGGCCACATGTAGACTCCGCCCCTAGACACCTCCCACCCCTAGACCACTCCCACACCAAGACCCCTCCCACACCAGCTATGTATTGGGTAACAGATCAGTGAGTTGTTTTTAAATAAAGAAGAGTTTTGCTTTCCACAATCATTTAAAAACTTTTTAAAAACAATGTATAAAGTTAAAATGCAATGGTTTAGTATTCGTACGTTTTACAACGTTATCTGAAAAAGTTAGAATTAATAGTTTAAATTATTAGTTAAGTTAGAGTTAATTCATGTTTTAGTTAAGTTATATTCACTAACTTACTGATTTATTCACTCTTCGATAAGATAATCCAACACATCCCAATGGTGAAATCTGATCATTGTTTGAGAATGCGTTTTTGCAGTAAAAAATAATGAATCTGTTCAAAAACGATGTGCTTTTAACTTTAGTAAACTATAGTAAAGTATTCTTCAGTATAATTCTGTTCATAGCCTTTGGCAAATATATTCCGGACTTTAGATACCCTGACGATATCTCCTACGGCAAATTTAAAGACTGGTGTCTCTTTACGCATTTTTCCGTATAAATGATTAAACACCACAGTTTCATTTTCTTTATTCACGTCCAACGGTAGCATTTTAATGGATTTGTGATAACTAGAATTATACGCCTCTGTCAGATCTTGCAATATATCACAGTAGCGTTTGGAATTCACCGCTGTTAAATACCTCCACATTCGTCCTTTTAAAGTTCTATTAAATCTTTCGACTACACTCGCTTTTAAATCACTTGCTGTTGCAAAATGGTGTATGTTATATTTTTTTGTCAACTGTTGAAAATGCTTATTGAAAAACTCTGTACCCTTATCTGTCTGCAGCTTTACAGGTACACGTCCTTCTCTCAAAATAGACAAAAAAGCTTTTACTACTTCCGGCCCCGCTTTATTTTTCAATACCCTTGTCCACGCGTACTTGCTAAAAACGTCTATAACGGTAATTATAAACTTGATATTGTCGTTCTCTTTCGAGTATACAGACATATCAACTAGATCTGCCTGGAACTGGTGGTCTTTCCCATACACCACTACACAGTTCCGCTTATAATTTATTGGTGCAGTTCGATGTAGAGTGTATGTGTCTTGGCTGGACAGCCAATCACTTACGTCTTTATCAGATAATCTTACACCGTATTCCTGTAACACAGCCTGTTTTAATCTGTTTTTACCCCCCAGGTAAGTTTTCAAGAGGAGTGCATTTTAATGTTTGTAGATCGTAGGCGGGGCTATATGAACACCCCTCCTACTGTCCTGTGCGAAGCGTGGGAACTGTTTGTCGTCTTTTCCCACGCCTCTTCACCAGTTGGTGTGGGAGGGTCATGGTGTGGGAGGAGTCTAGCGGTGGAGCCTAGGTCTGGCTCCTGTGCAGCGGAAGCTATTGTCAGTCTTGACTCCTTTCTCCCATGTTCGGACATGTTTCATTGAGCTCCCAGGAGATTACTTTACACAAAGTTGGATAACAAACGGAATAGTAAAAACGTAAGTCAGTTTTTAAATGTACGTATGTTTTTATGCGTTTGATACGTTTTAATATTTGTTTAATGTTTGATAACTTTTTTTAAACATTTTTTCTTACATTTTGATAATTTTAAGAAAATGCAATTTAAACTTTTTCATTAATGTTTTAACATTTTACAAATGTATGAACGCTAAACACCTGTGTATTTTAACTTTATACAACGTTTTATATTATTAAATATATTATTTAATTTATAATATTTCCTTGGTTCTGTTCACACCCATAAGGGGAGGAGCAAGTGTGGGGAAAAAAGCCACCGGTGGAAAGGGGCGGAGCAATCGTGGGAAAAAATCCCCTGCTGGAAAGGGGGCGGGGCAAGCATGAGAATATTCCCACGTCAAAAAGGGGGCGGGGCTTAAGGGCAATAAATCACTCAAAGTGACGGCTATTTCTGAATGTTTATAGCCGTTTTAAACGTAGATCTGAATGTAATGTTTTTGTGTATAATGTATAAACATTGGTTACGGAGTGTACTAGTCCAATCGGTTCGGATTCAAAGGGTGCTGTGGTGTACTAACCATTAATTAATGATCTGGTCTGGTAATGTAAAGATTGTAGGTTCGAGTCCCATCAAGAGGTGCATAAACTATGACAGGAGTGTCCTTGTTCAAGACGATAAACCTCAGGTTACTCCAGCATAAGTGCAGAATGAGTCACTGCATCTGATAACTGACTCATTATTAATTATCAAATGACTAATATATGTGTTCAATAGGATGACAGTGCAGTCTATGCGTGTTTAAGCGAGCTGTCACGTGATGCCAGCGCTGCACTGTAAAGATGGCAACTCAGCAACTTCATTCATCCTGAATGTGAGCTGTCTATCTATCTGTCTCTGACTCATGAAACCGCCACATCAGACCAGGTTTTGCTCACCAGACTTATCTTGTTTTACACGGCTGCCATCAGGAAAGCATTTTGTTGGGAGTGTAACAGCTGGTGTCCGTTATATCTGATCGTTTGCATGAGTTCATGCATGTGAACAAGTGATAAACTGGTTTTAATAGCCACTGGGTGAGGGTGGCAAGGTGGTTTCTTAAAGGGAATAGTTCACCCAAAAATGTATATTCTTTCATTAATTCCTCAACCTCATGTCGTTGCAAACCCGTAAGACCTTCGTTCATCTTTGGAACACAAATTAAGATATTTTTGATGAACTCTGATGGCTCAGATTCAAATAGCTCCATTGATCGCTATTTTAATGAACACTTTGAATGTCCAGAAAGGTAGGAAATGGTGTATTGCATATTCATTTTCTTAATAATTGTAAGTAAAAACTTCTTGATTGTGGTTAGTGCAAATTCTTTTTTTTTCTTTTTTTTTACATATTCAAAAAACAGCACATCCACAGTTAATCTTTTGAGATTTTATGTTACAGTTTCATCTGACAGGAGTGATGATCAGTGGGTTTGAGTTTTCACCTTCATCTTTTAACCCTGGGCCAAAAAATGGATAGAGTTTGTCAGTGAAAGTCTGACCAGTGAAAGAGTAGATATGAGATCTGGACTCCACGTCATAAAAAGAGACTAGACCCTCCTCATAATCCACAAACACACCAACCTTCTCAGGTTTCACTCTCAGAGATAAAGAGACAGGTAGACTTTCACAAGCATGATATTCATTCTCATTCCTCAGCACCACAGTCCAGACTCCATCCTCAGGTCTCAGCCAGATCCTCCCCTTCCTGTCAATGGATTCTCTGGCCACTCCTAAATCCCACTGAGTCTTTCCCTTCACCTGCACCTCATAGTAAAATCTCCCTGAACTGAATCCCTGCTTTGCCAGAATCATAACACAGAAATTAAATCTCTTTGGGTTTTCTGGGACGTCCTGCTCAAAGTCTACATGACTGACTTGTTTTCCATCATCAGACAGGATGAGACGTGGATTCGCTGTATCAGGATCCAGAGTCACATCCACTGAGAGAGATCAGACATTATCAATCAACTTCAGAACAAACATTTTCATGTGCACAGTATATAATACATATTAACAATATATTGCAAGCATATTTAAGAAAATTGTGTCATCCATCACACTGTACCTGCAAACGTCTGCACAAACTTCAACCCTGTGGACACAGATGACAATATAATGATGAATTATTTATAGCAATAATTTCAGGTTAACAGTGAGTTTCTCTCTACTGGCAGCATCAGTGGCATGCTGTGTAAAATAAAATAAAACCTATTTATTTTTTAGAGAATTAGTTCAATTGTGCAGTTTTATTTAGAGACACCATTGTCAGTTCCCAGCATGCTTTGCACATGGCTGGGAATGGAGAGTTAATATTGAAATTAAGTGATATTTTATGTGTTTTTGAGTGAAGGGAAACATCTAATGTTTAATGTTCAGTTATGTTTAACATATGAAAGAGTTTCTGTTATGTTGATGTTTTGATCGTTTCCATTGAAGAGTAGAGCTTATGGATAGGTTGTGAATAACTGCATGTACTAATAATATGTTGCTTTGTTCAATAAGCAATAGCTTTGCTAATGCCAGTGCAGCAACAAGTGTTTATTGTGCTGTGTTGAGCATTTACTTGTACAACATAACTTAAAGTCAAGTCAAGTCATCTTCATTTATTTAGCGCTTTTTACAATACAAATTGTTTCAAAGCGGCTTTACAGAGATAACAGGAAAATAATGCAACAAAGTTTGTTTCTAGAAGAAAATAGCATCACAGTCCAGCTTAAATTAAAAAAGCACATTTCAAAAGAAAATATTAAATTCATTGCGTCATACATTAAATAATTTAGGAGATTTTACATTATTTAGGTATATTTCATTAAAGAAATCATGCCTTAAAAACTACTCAAAAATATCATGTGTAATATTGTTACCATCATTTTTTTTAAACAGCATGTAACAATTTTTACAGTGATTTGTATTAGTGTTTGTACATGATATAGTCACATCATATCACTTACATGTCTCTAAAGTAAGTTAAAGTAATACTGTAATAATTGGTTATAACAGTTAAAGTTTGGATAGCCTAGGTTTAGTAAGTGATTTTATCATACCAGTCTAATGCTAACGTGGCAAGTTTAAGTTATGGTAATATTTTTTAAACAGTGTGATCATTTGCAGACAGAGACAAAATAATTGTGTGATCACCAACTTTTTATTCAACCCATAATATTCCTTGAAAAAAAGTTATTTCTAAGTTAATAACAAACGAAAAATTCTATAAACTGTATTTGATACATACCAGTTTGACTGAGTTTTTCATTCAGTGTCTCATCTAGAGTTTTCTTCAGTTCAGTCAGAGCTCTATACAAAGAGTTTACATTCACATCAGAGTCAATCCTGATCTCAGTCCAGTTCTTGGTGTGTGGACGAGTGTTCAGGGATGAGCTCATCTACAGCAGGAGAGAGAGAAGACGTCTCAGGTTACGACTGTAACCTATGTTCCCGGAGAACAGGGAACGAGACACTGCGTCAAAGCGCTAGGGGAACGCCTCAGTGTGACTGATGACTGAAAACACTGTACAAACACAACAATCGTATTGGCCAGCGTCAGCCATGACATCATGCTCTAACGCGACCAGGAAGTATAAAAAGGCGCCTAGAGAACGTCATCCACTTCTTCGTCTGAAGGGACTGTACAAGCAGACCAGAGGCATGGCGACGAGATGCAGTGTCTCGTTCCCTGTTCTCAGGGAACATAGGTTACAGTCGTAACCTGAGACGTTCCCTTTCGAAAGGGAACTCGCACTGCGTCAAAGCGCTAGGGGAACGAGATACCCATGCTGCCATGCTGGGGGATGCTTTAGCAACTATGGCTGTACAAGCACAAACACATTAACTCAAAGTTAAAGCCCCTTACTGCTTACACGTCAGGTTAACAGTAGCATTTCTCCCTACAGCCACTGCCTGAGCACCAGCTCAAAGGTATGGATACCAAAACCTGATTTTTAGAGGGGGTTCCTTTAAGGGAGTACGGTTCAGAGCCTGTGGGCCCTGGCCTGCTACTTCCAGAAGGGCTGAAGTCAACCCAAATGCCAGGGAGGCTATCACGCTTAATGCTGAAGCCACCAACCTGTTTAGACCTATGGGAGGCGGAGGTCTCAGCAGGATGACTCAGAGAGCAGAGGAAGCCTGTACACTTATGCCCACGTGGTCTCCACGTGGTCTTGATTCAAAATGTGAATAGTTCATAGTGCAGAGCTCAGACAGAGAAAGGCTAAAAACAACTCTCCGTAACGAGAAGGCCCCTATTCTGTACTACTATCTGCAATGCTGTCTGCATGGAAGCCTCAGCAGGATGACTCTCGAAGGAGAGAAGGCCTGACAAATGCTAGGGTACAGCTACCCTAGGTGCTCTCTTTCCACGCTCTGCCGAGCTGTATATATGGAGGCCTCAGCAGGATGACTCTCAAGGAGAGGAGGCCTGACACATATAGTTATGAGAGCTAGCTCGACTAGCACCGGAGCGAAGGGCCTGAAGCACCTCCCTCACTTAATGCTCATGTGAACTCCATCAGCGTTTCTCACAGGTTCGCGTTTAAAGTCTGTGTAGAGAGAATGGTGTCGTCTTAGCGGCCCCTAATTTAATAACAAATGATCATTGCGACAGAAGCGAATCAATCAAAACTAACTTTAGCTGGAAAATAACTTTATTAAAGAACCGCTATAAAGCCAAAACAATCTTACCTTAAATTGTACGTTTATCTCTGTAAAGCTGCTTTGAAACAATCTACATTGTTAAAAGCGCTATATAAATGAAGATGACTTGACTTGACTTGACCTCCTCAGAGTGGGAGGGGCCACTTCTCAAGCTCTACCTGCAACATCTGTTTGCATGGAAGCCTTAGCAGGATGACTCTCGAAGGAGAGGAGGCCTGACACATGCTATAAGCAATCAACACAGCCTAACTGTATATATGGAGGCCTCAGCAGGAAGACTCTTAAAGGAGAGGAGGCCTGACACATATAGTTAGGAGAGCCAGCTCGATTATGACCAGAGCGAAGGGCCTAAAGCACCTCCTCAGAGCAGGAGGGGCCACTTCTCAAGCTCTACCTGGAAGGCTGTTTGCATGGAACTCTGGAGTATGGAGGCCTCAGCATGACAACTCTCAAAATTAGAGGAAGCCTACCACATCCTAAGTGCTTCTCCAGAAACATACCTGATCGCATAAGGAAGGCTATTTATAACTTATAGACATTCTGTCGAGCTCTAGAGAATGGAGGCCTCAGCAGATAACTCCCAGAAGTGGGAGGAAGCCTAACCATGCCTCTAAGCACACGGAAACCAATCCTGGAGGCTGTTAACCAGAATATAAATACATATATTATTATATTTAAATACACACACACATATATATACATATTCTGTGGTTTGGTATTTTTATATTTATTTATTTATTTATTTATTTATAGCCTGTTCATTTTAACTGAAGTAGGCATGTAGTGCCAACAACTCTGCTAGCGGTGCTGGTAGGGTGTGGCCAGAGAGAGAGCGCTCATAGGAAGGTTTTTTTTTTTTTTTTTTTGCGCGTCCACTCTGACATGCTGCCATGGCAACTCAAGCCTGGCGGGCGCGAGTCAATAAAGCACTGACTGTTGGACCAGAGGACGCATCAGAGTGCGCATCCCCACCGCACAGTTCGTTCTCGTCACCCGCCGACGAGTTTGAGAGATTCACTCCTCTCTCGTCAGCGAGCTCCCTCTGAGATCCCCGCGATCTGAGTCTCCTCTCGGCCTCGGCACGAGCGGGACCTGACCCGTGGGGCAAAAATGACTGTCCCTCCTCCCTCGAGAAGAAAGACAGATGAGAACGGAGCGTTCTCATTGAGAAACGCTCACAGTCCGTGCACTCCGTTCCCTCGAGAACAGAGCGCGTGTGCTCTTCACCCAGAAAAAGCATGCAAAGTAGTGAGTGTCACCAGGCGTGAGAACCTCTCACACGGGTCGGCACTCTTCCCTTGTTGCCATAGTTTTGTTTTACTCACAGTGTCAGTAAACCAGTCCCTGAAGACGAAAAAGAGGATGACATGTTCTCTAAGCGCCCTTTTATACTTCCTGGTTTTGCTAGAGCATGACGTCATGGCTGACGCCAGCCAATACGATTGTCGTGTTTGTACAGTGTTTTCAGTCATCAGTCACACTGAGGCATTCCCCTAGCGCTTTGATGCAGTGCGAGTTCCCTTTCGAAAGGGAACTGTTAAATATGATCATTATTTTTAAAGCAGTTAATTTAATATGTTTTACACAGGAGCTTTCTAACACAGTTGAAGCAAAACCTCTGTATTGATATGGATGATATCACCTGTAATGGAAATTTTTGATTTTCATTGATTATAGTAAGATTTTCATTATAACATTGAAGAGACCCGTGCAGTACGTGGTCTCAGATTTAGTTCACTCAATATGTGTGTGTTTTTAAACTGGGTAACAGGCGAGACAGCAAGAAGGAGGCAGATCATAGAGATAGTGGGGTCAGAGGTCGTCCAATTTGGAACTTGTGAGCTTGTAGGCATAAGCTCAGTAGAAGAAGAGACTAGTAGTCAGTATCTCTCCTTCTTTAGATAAGAAGTCTGTAAGAGGAAACCTTGAAAATGATATAAAAGCAGCTCTGCCCTCCCTTTCTCTGTCGCACTTGTTTCACAGACTGTACTTGTACCTCTGTGCGGCAACTGGGCCTTCTTGCAAGAATAAATACTTTTAAAAGACTATTTGACTCAGAAATGTCTCTTACACGGTGATTGATTGTTTAATGAATGCTTAATGATTTTTTTGCCGCAACACACCATACTTCCTCTAGTTGATTGATTACATGAATAATTGGTTATATATTCTGTATTAGAACATTACTGACATATTTAAATATGCAAATGAAGCATTGTCTAATTGAATATGCACTGTTTTTATTAAATATCCAGAACAGAAATCTGAATATTGAATAAAGCCAGGTTCAACATACTTGTTTGATTTTGTTGACGTATTAAGTTTTCACTGATGGGATTTTGGATTTTTTTTTAGGAATTAGATGTTGTATAAATCTGGTGAATGATATATTAACAAACCCCTCAGTAAAAACCTTCAGAATATAGACAGGAATAAAACTGTAAAGTTTGGTGTGTGTAAAGCTGCAGACGAGGAGATTTCTGACTGAGGGCTATTTAAGTTCACTGAAACTAATACCACACATGCTAAAAACACCCTGGTATCCCCCACAATACCAAGACAAGAACATTTCTCATTTTTATTTAGTCTAACTTAAACGTTTTGGTTACATATGGTAACCTTCGTTCCCTGAGGGAGGGAACAGAGACGCCACGTCGAGACCGACGAATAGGAATCTCGCTAAAGAGGCCAATCTACTTCGAGTGAAACTAAAACGAGCCAATACACATTGGCATGCAATCATTTGCATCAGCTGTTCAGCCTCGCAGCGTGGGTATATAACGAGCAGCTGGTGTGATTGCACGTCAGTTTTTTTGCTGAGGAGCCAAGCCCGAAAAGCTTGCCATCCCGACGGGCAGCAGCAGCAGATGTGGCGATGGGATGTGGCGTCTCCGTTCCCTCCCTCAGGGAACGAGGGTTACCATATGTAACCGAGACGTTTCTCTTTGATCGATTAGTCGACACCACGTCGAGACCGTGAATAGGAATCCCTACTAAAGGGCCACAGCTGCTGTACCCCATCCAGCACTCTAAGTCTCTACACCCTCGTGTCTGGAAGGACGATAGAATAGGGCTTACACCGAGTGTATCTGTCACTGTTGTTCCGTGATAACACATACAGTGGAATTATTGGATAACACTGGGAAAGCGTGCCCTTTCTATGGAGGGAAGCAACACTGCGGAAGCCACAATCTTCGAAGGAGTTATGTGGAAAGATACATATAGACTAGCCCAAAAGTTGTACTACATATGAATATTGGGTGACTTAGCCTAAGGGAAAGAAACCGGCTTCGATTAGGAGCAGCCGTGGAGAATACACATATGGGATCCCCGTAGGGTCACACATATGGGACCCAGCCTAAACCCAGTTCTCAAGGATTCAACGGATAAAGGCCTGGCACTGGATGCTCCACCATGTTCGGGCCGAGGGTGTTGGAGGACTCACAGGTTTTTCACTCTGGAGAATATGGAGCACACTAGGGTGCAGCAAGCCTCTACACGTAGGCTATAGTATCTAGCGAACGTGTTAGGTGTCGCCCAACCTGCAGCTCTACAGATATCTGTTAGCGAGGAGCCACGTGCCAGTGCCTAGGGGGATGCAACGCCTCTCGTGGAATGAGTATGCAACCTGAGAGGGCGGGGCAAGCCTTGAGCTTGGTAAACCACGGCGATGGCATCCACTATTCAGTGGGCCATCTTCTGCTTGGAGCCAGCCTTTCCCTTCTGCTGGCCTCCGTAATAGACAAAGAGCTGATCTGAGGTCCTGACGCTTTACGTTCTGTCCACGTACATACGCAGAGCGCAAACGGGACAGAGCAAAGACAGGGCTGGGTCTGCCTCCTCCAGGGGCAGCGCTTGCAGGTTCACTACCTGGTCTCTAAAAGGAGTGGTAGGAACCTTGGGCACATAGCCAGGCCAGGGTCTCAGTACAACATGGTTGTCACCCGGCCCGAACTCTAGTCAGGGAAAGGTCCCAAGAGGGTATGAAGGGGGGTCGAGGAGGGTTTAACCAAAGGATTTCCCACTCGGCCTTCTTCTGGGGGAGGGAGCGGTGCGGTCACTGTCTCCAGAAGAGCATTCCTATCCATCTCCAGGTCGCCTGTCCTTGGGCCGCTTGCTCTTGGCTTTACCACCCTTCTTGGCGGGGGCCTAGATGAACGGGGGGGGGGGGGGGGGGCTGCGACTGGCTCCATGGCGCCATTTAGGTGGAGGCTGCTGCTGCGGCGCAGGAGCGAGGGCAGACGCAGGAGGTCACCCCTGGCGACGAGCAAACTGAGGGGCCGCAGGCGGTGGGGTGGAGGCAGCAGCTGAGTATTTTTTTCATAGGTACTCTTCAACTATGAGAGACAGAATCTAAAACAAAAATCCAGAAAATCACATTGTATGATTTTTAAATAATTAATTTGCCTTTTATTGCATGACATAAGTGATCACCTACCAACCAGTAAGAATTCCGGCTCTCACAGACTTGTTAGTTTTTCTTTAAGAAGCCCTCCTTTTCTCCACTCATTACCTGTATTAACTGCACCTGTTTGAACTCGTTACCTGTATAAAAGACACCTGTCCACACACTCAATCAAACAGACTCCAACCTCTACACCAGGGGTCACCAATCTCGGTCCTGGAGGGCCGCTGTCCTGCAGAGTTTAGCTCCAACCCCAATTAAACACACCTGAACCAGCTAATCAAGATCTCACTAGGCATACTGACTTTCAAACAGGGGTGTTGGAGCTGGTTGGAGCTAAACTCTGCTCTACACAATGGCCAAGACCAGAGAGCTGTGTAAGGACATCGGGGATAAAATTGTAAACCTGCACAAGGCTGGGATGGGCTACAGGACAATAGGCAAGCAGCTTGGTGAGAAGGAATGGGAGAAGGTCATGTGGTCTGATGAGACAAAAATAGAGCTTTTTGGTCTAAACTTCACTCGCCGTGTTTGGAGGAAGAAGAAGGATGAGTACAACACCAAGAACACCATCCCAACCATGAAGCATGGAGGTGGAAACATCATTATTTGGGGATACTTTTCTGCAGTGGCGTAGCCAGTCTCCAGACCTGAACCCAATAGAAAATCTTTGGAGGGAGCTGAAAGTCCATATTGCCCAGCGACAGCCCCGAAACCTGAAGGATCTGGAGAAGGTCTGTATGGAGGAGTGGGCCAAAATCCCTGCTGCAGTGTGTGCAAACCTGGTCAAGAACTACAGGAAACGTATGATCTCTGTAATTGCAAACAAAGGTTTCTGTACCAAATATTAAGTTCTGCTTTTCTGATGTATCAAATACTTACTGTATGTCATGCAATAAAATGCAAATCAATTACTTAAAAATCATACAATGGGATTTTCTGGATTTTTGTTTTAGATTTCGTCACTCAGAGTTGAAGAGTACCTATGATAAAATTACAGACTTCTACATGCTTAATCAGCAGTGTATCAAATACTTGTTCTCCCCACTGTATACTCGCGCTGCAAGGCTGAACAGCTGATGCAAATGATTGCATGCCAATGTGTATTGGCTCGTTTTAGTTTGATTTAAAGTAGATTGGCCTCTCTAGCGAGATTCCTATTTGTCGGTCTTGATGTGGCGTCGACTGACCGACCGAAGAGGAACTACAACTGAAATAAAAATGAATAGAAAATATAGACGTTTGAAACAATTTTATTTATACTAATGTCAAAACAATTAAATTATTAAAACTTTAACTAAAATGTTAGTTAAAATATAATTAAAAATTAAACAAAATATTTAAATAAAATAACTGCTTAGGAGAAAAAAACCTAATAACAGACAGCTGAACGTAATCAGTAACCAATGAGACTAACTAGGATGCAATTAAGACTAAACTGAACTCAGGGGCTATTTGCATGACACCGTTTTCAGCTAAAAAGCATTTAAAAAAATTATGTGTTTTGACTGTTCATTTACACGACAACAGTTCCTGACAACACCCAAAACGGTTCCTGAAAACACAAACGTTTGATAACGGGTTTCAAAGTACACGTTTTTAAAAACTGTCTCCGTGTAAACGATAAAAACGCAAATCTCTGAAGATGAGGACATCATGCACATGCGTATTACATGTTCAGTCTATAGTGTTTCATCACCATCTAATGGCCTGGCAGCAAAATATAGGGTTTTTAGTCGTTTTTACGGATCCGTGTGAATGAGGATCATTTTGACAATGGTGTAGAAGAAAACTCAAAGGAAAAACTTCTCCATTTTCAGCATATCGTTGTCATGTAAATGTACCCTCAAGATAGATAGACAGATTGTTTATTTAGCCACACGAAAATGCCGGTGGAATTTGTTTTTCGGTACAGATTGTTTAACCTCTACATCATCATACATTACAAACAACAAATAGACAATACACTTCACAACATGTAACAATACAAGATACAGTGGGTGACTGACCATACATTTACATTTATTTATTTAGCAGATGCTTTTATCCAAAGCGACTTACAAATGATAACAATAGAAGCAGTTAAACTAACAGTAGGACAACAATATGCAAGTGCTATGACCCTTCTCAGTTTAATCTAACGCAGTACATGTTATTTTTTTATAGAATAGAATAGAAGAGAAAGTGTTAGTATTACTGGATCAAGTGCTGTCGAAAAAGAAGCGTCTTCAGCCATTTCTTGAAAGTTGTTATGGACTCAGCAGCTCTGGTTGAGCTAGGCAGATCATTCCACCAGCAGGGAACAGTCATGGTAAAGGTCCGAGAAAGAGATTTTGTGCCTCTTTGAGATGGCACCACAAGACATCTTTCACTTGCAGAGCGCAAGTTTCTGGATGGCACATAAGTCTGAAGTAATGAGTTTAAGTAAAGGGGAGCAGAGCCAGTGGTTGTTCTGTAGGCAAACATCAGTCACTTGATTTTGATGCGAGCAGCAACTGGCAACCAGTGCAATTTTGTGAGGAGAGGAGTGACGTGCTCTCTTCGGCTCGTTAAAGACCACTCTAGCTGCGGCGTTCTGGATCAGTTGCAGAGGTCTGACCGTGCAAGTTGGAAGACCAGCCAGGAGAGAATTACAGTAGTCCAGTCTGGATAGAACTAGCGCTTGGACAATGGGTTGTGTAGCATGCTCTGATAGGAAGGGCCTGATCCTCCTAATGTTGTATAAGGCAAATCTACATGACCGGGCAGTTCTAGCAATGTGGTCTGTGAAGTTCAATTGATCATCAATTACCACTCCAAGGTTCCTGGCTGACCTTGGTGGAGTTATGGATGACGAGCCTAGCTGAATGGTGAAGTTGTGATGAAGTGTTGGGTTGGCTGGGACCACAAGTAGCTCTGTCTTCGCAAGGTTTAGTTGAAGGTGGTGGTCCTTCATCCAGCCAGAAATGTCTGTCAGGCAGGCTGAGATATGATCAGCTACTGTCGGATCGTCAGGCGGGAATGAGAGGTAGAGTTTTGTGTAAGCAGCATAGCAGTGATAGGAAAAGCCATGTTTCTGAATCACAGATCCTAGTGATGTCATGTAGATGGAGAAGAGAAGTGGTCCAAGCACTGAGACCTGAGGCACTCCAGTAGCTCGATGTTGGGTCTTAGATGCCTCACCCCTCCACGATACCCTAAAGGGCCTATCTGAGAGGTAAGACTTGAACCATTGGAGTGTGGTTCCCGAGATGCCCTTCAAATTTAGGATTGACAGGAGGATCTGGTGGTTAACTGTGTCAAAGGCAGCAGACAGATCCAGCAGGATGAGAACTTAGGATTTGGAAGCTGCTTTTGCCAGTCTCAGAGTTTCAATTACTGAGAGCAGGGCAGTCTCAGTTGATCCGCTTTTGAAACCAGACTGATTGTTGTCCAAGAGGTTGTTCTGTGTAAGGAAGGAAGAGATCTGGTTGAAAACAACTCGTTCAAGTGTTTTCGCAACGAATGGAAGAAGAGATTACGGTCTGTAATTTTTCAGATGTGCTGGATTTAGAGTGGGTTTCTTAAGCAGTGGGTTGTCTGAGTCTGCTTAAATGCTGTGGGAAAGGTACCAGTGTGAAGAGGGGTGTTTATGATGTGTGTGAGTGCGGGTACAACTGAGGATGAAATGGCTTGAAGTAGGTTAGTGGGAATAGGATCAAGCGGACAGATGGTAGGGCAATTGGAAAGGAGGAGTTTGGAGACTTCTGCCTATGAAAGTAGAGAGAAGGAGGTTAGAATGTGTGTGTTAGCTGGTAAAATGTGTGTGTCAGTTTGTGGATTGGTAAATTGGCCGCTGATGGTGGTTATTTTATTTATGAAGAATGTGGCAAAATATTATGAGAGGACAACTAAACTAAACTAAAGAGAGGAGTTCAGAGTCCTGATGGCTATGGGGAAAAAGCTGTTTATGAAGCATTTGGTCTTGGTAGAGAGTGACCTGTAGCGCCTCCCTGAGGGAAGGAGCTGAAAGCGGTGGTGGACAGAGTGTGAGGGGTCGGAGATGATTTTCTTTGCTCGCTTTATCTTATCGACTCAGTCTTATCGACTGAGGGCAGTGATTTCCCTATGATCTTGGATGCTTTGTTGACAGTCTGCTGTAGTTTGTTCTTTATTTGGGTGTCTGTGCTACCATACAATACTGTGATTGATGATGTAATGATGGACTCGATGATAGCGGAATAGAACAGAACAAGGAGCTGATGTTTGATCCGGTATTTTTTAACCTGCCTGAGGAAGTAAAGTCTTTGTTGAGCTTTTGCAATGATGTGTTTAGTGTTAGTTGTCCACTTCAGGTTATTGCTAATGTGTGATGGTGATGGTGATTGGATTGCCATTTATTTGTATGGGTGCTTTGGGAAATGGCCTACGTCTAAAGTCAATAATGAGTTCCTGGGTTTTGGCTGTGTTGAGCTGGAGGTCATTGTTTGAACACCAATTTACAGTTTAGTCCACCACCATGCGGTACTGTGTTTCATCATTGTCTGAGATGAGACCTACAATGGTTGTGTCATCCACATACTTTATTGTTTTCACTGAAGTGTCCATGGATGTAAAGTATGCTGTATAAAGGGAAAAGAGCCAAGGGGAGAGAACACAGCCCTGAGGAGCTCCTGTACTGAGGGTGAGAGGGTGTGAGGTTATGCTATTAACCTTCACCCTCTGTGATCTATTCCACAGGAAGCTCCTTATCCAGTGGCATATGGCTGGGTCAATGTTCATGTCCAAGAGTGTGGTAAAGAGTTTAGATGGGTTAATACTGTTAAAGGCGGAACTAAAGTCTATCAACAGGATGCGTGTGTAGGTGTTTGGTGATTCAAGATTTTGCAAGGTATGGTGGAGTGCTATGCTGATTGCATCCTCAACGGACCGGTTGGCTTGATAGGTGAACTGATATGAGTCCATCAGCAAGGAAGTGCAGGATTTCAGGTATGCCAGAATAATCAGTTCAAATGCTTTTATCACCACAGATGTTAGGGCAACTGGTCTGAAGTCATTGAGGCAGGTGATCTTTGAGGACTTTGGCACAGGAATAATGATGGAGCATTTAAAGCATTGTGGGACTGTACATTGGCTTAATGAGATGTTAAAAATGGTGGAAAAAACAGGCGCCAATTGAGCTGCACAATGGCTAAGGGGGGGGGGGGGGGGGGGGGGGGGGGGGGGGGGATGGCTGGTGAGGTAGGCATTTCAAATCTTGCATAAAAGTTATTTAATATGTCTGGGAGACTTGGATCATTGTTAAGAGTGGAGATGGGGTGTTTTTTGTAGTCTGTCATGTCCTTAAAATTTTTCCATATTGATCTTGAGCTGCTTGATGAGAATTGTTGTTCCAGTTTCGTTCCATAACTGTGCTTTGCTCTCCTTATTGCAGCTCGTAGTTTTTAATTTGGCTGTTATGTATTGACTCTCGTCTCCATTTTTGTACGCCCAGTTCTTTTCTTTGCGTAAGAGATGTAAGTCTTTGAAGAACCATGGTTTTTTATTGCCATAGAATGTCACTGTTTTGGTGGGGATGCACATTTCCTCGCAGAACTTGATGTATGACGTCACAGTATCAGTGAGTTTGTCGAGGAAGTCACAAGCTGCACTGAATATGTCCCAATTCGTGCATTCGAAACACCCTCAAAGCGTTTAAATGGCATCTATGGACTAGGACCTGACAGATTTGGATGTTTTCTTACGTCCACAAATTTTTTTATTATTGCGCAGACAGTAACAATACAGTCAAGGAAACAGTCAAGGTAACATTATCTGCACGTTTTCCTTTTTTTTTTTTTTTTTTACAGTTGAGCACCAGGTAGTGTACTTCAGTTTTTCTAGAGATAGGAATGACATAAGATCTTTTAGCCAAGAGTTGGTTGGGGGTGGAGTTGGACACTTCCAATGTAGCAAAATACATCTTCTAGCAACCAGGGAGGTAAAAGCAATAACGTCTGATTGTTGTTTTGTTAAAAGAGAAGAGAAAACAGACACTCCAAAGGTGGCAACAATAGGACATGGAGGGAGAGAAATATGCAAAGCCCCTGAAAAAAAATAAAAAAAGGAAGCCCAGAATGAGGCAAGAGAAAAAAGTATGTACATGATCAGCTGGGGAAAAGGAGCACCTAGTACAAGAATCCTCTGTTTCTGGGAACAATTTATGGAGTCTAGCTTTGGTAAAGTGTGTTCGGTGCAAAACTTTTAACTGAATCAAACTTAACCTGGCACATGTAGAAATAGAGTTAACTCTAACAAGAGCCTCGGACCAAAGCTCTTCAGAAAGGCTGAGCTCTAACTCTTTCTCCCAAGTTGACTTCAGACAGGAGAGAGATGAAATTCTAGATGAAATTAACATGAAATAGATCAGGGATTTTTCTGGCAATTGGGGAAAACTAGGGAAATGAGTTCTTGCAAAATTACGAAGTTGAAAATACCTGAATAAGCCTGTAGTATGTAAATTATATTTGGATACAAGGTCCTTGAAAGTAGCAAAAGAATTATCAATGAAATCTGAAAAACAAACAATGCCTTTGTCACGCCATATTTTAAAAGTGTGATCAATAACAGATGGTAAAAACAAGTGATTGTTGCAGATAGGGATGATAACAGAGAGTGATTTCAAATGAAAATGTTGTCGAAATTGTTTCCAAATTTTTAAAGTTGATAACACAATGGGATTTTTGGTATAGCTAGAGGGTCGGAGAGATAGAGGAGCAAGGACTAGTGCTGGAAGAGAAGACGAGGTACAAGTAGCGGCTTCTAGTGTACACCAGTTAACCTCTGGAGCATTATACCATGATGAAATCTTAGAAATATTGCCAGCCCAGGAATAAAATAAAAAATTTGGCAGAGCTAAACCACCATCGCTTTTACGGCGTTGAAGAATAGTTTTGTTTACTTTAGGAATCTTACCTGCCCAAATAAAAGAGGAGACTGTTTTATCAAGACAGTTGAAAAAATATTTAGGAAGAAAAAGAGGGAGAGATTGAAAGAGAAATAAAAGTCGAGGAAGAACATTAATTTTAATTGTCTCCACTCTTCCTACGAGAGAGAGAGGTAGGCTGCCCCAACGTTTTAAATCAAGTTTAATTTGTTCAACCAAGTTGGTGAAATTATTCTTAAAAAGAGAACTGAAAGAGTGAGAAATGTTAACCCCTGAATAACGAAACCCGATAGAAGATAAATGAAAGGGTAGGGTGCTTTGAGGAATTTTCCTAGCCGCATCGTTTATGGGGAAACATTCACCTTTTGCAAAATTCAATTTGTAACCAAAAAAAGAGCCAAAGGTGTCAAGCAGGCGCATAACCTCATCATAACCTCAGGGTCCTGGAGATATAGCAACAGATCATCGGCATGTAGAGAGACCCGATGTTCAGTGCTTCCCCTATGGATGTTGGATATTAATGGGGAAGATTTTAAAGCAATAGAAAGCGGTTCAATTCCCAGGGCAAAAAGAAGAGGGGACAGAGGGCATCCCTGCCTTGTCCCACGGGAGAGAGGAAAGAAAGAAGAACTATCAAAATTGGTTTTAACGCTTGCAGAAGGGGCTGAGTATAAAAGGCGAATCCATGAAATCAAATTGTGCCCGAAACAACATTTTTCTAATACAGTAAATAAATAATTCCATTCTACCCGGTCAAAAGCTTTTCAGCGTCAAGGGAAATAATCATTTCTGAAGCTAAAGTATGGGATGGATAAAAAATTACGTTTAGCAAATGACGAATATTAGATGACATTTGACGTCCCCTAATAAACCCAGTTTGGTCTTCAGATATAATATCAGGTAGACATAAATCTATTCGCCTTGCCAACACCTTTGCTAAGATTTTTACGTCAGCGTTTAATAAACTAATGGGCCTATAACTACTACATAAAGTAGGGTCTTTGTTTTTTTTTTAATAGAAGGGAAATAGATGTTTGATTTAATGAGGCTGGAAGACAGCCCTGTTGAAAAGACTCATTGTACATATCGAACAGTAAGGGGGCTGATTGAATAGAGAATTTCTTATAAAAGTCTAAAGGGAAACCATCGGGCCCTGGAGCCTTGTTACACTGCATGATGCTAATACTAGTGAAAAGTTCATCTAACCTGATAGGTTCATCCAAGGTCTTTGCATTGTTTGTATTAACAATTGGTATATTTAAATTATGGAAAAATTAGTCCATTAAAGATGAGTCAGAAGGAGATTGAGAGGTGTAAAGCTTAGAGTAAAATGTGGAAAAGTTAGAATTCATTTTATGAGGGTCAGAAACAAGCTTGTCTGAAGAGTCGTAAAAAAATTGTGTTATGTAGCGTGATGCAAACTGGTGTTTAAGCTGAGAGGCAAGAAGACGGCCTGCTTTGTCCCCATGTTCATAATAGGTGGCTTTGGTTCTTTTAAGTAAATATTCTGCCTTATGTGTTGAGAGCAAATCAAATTAAGTTTGTAGCTTTAAGCGTTTCAGTTTAAGTTTGGGGCTGGGCTTGCAAGAATACTGATTATCCACCTCTAAAATTGAGCGGATAAGCTCTTGCTGCAGTGATTTGGATGTTTTCTTAATGGATTTAAGCTTTTGTCTGTACTTTGGGATGAGGAGCAACACAGCATGGTCAGACCTCCCCAGTGGAGCCCTCGGGAATTCCCCGGTAAGCATCTGAAACTGAGATGTAGCAGTGATCCAGTGTTTTGCTTTCTCTGCTTTTGAAAGTGACTTGTTGCTTGTAGTTTGGGAGTTTGGATGACAGGTTTGTGTGGTTGAAATCACCTAATACGATGACAGACGTATCAGGGTTGGAGCTTTTAACAGATGAGTTGTGTTGGGAGAGATCACTAATAAACAAAGAAACAAACACATGCAGGCATCCATCTCTACACCCCACAGAGTGAATATGTGGTTAAAGCTTCTTGTGTTGGAGATTTTCCATTGCCTCATGTAAAAGTCTGTATTGCTGTGTCTAAGACAGAAACCAGGTTAAACCAGGTCAAAGAGTTGTGAGGATGGAAAAGTCCCTAACAAACCCAATGAGAAAGATGTGTATAGGTGGTTGATAAGATGGTACTGAAAAACATGTTAATTAAAAATGATGGATGGCATTAGGACACTACAGGTGCAGAGAATCATGTTACCTGAGATATATTTTTTTAAATGGGTGTGGCCAAAGATTTTTCCACCAATAAAGAGATGTCTCCTGGAAAGATGATTCTAATGGTCACGAGATCTCGAAGCGGAGCAAAAAAATAATAAGATATCTGATTGGCTACCTAGTGATAAGAAAAGGGTATAAAACGAAGCCTGACCATTGCAAGTCAGATGTACATAGATGGCCAGTGGTCCTGTAATATTGTACATATTGACTGAGACAGATGTTGACAGACCTGTATGAGATGGAGATGATCTTCAGTGTGTGAGAGCAGCTCCAGCTCAGTGTTTCTCCTCTTCAGCTCAGTGATTTCCTGATCCAGCTCTTTAATGAGATCTTCAGCCTGTTTCTCTGCTGCTTTCTGCTGTTCCTCCATCATCTTCAGCTGATCAGACTGACATCTCTCAATGGAGCGGATCAGATCAGTGAAGATCTTAACACTTTCCTCTGTGTTTCTCTGATGATTGAAAACAGTTTTATTTGTTAATCTATTCCATATTCACATATTATTTAAAAGGATATTTCACCCCAAAATGAAAATTCTATAATCTTTAATTACCTTATGTCTCTTAAAATGTCAGATTTTCAGTGTAACACAAAATAAATGTTTTGCATGCTGCTCTTGAGGGCTAGATGTAGTTAATCATCTCTGTATATTTAAGTTCCTCATTTTGTTCTGTTGATTTGTCAGTTATTATTTGTGCACAACACACTGTCTCGCATTTTGGCTGTTTATTCTGAGTATTATATTAAATCTTATGTTATTGAATCATCGTCTTCATCTTCTGTGGAACTAAGCATTACACATGAGGGTTACTAGATGATGGCAGAACCTGCAATTTAATTCAACGCTTTTTTTAAATAGATTGAACTATTATGATGCATATCTTTTTTTAAACGTATTTTTTTGCTAGGATAGTTGCAGGAGAGAGTGAACAGAAAGTGAAAGGGAGATCGGAAACAACCATGAGTCAGGATATGAACTCGGGGTGATCGAAGCACAAACCTTTCTCAGCTCTACTGAGTGTTGGATCTCTTGAATCTTCTTCAGTCTGTCCTGGATCATCTGATGAACGTCTGTCTGTGTCTGAACCAGCTGATTCTACATACAGAGAAAAACACAGACACACTTATCACTGAATATAGCTTTCCATCTTCTTACAGTCTTATTTTTTTTTAAAAACCTTTAAAGATCAAATTAATTCAAATTTATAGTTTGAATTTTAAAGACTGTTTTGAGAGTGACAAAATCAGCTTTTATCAGATGTAATGAAAGGTTCTTCAACATGTCAAGACACAGGAAAGAAAATGTATAGGTTACTAATGAAACCCCCATTCCCTGAAGGAAGGAATGGAGACGTTATGTTGGACTGAACTGATGTATTGCGATCTCGCATTAGAGCCCAATCACCTTTGAGTGGTAACAGAACAAGACAATGTGAGATTTGCATTGCAAGCCACTCCCCGCTTCTGGGTAAAACTCTGACATTAAGTTTTCTGCTGAGGATCTGAGAAGGGGTCCCGGACGTTTCAGCGGAGGTACAGGCGTTGTCTACAGGCGACTAGGTTACATCAGTCAGTCACGTTTGACGTTCCCAGTCATCCAGCCGCGGGACATGGTTGGAGGATTCCACTCGACATCCGGTCCTCTGCTGGAGCCCCGAATGAGATGCTGGGTCCCCCATGGGACCGCGGGGATTCACCCATCGACAGAGTCACACCAACAAAGGAACAACTTATATAACTGGAAGCGGGAAGTGGCTTGTGATGCAAATCTCTTTCGCCAGTGTGCATTGGCTTGTTCTGTTACCACTCTATGGTGATTGGGCTCTCAGGCGAGATCCCTATACGTCAGTTCAGTCCGATGTAACGTCGAACGTGACTGACTGATAGGGAACTGAATTTCATGGGGTGTTTAAAGTGTTTTGTTTGTAACTCTTCACCTTCTTCTCTCGACTCTCCTCCTCTATAGGAACAGTGTTGTGAGTCCTGTGTTCTCCTTCAGTGCAGGACAGACAAACACACGTCTGGTCATCTCTGCAGAACAGCTCCAGAGGTCTCTCGTGTTTCTGGCATATATAATCCTCCAGATTTTCCACAGCGTTGATCAGTGTGTGTTTCTTTAGACGTGGGACTCTGCGATGAGGCTCCAGATGAGAGTCACAGTAAGAGCTTTGACACGTCAGGCAGGTCTTCACAGCTTTCTGCTGTCTTTCACCACAGATGTCACAGAACACCTCAGATTCTCCTGGATTGAGCTTCTCCTTAAAGTGTTGCACAATCTCTCTGAATGCTGTATTAACCTTGAGCTTAGGTCTTTTGCTGAATCTTTCGTTACAGAGTGGACAGAAGCAGGCCTGTGAGTTCGGCCAGCACTCGCTCAGGCAGGTTCTGCAGAAGTTGTGTCCACATGGAGTGGTGACTGGATCAGTGAACGATCCCAGACAGATGGAGCACTGGAGCTCCTCATTTAGTGCTGGGCCACTGGAGGATGCCATGGCTGAAAAAATAAGTAATGACGACAATATATCATCTGCATTGCTGAAGAGAGCAACTTTCACAATACAAGTAATGTTCACCGAGTAAATTAGTTTGTGTTCTAAAATGTATGTTGCACGGTTAAAAATGATTAAAACTAAAATCTGTACTATGAACCACTGTCAAGCAGTCAAAGTAGCCATACGTGCCATAAACTGGCATATATGAGTCATCAGTCTCTGACAGGAAGTTCCTCCACCATTAACTCTAACCTCACTGAGCCTATCAGCTCCGCCTCTAACTGCCAGTCTGAGACTGCTGGGCTTATACTTTAGATGGCTGTAGTCAGATCTATTGCGCTGCAAAAGAATCATCTAAATACAGAAACTAAACGTGTCTCTGGGAGCCACAGAACAGCAAACCGTTTTTTACAACACCATTTTATATAATCATGAAAAGGTCTTTATATATATAAAAGACAGCACAGAAAGGGGTGAAATTTTAATTTTTCAAACAAATAACCCACTAAGCAAACATCTGTACATATCAGGTGTCAGTTTTTTTAATGGACTTTTACTAGAAAAAACAGTAACACTTTATAATAACTGCATGCTATTAATCATTAGTTAAGCATTACTAAATAGTCAATTCATAATTTATAAAGCATTAATAGACATTAATAAGCAGTTTATAAATACAGCTATAAATGCTTTACTCTTGATTTATAAGCATATCTATAATGTGTTTAATAATTGTATTTTCTTACAAAGCATGTAGAAGTCTGTCATTTTTATCATAGGTACACTTCAACTGTGAGAGACGGAATCTATAACGAAAATCCAGAAAATCACATTGTATGATTTTTAAATAATTAATTTGCATTTTATTGCATGACAAGTAATTGATCACCTACCAACCAGTAAGAATTCCAGCTCTCACAGACTTAGTTTTTCTTTAAGAAGCCCTCCTGTTCTCCACTCATTACCTGTATTAACTGCACCTGTTTGAACTCGTTACCAGTATAAAGACACCTGTCCACACACTCAATCAAACAGACTCCAACCTCTCCACAATGGCCAAGACCAGAGAGCTGTGTAAGGACATCAGGGATAAAATTGTAGATCTGCACAAGGCTGGGATGGGCTACAGGACAATAGGCAAGCAGCTTGGTGAGAAGCCAACAACTGTTGGCACAATTATTAGAAAATGGAAGAAGTTCAAGATGACAGGGGCAACTAAGGGCAACTAAGGAGTGGATCCGTAAGAAGCATCTCAAGCTCCTGCAGTGGCCTAGCCAGTCTCCAGACCTGAACCCAATAGAAAATCTTTGGAGGGAGCTGAAAGTCTGTATTGCCCAACAACAGCCCCGAAGCTTGAAGGATCTGGAGAAGGTCTGTATGGAGGAGTGGGCCAAAATCCAGTGTGTGCAAACCTGGTCAAGAACTACAAGAACTACAAACGTAGGATCTCTGTAATTGCAAACAAAGGTATTTTCTGGATTTTTGTTTTAGATTCCATCACTCACAGTTGAAGAGTACCTATGATAATAATTACAGACTTCTACATGCTTTGTTAAGTGGGAAAACCTGCAAAATTGGCAGTGTATCAAATACTTGTTCTCCCCACTGTAAATACTTTACAAGGCATAAATAGTCCTCACTTTAGATGAGCTCAAAAAAATTGTTAACTGACCACTACTAAATGCTTTATAACTACCTGAATTAACCATGAATTACAGTAGAAATACATGTTAATAAGTTCAAGTTCAAGTTCATTTATTTATATAGCACATTTAAACAGCCGCTAGACAGACCAAAGTGCTTTACAGAACAAGCATATAAAAATAAAAACAGCAAAACAACACATAAACACATAACAAAACTAAGCTAAGATTAATTTTAAAACCAAAAAACAAATGTAGAATAGTAAAAACAACTCAAGAAAAGTAATCAATATGCTAACGAGAATAGGTATGTTTTGACCAGAGACTTAAAAACAGAGAGGTTGGAAGCCGTTCTGATCTCTAGGAAGGGTGTTCCACAGACGAGGCCCTGCCACCGCAAAAGCTCGCTCCCCTCTACGCCTAAGTCTGACACGAGGGACTACCAGCAGCGCCTGGTCGTGGGATCTGAGACTTCTGGACGGAACGTACGGATGAATAAGTTCAGAGAGATAAACTGGTGCTATGTTGTGTAAAGATTTGAAGACAAAGAGAAGGATTTTAAAATCTATTCTCTGCCGAACTGGTAGCCAATGTAAAGATCTGAGGATGGGAGAGATATGATCATATTTGCGACAATTCTGGATGAGTCTGGCCGCAGCATTTTGGACTAACTGAAGACGGGAGATTTGAGAATCTGATATACCGGGACCAGCCGGCAGCGTGAGGAGAGAGAGTTATTTAAAATAGTTATAATCCCACCCCCGCGTCCATTAGGACAAGGAGAGTTAAAAAATGTACAATAAAGCATTTATTAACACACTAAGTAACTATTACTATAAAGCATTTATTAACACACTAAGTAACTATTACTATAAAGCATTTATTAACACACTAAGTAACTATAACTATATGACTGAATAATAATATGTATTTAAACAGTTTATTAATCATTTACTTACACTTTCTAAGTGAATTTATGAACCACTGACAATTCCTAAATAACCGGTTTGTAAACAATGCAATACTTAATTTAGAAATGATAAATTGATCATTAATAAAGTATGAAAATACAATTATTAAACACATTATAGATATGCATTAAAATCAAGAACAAAGCATTTATAACTATTTATAAACTGCTTAATGTCTATTAATGCTTTATAAATGACGAATTAACTGTTTACTAATGCTTACTAATGATTAATAGTGTGCAGTTATTATAAAGTGTTACTGAAAAATCATTTAGATTTTTTATTCGTTCATTCTGTCGCAAGTTCAAGTACTTCCTGTTTCTAAAGTCTCTAAAGTGTTACGTGACCACAAATAATCAAACTTTGATTTATAGCCAAAAAAGAAATAAAAATGACAGTATTTTACCAACAGTCTGATGCTGCTTCATGCTACCAAAATACTGAACTAGCTCTAACATTTCCATCGCTTACCTGTGAGTAAATATGAGATCTGGTCATTAATTTCAGAGTTTCTGAAATGAAATGCTGTTGTTTGATGAAGCTTCCTGTTCATCTGTTTAGTTTCACTTACACTGACATCTTTTACATACTTGCAGTGATGCTATAGCTCCGCCCATAATCATAAATATGGAACAATTCATAATTCGGTGTGTGTAAACAGTGTAAGAAACTTTTATCAAGTTATCAGTAATCACTATTCGCTCCGTGAAGACTAGAGACTTCAGGGACAGCCCGAAGGGGAGGACTTTGTACTGAAATGACTGACCCTTGAACGCAAAGCAACCGTCTGTGTCGATGGAGAATCAAGACATGAAAGTATGAATCCTCCAGGCCGATTGCTGCAAAAGCAGTGGGGAAGCGAGGTGGAGTGCAGGGACCCGACTCAGAAGGCATAGTGTCCAGAGGTGGGGTCTGAGTGCGCGGTGCAACATTTACCTGGCTCCAAGGTTGGGCAGGGGGCGCGTGAGAAGGCATAGCGTTCTCGAACCAGACTGTGACGTGTTCATGCATTTTAGATATGCTTAAAAACATAAATTGTACTTCATTAAATATGATATTAAAAGTGTAAAAAGATTCCAGAGAGTTGATATTGTCTTTGTGTCTGCCAGTGATGTGGAGAATCTTGCGACGGTTACACTGATGGAGAAATACCTTTAGTATGATGGGGGAAGTTGTAATGATCTGATTGGACAGTTTGAATGTCTCACTTTTGGGTTACAGTCAGTCTGGCTTTTTTTCTCTTCTCTTTTCTAAAGTCTCTCTCTCTCTCTCTCTCTCTCTCTCTCTCTCTCTCAAGTCAAGTCATCTTCATTTATATAGCGCTTTAACAATGTAGATTGTTTCAAAGCAGCTTTACAGAGATAAACGTATAATTTAAGGTAACAGAGATTGTTTTGGCTTTATAGTGGTTCTTTAATAAAGTTATTTTCCAGCTGAAGTTAATTTTGATTGATTCACTTCTGTCGCAGCGATCATTTGTTATTTAATTAGGGGCCGCTATTTACAAACATTTTGTAAATATTTTTTTTACAGTGTTTACCACTCGTTTATTGCACAGTATCTGGTATGAAGGTTTTAGCCGCGATGCTTATTACGTTGAACGAATGAACAAATGGAAATTATTGACTTATTGTCTTAGATTGATTTAGTCATTCAATTCAATATATTCTGTACAACTGTGTCTTCAAATTGCTGATATAGCCTAACTAATTTAGCTGATTCTTGGCGTTTGTTATGAACAACAAAAGCAGGTTAATACAGTTTGGTCTGTTTTTGTTTCGCCTAACTTTACTTACTACAGATGCCCTCATTCTCTCAAATACCATTTTAAAGCCATTTAATGGTCAATAAATATTATGTTGTGAATAATCAGCTTTGTTCTTTTGTTTCCCCAGAACAACCAGTACATTTCTAAAATAATCTGAACATTTCAGTGGCAACATTGAATTACAGTAAGTTACCTGCACCACATGCAAGTACTTTATCACTATGAACTTTCTCTATGTGAAATTGTATTGTTTGACTGTGTACTTGTGTTTTTAATCAGTTATTCTCTGAAAATCTTCCCTCATGCTCTCAAATCTCATTCATGTTACTCAGAAAAATAATATCACAGGTTTGGTTCACAAATAATGCTATGCATTTTTTTCTTGTATCTTTATCATTTGCATTTGAATATAAGACATTTTAACTCTGAATTATAACTTCAAGTTTAGTCTTTTTCAACAACAAAAAAAAAAAAAAAGGAAAAAGCTATTATATGGCTTCAGAAGACTTACAACACAACCCATAACACATGAGTTGTGAACTCATTGATTATTTTTAGGATCTTTTCTGGGACATTTTTGGAGCTTAACCATTTTTACATAATTTTTTGCATTGAATTGAACTAGACAAGTGTACATAAGAATGGTTTCATGAATGATTTACACTATTTTTTTCTGCTTGTGTTTCACGCAGTGAAAGCGGACGGTGACTGGGGTTGCATTATGCTTGAGATCTGCTTTTGGGTTCCACAGACAGAAAGTCAAACAGGTTTGGAACGTCACAAGGCTGAGGAAATTATTTAAATTTCACAACTATCACTTTAATAACCTAACAGTAAATTTTGTACTTTGCAGGGATCTCGGTAAGCTGAAATAGACCTGAAAATCATTGAAGTGCCTGGACCATCCACCAGAAAAGAGGAAAAACAAATGGAAATCCGAATCTTTTCACTTTTCTAACTCTTTAAGTACCTCACACCAACTTGGTCCCATAGTGTAGTGGCATTTTTGACCACAAACATAATTGCTGATCATGTGGATTCTTATTGAAATGACTGGAATTTACCAGTGAACATTCACAGATAATTTTACTGCACCTTAATACTGTTTCCGGGTCGAAGCCTCTACTTCTACTTCCTCTATCTTGTTTCATGAGAATACTCAACAACCATTTATGAACACTGTTTATTCAAGTAACATATTTAAGCTCTTCAAAAGCCATAGTGTACATTACAGTCTCCAGTAACGGCATCCCAGACTTCAACATTTTATGATTCAAAATAGCTGAATAACTAACCATCTGAGATTTCGGTATAGAGATAAAGGTTAGGATCATAATTTTCAGGAATATTACAGCACAATGAGTGCATATTAGCACTGTTTGTTTGTTTTTGGCATCTGATAGAGCTTTTGGCCTTGGAAACAGTGATGTCAGACTTACCATCGGACTGAAACACAAATGTTTTAAAGTTAAGTAAAGATGGACATTTTTAATTAGTCAAAATATAATTTTTTTTACATTGATATATATTTTGTGGAACATATGTGTTTCCATGCATTTTGTTGAGATGTATTTTCTTGTTTATCTATTGTATATACATGGTTGATTATCCATGTTGCTTTTGTATATTTTTTTGTGTATTCATTGATATTAATCTATAGTTAGCTTTTTTTCCCATGTGCATGTAGTGTATGTATAAAAATGAATATCAAATATATAATAAACAATTCTTCTTTTGTATTTGGTTCAATTTGTTTATTATAATAGATGTCAAAGGTAACCATAGTAACAACATGAAATAAAAAAAAAAAATGAAATTTGGTTCCTGGAGGCACCCACAGTGGTTCCACACAGTGCCTAATATAAGAGTTCCTCAGGAAACCTGTGTGGTTCCTCAGAGAACCGCCCCTTTTTAAAGGGTGCCTAGAGGATCTACAGACGGTTCCGCCGGTGTGGCGAAGTGAAGAACCCCAAAAGGTTCCTCCAGGCACCTTTTATTTTTACAGTGTAGATTATTACGTGTGGCAGTTTTTTTGTCCAATAATTAGAATCTCTGTTTTTTCAGAATTTAGAAGTAGGAAATTACTAGTCATCCAATTTTTTATATCAGCTATGCATTCTGTTAATTTTATGAATTGGTAAGTTTCGTTAGGTTTTGAAGAAATATACAGCTGAGTATCATCACATAACAGTGAAAGCTAATTCCATGTTTCCTAATGATATCTCCTAATGGTAGCATGTACAGAGTGAACAGCAGCGGTCCTAGTACTGAGCCTTGTGGTACGCCATACTGAACTTGTGATCGATAAGACATCTCTTAATTTACTGCTACAAACTGATAACGGTCAGATAAGTATGATTTAAACTGTAAGACTGAAAATACTGGTTGAGGCCTGGTCTAGAGACAAAAGGGCCCTGCTGGCATGCAACCTCACTTCCTCTCACAAAATACTAAGAACTCACACAAGAACATGGTTTAATGTGAATGTTTATCATTGACTGTTATGTTTTTGGTGTCATTTGAAATGTCTCAAAGTGAGTGGTACAGATATCTCATATCCAGATAGATAAAATAAAAGGAAATAAGGTTTAGAGAAAACTGATTCAGAGATAAGGTCTGGATAGAAGTCATTTGAGGGTGGTCCCCCCATCCCCCATGTCACCTGGTCAAACAAGACAAAGGAAGGTGTTGGCTCTCTCTCTGGGCTCTTCTCTGCTGGACACGGACTGGATAGGTGTCTCTCCCTCTCCTCTCCCCTCTCTCTCTCTCTCTCTCTCTCTCTCTCTCTCAAGCTGGGTAAGATTATTTGGTGTAACCAATGTATAACAATGTTTTAGATATTTGAACTGATTGTGGAATTGATCTCTGATATCTGAAATATTAAATTGTTACATGTGAGTATTCTAATTGATTTTGACATTGTTCATTTAATGGTTAAAAGGAATAGTCAAACATTTGCTCCCTTTTAGTGAGGCACAGATATTATTAAACCCTTTTCATTTATGGAGTCATATGAAATAACGAGCAAATACATATGATCAATGTGTTGAAAATCCCAATTGGCCACCCTCCTGTCACTCTATTGGGAGACACGCCCACTTCCTGGAACTTTCTTCACCTGAGGATAATTAGGCCTCCCAATCAACCTCACTAGTGTGTCTCTCTTTGTGCTGACTGTTTGCTCCTCTGCTTGCTGCATGTGTTTGCTGCGTCTATGACTTTGTACGTTTATTTAGACCTTTTGTATTGATATTAATTTGGTAACTGTTGATTTGTTTAATTTGGTTAAAGATTTTCTTTATGGTTATGTGAACGTATAATTATTATGATTTGTATCAGTAATGTTAGCTTTGTTTGATTGTAGACACCAGCAATATGCAGCAATTGTAAAGCCACAGTAATGAAATGGGATAATGGAGAAAGAAAGCAAATGGCAATAAATCAGTGAAAGAAGTAACTTTGGACTCATTCCTGTGTTCTAATCGACACACCATTCTGGTAGCACTCATCCTTAACCAGCCAAACACCAAATATTTTACATGGTCCTTCGAGCCGGAGAGGCTGCTGGAATGGAGTCAGAAGATAACCCTGGGAAACTGAAGCGTTCAACTAGGCATGTGAGGCCTTCTGTGTGGCATCAGGATTATGAAATGGTACATCCCCACTCTTCTGCTACAAATGTTCGAGGTCAATTACAAGGAGGAGTAAATCCAGAAGCCCTGCTACCACCTGGAAACATTGAAGTGAAGTCTCTGACCGAGGAGGTCAAACAAATGAAAGGCATGTTGATGAATTTGGGAGAATGTCTACGTCAACATCAGGAAAAGAGAAAAAGCCTGCCTCTCCCCTCACCACTAAGGTCGAGTAGACAAAGCACTCTTCCATCTCCACCGGCCTCTAAGCTTCCCACACCCTCTGCCCGATCCAGTAGAGAACCACCGGACATGCATGTAGGCCCAAATGTTCAGGCACGTCCTGAGCCACCAGTTCCTTGTCAGAGGAACTCAACTTTACAACACCCCTTGAATGTGAATCCGATTCCACATTACCTGGATTGGCCACGAGGTGTCAATCAAGACTTATCTCAAATCTACGATTTTCATCCAGGACTTTATCCCAGTGACCCTCAGTTAGCGAGGAGTGATGCCCTCCAATATAGTCAAATGCCAGGAAATGCTTTCTACTTTCCAGGCCCTCTATGCCCTCCATGGATGCCGCCGCTAATGTCAACTTATCCAACTTATGTTCAAAACGGTGGAGTATTCAGGCCTCCTTATTTCCCTTATCCTTTTCCTGATCTGCCATATGCCCTACCTGTCCATCCAGAGTATGTGGCTCCAATAGCTGCCGCACCGCAACCTCCTCAGGCTCCCCCCGGGCCTGTACCAGCCCCACAGATTAGAGTGACAGCTCCTGCTACTAACCCTATAGTCATGCCTGCTCGTAGTTCTCGCCATTTGCCTCTGGCCCCAGCACTAGTTGATCCTGGTAGGCACCTAGAAGAGTATGCAGCCAGTCACCCTAGAAATGTTCAGTGCCATTCTGTTGCTGATATGATACCCACAGAGCCTCTTTCGTCGCTGGTCCCGTCCAGCCCAGAGCTCCCTTCGCCGCTGGTCTCGTCCAGCCCGGAGCTCCCTTCGCCGCTGGTCTCGTCCAGCCCGGAGCTCCCTTCGCCGCTGGTCCCGTCCAGCCCAGAGCTCCCTTCGCCGCTGGTCCCGTCCAGCCCAGAGCTCCCTTTGCCGCTGGTCCCGTCCAACCCAGAGCTTTCTTCACCTGAGGAGGACACGGATCTGATAACACCAAATATTCTTCTGATGGGGCGGCGAGACGCGTCCCTTCCACAAGTAATGTATGCTGACTCTGAGCTCTTGACCCATAGGAAGTGGAGACACAGTCAGATCCTTGCCGACATGTTCTGGGTTAGCTTCATCAAGGATTATCTTCCAAGCCTTCAGTCCCATCAGAAGTGGAAAATGGATGGTCCCTCTATCTCACCTTCTCCTGTTGTCATGGTGATTGATCCCCAGCTCCCTTGTAGTTCCTGGCCCATAGGGACAGTCACCAAGGTCCTGCCCAGTTCTGATGGCCGCATTACAGTGGCTGAGATCGTCATAAATGGCAAACAATTTATCCGTTCAGTTAGCCGATTAATCGTTCTTCCTGCCTTTCCCACTGATCCTGCTGTATGATTGGGATTTCTTTGGACAAATATGTTGTCATATAAAATCCCAATTGGCCACCCTCCTGTCACTCTATTGGGAGACACGCCCACTTCCTGGAACTTTCTTCACCTGAGGATAATTAGGCCTCCCAATCAACCTCACTAGTGTGTCTCTCTTTGTGCTGACTGTTTGCTCCTCTGCTTGCTGCATGTGTTTGCTGCGTCTATGACTTTGTAAGTTTATTTAAACCTTTTGTATTGATATTAATTTGGTAACTGTTGATTTGTTTAATTTGGTTAAAGATTTTCTTTATGGTTATGTGAACGTATAATTATTATGATTTGTATCAGTAATGTTAGCTTTGTTTGATTGTAGACACCAGCAATATGCAGCAATTGTAAAGCCACAGTAATGAAATGGGATAATGGAGAAAGAAAGCAAATGGCAATAAATCAGTGAAAGAAGTAACTTTGGACTCATTCCTGTGTTCTAATCGACACACCATTCTGGTAGCACTCATCCTTAACCAGCCAAACACCAAATATTTTACACAATGTATTACAAATTTAACCTACCAATACTTTGCATGAGTGAGGACAAGAACACGTGATACCTTCCCCGTGTTTTGGCGAACCGGCTTTGGAAAAATATATCGGGCCCTACAAAACCATGCTAGTGCAATTCCACTAATGTTAACATCATTTTCTAATCTATTTAAAAGAATGTTGTGGTCAGTAGTATCAAATGCAGCATTAAGATCAAGTAACACTAATAGAGAGATACAACCACGATCGGATGATAAGAGCAAATCATTTGTGACTCTAACGAGAGCTGTCTCGGTACTATGGTACGGTCTAAATCCGGACTGGAAATCCTCACAGATATCATTTCTTTCAAAACCTAGGGTTTTGTTTATTTTCTTCTAATAGGGTTGAAAATAAGCAGATCTAGCAGCTTTTAAAGCCTCTCTGTACGTGATCGAGCTCTCTTTCCATGAAATCCGAAATACCTCTAGTTTTGTTTTCTTCCAGTTGCGCTTTAATCTTAACCCTCTGGGGTCTAAGGTGTTTTTGGGGTCCTTGAGATGTTCTGACATGCCCTGACATTTGTGCTTTTTTCAGTTGCTTATAAACATATTAATGGCAAAAAAAATTACACACTATTTAGCACAAACAGGGCTACCATAATATGTGAGCAACAAGAATGTACATGTCTGCATTTTTGAGAGAATAATGTTTATGCGTGGTTATTGAAAAAACTAAAAACTAAAGTTTCTGAAATAAGACCACAAAACACATACTAAATATGTGCCAATAAGACTTTTGTCTAATGGATGTCATCGCCTAGTGTTTTTTCTTCAAAATGATGTGAAAATCACCCTGCCTAATCATTCACATAACACAAAACATTGATTTGAATTTTGCAAAGCACTTTCTGTTTGGAAAGACAATATGCGGAATGGGGCGTCAACGATCATGCATATTTAGTGGTTCACACCTGAGGAGACAATGGGGCCTGCATACTTAATTAGCCATTCATTCAGGTGAGTCACTGAGCCACAAGAATGCAAGAGCAACAGTTGGAAGCATCTCAATTCTTTTTTATTTTTCCACATATTGTGCTTGCAATTTGGCCTATAATATCCAAGGAAAACATGTCTAGTAATTGTGCAGTTAATTCTCATACTGTATTTTCAGTTTTGGAATATTTATCCTCTCCCCAAATTTGTCACTAATAAAACACAATAAAAATTATTTAAAGAAAAGGCTTATATTTACCTTTTAATAGTTTGTTTACATCTACCTTGTAAATATTTTTTTTTATTAAAAAGGTTACAATTACAACAACAATTCAAGTGTAATCTTTCTTTGTAAAAACTAAAGTATACATTTTATCATACATATTTCAAAGTTAAGGATTTGATTGATTATTTGATTACTTTATTTTTGACAAAACATACTATATTTAACATGAGCAAATATTGGCAAACAAAAGCTTATTTGAGGTGGCAGATATTTTACAGTAAAAATGTATAATCTATCCAAAACTAATCAACGAAATGTTGTCTTTCATATGTCTGTAACATAGGTCTTTCATTTTTATTATAAGAAATATAAATGTTAATTTGCAGTTTAATACGTTGCTTATACAAATACATTTTATTTCAACATATTTCAGTCGATTTTTACTCAGTATAGCAATAAAGTTTGCTAAAACTGAAACATTCATTCACAAACAGAAACGCCTGACTGTAATGTTGTTTTTATGAAATATTAGGGCATATAAATGTTAATTTTCAGTTAAATACGTTGCTTATACAAATAGCCTACATTTTATTTCAACATATTTCTGTCGATTTTTACTCAACTCAGTATAGCAATACAGTTTGCTAAAACATCATCATTCATTCACACAGAGACGCAATTTAAATTTAAACTGTCTTTTTGCGAGCTGTGGTAAACAGCGCACATCTCTGCGGCTGCCGTTCATTCATTCACAGCAACGCGATTAACTTGAGAAGGAAAAAAAACTTACTACAGTATTCGGATCCTCTCTCCTCGCAATACCCGCACTCTGAGGTAGATTTTCCATTATTATTATTCCTCACAGCGCTGCCAGATGGTGTAAACACGTAGGCTACAATGATATGATTAAATTTGTGTTTTCTCGAGCTGATATGGGGGCGTTCACAGGTTTGCTTGGATTGCCTCAGTAATTTGCGTTTGAATAGCACGCGCTCTCTGTGGGCGGGTTCACATTACATTTGAATGAGCTCTAATTAGCTCGACTGGAATCGCTCTCTTTTAATACAGATTTCACAAGATGAGAATATTTGTTTTTTATATAAATTACCTCATTTAAAAGAAGAGAATTCAAGCTTCATGCCTGTGTGTCTGTATGCCTGTTTGACTGAGTATTCGCTGAGTTACAGTTCATTTTCGGACGCTTTTCAGAATGGTCTTCACTGACAGAGAGAAGGCAGAACTCGCATCACGTTTATTTTTCTTTATTTGGCAAAAAGCACAACACTTTGTTTTTATTGTGAGTATACACAAAAATAATACACATTTAACAGAATCGATTGATGTATGAAACTTGGTTGTAATATCAAAGTCAACAGAGCAAAATTAATTTCTTTTGAACTGAACTGAAAAAAAGCGAGCCTATCGCGCCGGCGCGATTGTCGACCTCAGGGGGTTAAGCGCAATGGAGCAACTGTGTCTAAAGTGCTGGAAAAGAGAGAGTTAAAAGTCTCTGTTGCATTATCGAGGATGCTATCCGGGATGCTGAGATGATGAAACTGATTAGGAAGATTATTGATAAAGCAATCTTTAGTGGCAGAAGTGAAAGGTCTAACATATTTGAAACACGGAGTCGGCTTTGCAGCCTTGGCTAAATGAAGTTTACACGAGACTAGATAATGATCTGAGATGTCATCGCTCTGCTGCTGAATTTCAACGGCATCAACATTTATTCCATGTGATAATATTAGATCTAGAGTATGATTACGACGATGAGTAGGTCCTGACACGTGTTGTCTAACTCCAATTGAGTTTACAATGTCTTTAAATGTGAAGGATCCAAATTTAAGAATATGTTTAAGATCTGCTGATCTTACTTCCTTACATAACATCACATGAAAAACTAAGGTGAATTACACTGTATTGGGCATTCAAGGTGAACATGATGGCATCAATTTACTGATCAGAAGTCAGCTTTAAGTCAGCTGTCTAAACATTGTAATAGTCAGGGGTTTTGTTAGTCTTTGATCTTCCAACTAAGAGTTGGACTGGGTGTGATTGTTACCTAGTCTAAGGTCTCGTGACCATTTGTTGTGTATACCATTTGGGGGGGGGGGGGTACCATTATCTCAGTTGGGGGCAATTGCCTCTATTGTCTTTAGATGATTAGATTTAGTGGTTAACCTCTAAGGCTGTGTGTATGTTTAGCACCTTTAAGGACAGCCCACTGAAAGGCCTATAAAGAAACCATGTAAAGTATGTTAGCCAGACTGATTTGGGAAGAACTGCAGCCGCGTCAACGCGAAGTCCTCAATAAAGAATAACTTTGTTTGAACGTGATCCCCAACGTCTCCTGGTTTCTTGCCTCGACGAAGAAAAAGTTTTCAACAAATGCCAATCCCAATGCATCTTTTTCATTATCGATGTGTATATTAAAATCACCAACAATTAGTACTTTATCTGCAGTCAATATTAATTCTGATAGAAAGTCAGCAAATTCTTTGATAAAATCTTTATGGTGCCCAGGTGGCCTGTATACAGTAGCCAGCACAAATCTTATCATAATCAAATCATATCATTAACAATGAGTGCTTTTGAAGTAAGCGATCGAATATTCAGCAACCCAAGCTTTAGCATTTGCTCATCTGTATTATAGCTGTTTTTTATTTGTTGAACAACAATTAAATTTTTAACCTTTAATAGGTCTGGACGTTTTCCGGATTTCCAAATTCGGGGAACAGACACAGTCTCTATGATGATATCTAGGTGAAAGAGGCTCTATGTGATGGGATTTATCTGACCTTGGTGACGCGAGGCCGCTAGCAGACGGTCGGTTTAGCCAGTCTGTCTGCTTCCTGACCTGAGCCCCAGATTGTACTAGAGAGAAGAGCAGCACCATCCCAGGAGGGATGAATACCATCTCTTTTCAACAGGTCAGGTTTGCCCCAAAAACTTTTCCAATTGTCTATGAATTCTATATTATTATGCGGACACCACTTAGACAGCCAGCGATTAAGTGAACACAATCTACTAACTATCTCATCACTCCTGCGAACAGGAAGGGGGCCAGAGCAAATTACAGTGCTTGACATCGTACTTGCGAGTTCACACACCTCTTTAATATTAATTTTGGTGATCTCCGACTGGCGGAGTCGAACATCATTAGTGCCGACGTGAATAATAATCTTAGAGAATTTACGATTAGCATTAGCCAGCACTTTTAAATTTGCTTTGATGTCAGGCGCTCTGGCTCCCGGCAAACATGTGACTATGGTGGCTGGTGTCTCTATTTTCATGTTCCGTGTGATCGAATCACCAATTACTAGGGCACAATCAACAGGATTCTCAGTGGGTGTTTCACTGAGCGGGGCAAATCGATTTGTTATGGTAATCATAACGGAAGAGTGGTTTTTTGATCCGCGAGTAGAGCGATCCCTCACTGTCACCCATTTGCCTGGCTGCGTGGGCTCTACTTCAGCCAGAACCGATTTATGTAAGGAGTTCACTATGCTAGGCGCATCCAAAGCAGTATCTAAAGCTCTAGCACTCTTACTATTCTCAATTAAAGTTTCGATGCGTCTCTAGTTCTGAAATCTTCTCCGTCAGCCTTACTGTCTCCTTGCATTTATCACATATAAATTCTATATTGCCGACAGAGAAGGCTATGCTAAACATGTGACATGAAGTGCAGGTGACAATAACAAGACAAGACATTACTCACCGTGTTTGTTGACTGATTCTAACTCACCTGAGCTTTTTATGAACTCAAAGGTGCAAGCGCGCGAGAGAAAAATAAATAAAAGAATAGCTGAGCGTGCACGGATGGCGCGTTAACAGGCTAGCTAGCGAATTACTAGCGTGTTGTGCTAGTAGTAACGGAAGCTAGCGATGTCAGGTTAATCTGAGATGTTGGGTAAGCTGTTTTTAGTAGTATAAAGCGTATATAAAACAGCTGTTGGAACTCTCGAGGTAAATAGAACGCAATTCAATGTTCGAAGTGCATATTCTTTCTCTCACTACCACAGTGTTACAGTACCTTTTATTTACGTAGAGGCACACTCCTCCTCCCCAACTTTTCCCAGTTGTCTTCGGGTCTCAGTCCAGACGAATTGGGCTACCGAACCCACTCATGATTAGGTCCTCATTCCGGTCTGACTCCCTCAGCCATGTTTCCGAAAAGGCGAGAAGACAAGTGTCTTTTATGCCGGGTTTGCACTTGATCCAAGCTTCCATCTCATCTGTCTTGTGTCTTAATGACTGGACATTTGACAACAGGATTGTGGGGAGTGGGGGTAGCCTACGGCGGTTGTCGAGCCTAAGGTTTTTAAGTCTCCGATGCAGGCCTCCTCTTCTCCCTCTTTTCGATGTTTATTCCGAGCATGCAATCTGCACAACTCGGCCGGAATATCTGGTATAATACCAGCAGACAATGTTCGTAGGGAGATCAGAAACTCTCGGCTCTGGATAACTTTCCCCAGTACTCCATACTCCGAACCGTAACAGGTGGAGAGTTCCAGCAGTAGCGTTATCACAATAAATAATGCGAACTGTTGATCAAAAGTCTGTAAAAGCTGCATCTCTGGATCACTGCCGCTTTTCACTCACGCATAAGCATAAACATCCACAACAGACACTCGATTAAACGATAAGAAAGTAAACAAACAATGGATGGGCACACTCGCTGCAGCGCCCCCGGAACCGGAATACGAGATTGCATAGCACTCATCATCCACTTTTCGTTACTCTTAAAATGAATGTGAAATTGATGGAAATAACGTGATATTTTGAGTAAAACCATGAATTAAATGTTATTCAAAACATATTTCACCTCTTTAGAAAGCACATGGAAAAATATCGCACATGGAACGATTATAGAGTGCATCAAAACCTATTTAAACAGAAAACACTCTACAAATCCATCCTTGTCTACTGTGAGCAGTCATTTTATACAGTGTCTAACATTTTATATAAAATAACATTTGTATTAACTTTTAGCATAGTCTACAACAGAAACGACTCACCCACAGCCGTTCTCTCTAGCTCTGCTGCCTCCTGCGCAGCCAATAGGAAGCCGATCCCATTACTGCAGGATTTAACTTAAAGAACCCTCAAACTATATTTATCTTGTTACACCTGTACTGACGTATGGAAGCTTGTTTTCACCACAGAATAAAAAATAAAAAAAGGTAACTGCTACTTTTTATCTCACGCGGAATTGTGAATTATAAACTTGCAATTGCGTGAAATGAACTCACAATTCGGACTTTATAACATGCAACTGGGAGATATAAAGTCAGAAATGCATGATATAAACTCAAAATTGAGGTCAGAATTGCATGATATAAACTCACAATTGCGTGTTATAAAAGTTAGAATTGCAAGTTTATTTCTTGCAATTGTGAGTTTATATCTTGTGATTCAGAACTCAGGATTGCGAGAAGTAAACTCACAACTGTGAGATGAAAAAGTCGCAATTATCTTTTAAAATGTTTAATTCTGTCTAATTCTGGAAACAAGCTTCCATAGACAGCAGACAAATGTCATTAAAAGATAAAAAAAAAAAAAAAAAAGATTTAATTATCTGATAACTAAGAATAGCTGCCATGTAAACTTATGAAATATTAAGACTTTGTGTGCTCACCTTTTATTTTAGCATGCCTTCATTTATTTTTTGCCACTTTTCAAATTACTTTATTGATTGTTTTACCTTTGTACAAGACCCAGGAACTCATAGATTTCACTGTGAAACATGTTTAGTGTGTCGTTTCTATCAAGCTGCAATTGTGTAAACTGTGATAACTTTATATTCTAAAAGTTTCTTACACTGTTACACTGTAAAACCCAACAAGTTAACTCAACTCAAACCGATTGAGGAAACTGATTGCGGCAAACCATTTAAGTTTAAAAATAAATACATATGAGTATTGTGAACTTATATATATATATGTGAACTTATATATATATATAAGTTCACAATACTCATATGTATTTATTTTTAAACTTAAATGGTTTGCCGCAATCAGTTTCCTCAATCGGTTTGAGTTGAGTTAACTTGTTGGGTTTTACAGTGTACTCACTCAGCAGGGATGAAGTACCAACTGGTCCATATTTATGATTATGGGTGGAGCTATATGACATCACTGCAGGTGAGTAAGTACAACTAAACCGATGAACAGAAAGCTTCATCAAAAGGCAGCATTTCATTTCAGAAAGAGGACTGTGGGCAAAACTGTCATGTCACAAAAAAGGACACATCCCACCACTGGTGAAGAGAAAGGGAAAAAGATGAAACCAGAGGAAGAGAAAAAACAGCAAGATAAAGGTATGTTAAGAAATGTAATGTTAACTAAACTAGGTTGTGTTGTGAGTTAACATTGGCTAATTAACATAGTCTAGGTAGCATATTCTTTGTTTTAGGAAAGTTCATGTAGGGACAGTAGGGTTGTGCGATATCATGATTTTTGCTAGTGGAATATTAAAATGTCTCCACAATCTGCTTTTGAAGACATATTGTATCGTGCTTCAGCGCACATTCTATCAGTTGCAGTTCTGGCGCCTCCGTCCTAATACTGTACAACTCGACGTAGGCCTACATTCACATCACGTTAGCACAGCGCTAGAGTTACACTCGTGGGACATTGCATTTACAGAAGTTCATTATTTGTATAAAGCCTTGTCAGTTAAACGGTTCATTCGCGTGCTGTTCTGACTTGCATTTTTTTCTGAGTGTGTACACTCAAAGCATGCTCACACTAAAAGCCTGTTAAACATTCATGTTTAAAACAACTTGAGAGTGAGTAAATGATGACAGAATTTTCATTTTTGGGAGAACTACCACTTTAATGTTAATAAATGTATTATTGTTATCTTGTTACAGGTCCATCTGATCTGTTCATTTTATGTCATTATTTAATTGTTTAATTTAATATTGTCTCTTTTGTACATTTAGATTTATTTTTTATATAAGTAGATACTGTTTATCTGAAGTTATAAACGACAATCTTGTAGTTGATTGTTCTGCACTTTTGTCCAGATCTGTCTATAATTCTGTCTGTCTGTCTATAGATCTATCTATCTATCTATCTATCTATCTATCTATCTATCTATCTATCTATCTATCTATCTATCTGTCTGTCTGTCTGTCTGTCTGTCTATAGTTAATCTGTCTGTCTGTTTGTCTAGTTCCATCTGTCTGTCTGTCTGTCTGTCTGTCTGTCTATAGTTTGTAAGGGTGGATTCCTGCAGTGGTTCAGTCTGCAAGATGGCCGAATGACTTGAATAGATGTATGAGATGATGATAACATAAACCAATAATCTTACCCAGCATGTAAATGTTACCTGATATATTTATATATATATATATATATATATATATATATATATATATATATATATATATATATATATAGAGAGAGAGAGAGAGAGAGAGAGAGGTAAAGAGAGAGAGCCCCAAGAAAGGGACCCAGAGAATAAGTGAGCCAGAGCATCAAAAGAGACAGAGCAAAAGTTTCAATCTCCCTTTATCCTTTCCTGAACATGTGACTAAAACCCAGATGTGAGACATTCAAACTGACCAATCAGATAATTACACTTCCCCCACTGCACTAAAGGTGTGACAATTCATCGACCCCCAATTGTACAAACATGTTGGCCTACAGGCCTAGATCACTATCAGAAACCCCTGTGCCTTTAGGAACTCCAGATGGTCCTTGTGGTGGAAAGAGGGGGTGGAAACAGTAAAGCAAATATCTTTGTTCATTTAAAATATCTTAAATGAATACAATTCCGCCTTTGGCACAGTTGGCCACACACATGGAGTCCAAAAGGTGACACAATTCATAAAGATGCTTTCTGTTGTGTGTAGTTGCATCTTCTGACTTTTCGTCCAGGTTTGCTGCAATAGCAGCTGGTCAGCCTTCAGTCTTTGTTCTCTTTCAGCCCGGCATGAGGAGGCTCCATCAAATGTGTTGCACCGTTCATAGAAATGCAAATCATCCAACGAACACTTCCCACCTCCACAAGAACAGGCACTGAATCTGGGAGCAAATGCCGGTTCCTCTTTCTGAGACGGGACACAGGATGTGAACTTTGGTGCAGGGATCCTGTGATTTAATAGAGCATACAGCACAACAAACAGCAAAAGCAGACACATGGCATTTGTCACTGGCCAGAGGATTTATATGGTCAGATTAAAATTAGTCTCTGGCAAAAAGCCCTTAAATTGATGTACTTAAAAATATGGTCAAGGGAGAATAAAAGAAGATCTTACAAGCTCTTACACTGTTTCTGGAAACATTGAAATAAATTGCATTACAACCAAGCGGCAACCTCCCCGTCTCTCTCTTGAAACCAACACGGAAGTGAGTTAAACTGCAATTCGTTGACTGGCCGCTTGAGGCTGATGTCAGAAGTGAGTCAAATCTGCATCTCCCCCATGTTAAAATGCCAAATTTTACAGCAGAAAAAAACGTGTTTACAGCCTGGTGTCTGTATGTGGCTTTGGTCTATACAGCTAATTTTGCCCTTCATGACAACTGTGAGGGGGGTGAATTTTTTTATACCTCATCCGTTTAGTTGATTAATATTTAAAGTTCTGCATAATTAAGGGTGTGGCCACTTGAGTGACAGTGCCGGGTTGTGCTGATGTCAATGCTAGCCGTTTCGTCTGTTTTTATTAGCCGTCTCTTCACCTCAGCAAGTGTTGCTGCTGAACTTGCCTTCTCTGCAGTGTTTTGTGCTTTTTTTCAGGATTATTTCATACAATTTAATACACCCATTAAGTTACTTCGCCCACGGCTTAGGATTCCATCGTTGTCGTCGAGTATCGTTCGAGAGAACAACCAGCGCTGTATTTCAGTTGTTTTCCTCTGTGAACATACACTAATGGATGTCTGACAATTTCGTTGCTTTTTGGAGTTATCAGATTTAAAAACGTCAATAAAGGCTCGTTCGTTCTGCTCTAACGGAACAGATAGATTATAATATGCTTATGTACCGTCAGATAAAATCCTGCAGGAGTCGGCGCTTTCTCCGTTCATGCAATATGCACATCCTTGAATGAGCGCGGATTTTCTAGCGCATTTACTTGATCTTCATAGGCAATAACGTTATATTTGAGAGGCGGCCAAAATCAGAATTTAAAATGGACTGAATAAGCTCTCTACGAACTTGACGAGCGATGCCGCGCTGACGGACCATATAGACTATAAAAAAAGAGTGACTGACATGTAATGTTATGCACATAAATCACTGTCACACACACTCTCTCAGAGTAATATTAAGAGTTCCTGCATTATACGTTTTCAACTAGCAGAATAGTACAGAATCACGATACACAGTCTCATTTGTAGCCGTGTATTTGAACTATTATAATATTTTGAGGGGCAAAAATAGGAACTTTTAATTGGATTTACTGTCATCAAGCGTCACTTTAGCGCGAGGCCCTGTGCAGTCGCAGACTTGGTACTGTCAGTTGCATATAACGTTATAGAATTACTTCCCCAGCCTGCATAGAAATAAACATATATCTATGCCCAGCCTGAACTAAAAACTCGATCACGTCGAGCTAGGTGATTTCAGATACAGCCAGTAGACGGGCTCTGATACAGCCAGGCTCCAGCTCACGCCCCGCCTCTGCCCATCCGGGAGTGACCCAAGGCCAAGATGGCGACGGCCGGCTCCGCCCACTTTAGGCTTCAAAAATGCTCTTCAGAAACCTACGGGTGACGTCACGGACACTACGTCCATATTTTTTTACAGTCTATGATTACAACAAAACAACAAATGCTGGTTTAAACCCCCATTTCATGAAGAGTATCAGCAAAATATTCAGTGTAGAGATTCAATTGAATTAATGTCCAAAAACATTGTTGCAAGTAAAATGTACAAAATACTAATAAGCAGAAACCAAATAAGTTTCAGAAATGTTTCAAATGCATTAATGAGAATGCAAATATTTGTACTTGGGTAAAAATTTGAAATACTGACATACAATTTAAAATTTAACGTAAAAGTAACGTTTTTTATATCAAAATGTAACGTTTAAAGTAAATCCAAAGAAAAAACAAAACAAACAATTACAGGATGCAGTTCACAGTTATAATTCAGTCTAGATGTAAAGACTTAAATAACATTGTATGCATTAATTTTGTGAAGCAGAATCAGATAGATGCAGATTTGACTTTGTGTGAAGATCAAATTATGTTAAATTGAGATCAAACTATTTGGACATAATTTAGCTGTGGCTATGTGTAAATTCATCATGCCCCCAACCAAAGGTGAGGAGGTTTTACCATTGTGATGCAGATTTGGTAAATATGTAAATATGCACTCTTAAGGTACAAAAGTGTACCTTTTGAAAAAGTACCGCCACAGTGACAGCTTTTGTACCTTTTTTTCTGAGAGTGCAGCCTGAGAATGTGAGTATGAGCTGTGATCATTGAAACCAATGTTTCAGTTAAGGAGCATGATAAAAGTGCAAAGTACAGAGTTACTGAATCCTGTTTGAGGAAAGCATTTTCATGGTTAATACAAATTGTGATTAACATTATGGCCACATGGCAATTCTATGCTCCTTTGTGGTTTTACTGCAGCTATATGGAAAAATAGCAGAGTCTTCCACTAGGGAGACAAACAAATTCAACATAGTCACACATGCAACTTAAAATTGCTATGCAATTCCAGTAAAACAATTATCCCAGGTTTCACAAGATACGTGGCCTAGGCTAGAATGCATAGCATCTACATCCTTTAACCTATAAGTGTTTTCATACAACTATTAGAGTAAGGCTATCATTTGTTTTAAAGAATAAACTTAATTAGCCTAAGAGTGAAACGCAGGCCGGCGGTCTGAAGTTAGAAGTTTCCCCGCCGAACACGAGCCCAGCTCCAGCAAGAGATCCAGCACCACTACCGTGGAAACGGGAGAACAGAGACCGGTTGATTACACTTGAATTGCTTTTAAAGGTTTAACTTCCCTTGTGCATCCTTATGGACATTGTTGTCCTTATCAGTTTTTTTTTATCACTTTGCCTGTGTTAATGCTAACTGCATAAAATTTGGCACAGGTGTATTTAATATCATGATATTATATTGTAATTAATGGCAATGTCCTTGTTTTGTTCTATTATAGCGCCACCAAGTGTTCTCAGAGTGAGCCCATACATGTACGAGAGTATAAGAAATGACCCATGGGTGACTTTGATTTGATGTTTTTGCCAATTACTATAAACATTTTGACATTTGGACATCAGCATACAGTCAACAACCTATGTTTCCAAACTTCCTATGGTGGTTTAGTCTCGACCGGTCTAACAGCTTCGTAGATATTGGCAAATGTTTACAACTGCAAGTGCAAGTGCAAATTTACAACTTTGCTTTAACCATAAGGCAAAACCTAGAATGTCTGGGATCGTCACACTCGGCAAGGATTCAGGATTATAGGAGATGACTCCCATGAAAATAAGTCAACCAAATCCAAAGTTATAGGCATGTAAATACATTTTTTCACCACTAGGTGGCACTGGTTCGAAACTTCTCAGACTCTTCCAGAGCATTTTGGATGACCCATACCAAGTTTTGTAACAATACGTTCATGCGTTCATTAAAGGTGAACTAAGTAACTTTTTTACCTTAACTGAACAGCTTCGGAGTCATTGGAATGGTTATATTACTTATTTCGGGTTGAATGGTGGTCGTTTCGCACCCCCCTGGTGCCCGTGAGCGGAAAATCCGCACTTGCAACTTTGAGCCGGCGGGCCGGGCGGCCGCCGCGTCAGGAAGTATCGCGTGAGATCAGGTCTCGCGATGTAAACAATTGCTTTACGGCAAAAGAAATCTGCTAAAATGCGTCATTATTGCGCTCCCTCACGCTGTCCGAACCCGAATGAAGAAGACGTTTTAAAGAATGTCCCATCTGCTTTGATGTCGTTGATCTATAGCCTCTGGTGTCTGAGAATCACCAACGAGTTTTTACAACAGTGTTGTCAAATATCTATTCCGAAGCTGTGGGGGGAGCTCTAGAGAGAAACCTGCGAGCAAAAAGCGAGAATACAGCGAAGAAATCCCAAAGCTACTGAGTGCTGCTTTAAATACAGCATTTTAGTACAAAATTCAAAATGGAAAAATTGGATATCAGTTGACTCCCTATACGCCCTATGAGAAAATGAAACCGTTTTTTGACCTTTGATGCATGTAAACCTGTTGTAGGAGACTCTAAAACATTATTAGGAGACATTAAAATAGCATAATACGAGCACTTTAAATCCTCAATGACTTCCATTATAAGTATATTTACTGTAACCACATTCTGCATTTTATTTGACAAACTATGGGACGAGCATCATTTACATGCTATAGATGCTGCCAGTAGAGAGAAACTCACTGTTAACCTGAAATTATTGCTATGAATAATTCGTCATTACATGTGTCCACAGGGTTGAAGTTTGTGCAGAAGTTTGCAGGTACAGTGTGATTGACACGTCATTACACTTACAATACTTTGTTAAGCTGTATTATATACTGTATATCTGAAAATGTTTGTTCTGAAGTTGATTGATAATGTCTGATCTCTCTCAGTGGATGTGACTCAGGATCCTGATACAGCGAATCCATGAGACCTGAAGATGGAGTCTGGGTCCTGGGTCTGATTGATGAGAATCAATATTCAGTTCTTGATAATCCATCAAGCAAAAAATCTGAAAAGATTGCTGTTTTTATAAAAAAAAATTATTTGCACAAACCACAATCAAGAAGTTCTTACTTACAATATATAATAGGCAAAATGTGTACAAGTGCAAAAAAAAAAAAAACTATATTCAGGCCCTTAAAAATCAGTCACTGACAAAACATCCACTTTAATGAAATATTATATTTGTGAGTTATGTTGTGTGAATTTTTTTTTTTTTAAGTTACATTTAAATGGGCAGCTTATAAGGAGTTTATATTTTCGAATCAACACAATTATATGTTTGCTTTTCAAATCTATGAAATTGTAAGGGTGGTTTTCCTACAGGGGTTTAGGCTGCAGGACTGCCGAATGACTAAAGAAACGTAATCAGCAAGATGGTAGAAAACTGTAAATATTTTGTCTATTACCATCCACTGCTACTTATACCAACGACGGAAATACACATGGGTTACTATAGCTAAATATGTGGAAGAGCGTTGCTAGAGGGTAATGATATTGTATTGCAATATGTAGCACTTCAAACTCAATACCAAATCAAGTTTACACATTATTTGTAATTGAAAGGGTTTAATGACAATATGGTTATGGTTACACTTAAAACAGTAACAAAATGTATGTATTAGATGATGAAAACTTATACCATTAATCATACCCAGCATATATGTAAAATGTTACCTGAGGGATAGATAGATGGGGGGAGAGAGAGAGAGAGAGAGAGAGAGAGAGAGAGAGAGAGAGAGAGAGAGAGAGAGAGAGAGACTTTAGAAAAGAGAAGAGAAGAGAAAAAAAAAAGCCAGACTGACTGTAAGCCAAAAGTGAGACATTCAAACTGTCCAATCAGATCATTAGAACTTCCTAAAGGTGTGACAATCAGAAGACACTGGTTGTCCACATAAAGGCCTTGATCACTATCAGCACCTCTGTGGCTTTAGGAATTACAAACGGTCCTTGAGGAAGAAAGAGGGGGGTTGAAACAGTAAAAGCAAATGTCTTTGTTCCTTTTCAAATATCTTTGATTATTTTCAACCTTACAACATTTTTAATAATATGATTTAATATTATATTGTGAAATTCTACATAATGTACAACATTTCAAAACATGGTACATGTTATTTTGTAAGGAAATCTCTGAAGCCATTTTCTCTCTCTCCTCTCCAGCTGTAAACATTGAATTACTTGTGAAATATTGTGATTTTTGGTTTACTTTGTAATAACTGCAGCATCTTAATAAAGACAAGCGTTCAATTATATTACTGATATTGAGTATAATCCATACAGTTTTCTAATTGTTATGCAAATACACATGAATATCTAGATGAATTTTACAACAGACAGACAGGATATGAATAAAACATGGAGGATCAGTTGTGAATAAAAATACATAATTATTATTCAATGCAGATGATCCTTATATCCAGTACATATTCTTCAAGAGAAGCGAGAGCATTAGAAGGCTTCACAATGACAGTGTTTTTGACTTTGGTTTGAGCACAATATCAGTGAATCCGTGCACCTGAGTGAGCTGACGGCAGTCCATCGATGCCAGGAGCTTCTGAGAGCCGGAGACGGTGGGAACAAACTTCTCCATCAGTGTAACCGTCGCAAGCTTCTCCACATCACTGACAGACACAAAGACAATATCAACTCTCTGGAATCGTTTTACACTTTGTAACGAATATGACTTAGCTCAAATGATTATAGGGAATCAAAATTATGAATCGGGTTGATTCATCTATATTCTTACAATATTAATAAATTATTGAAGCTGAAATTTAGACTTATTCGTATACATCAATGTTCAATTACAATGAATTATAATTCAATCATTAATATACCAAAATGTCCTTCTTTCAGATCAATTAATCAGAGTAATTTTAAGGGAAATTAATATATTAATTAAACAGTTGTTTGTCCCGCAAACTGGTCGTAAAATTAATTCCATCAACTTCTCAACAAAATTATCTCTTTCTTATAATTCGAAGAAAGCTATTTTCCTGGCCATGGAAAATTACTTTCTTGTTCTTATAAAATGTAGGTTACTTAACAGTAGCCTAGCGCATTTGTAAAGCGGATGTAACCCAGACTAATTCAGTATTATAAAATATATTTTTGTAAATGAATGGGGTTCACAAAAACGTAAATAATTAAAGATTGGTGATGTCAACAAACCCTTTTCGTTGAATAAATTATGTGGGAAAAATAATTTGTAATATTTAGGGTTATTGGTTCAGCCAATCAGAATACTGTTGATGTGATCCGCCCACTGAGCAGATGCGCGAGACCGGAGAGTGGAGAAGTCTGAGAGAAATTCGTCTAGTTTAGTCATAAAGAAAATTGAGAAATAATTGAGTAAAACTATAAAAATAGTCTTTACATCTCTTCAGGATTGTTAAAAGAGGAAGATATTGAGTGGATTCTGTAGTTGTTTTACTCCTGTGACGATCGATGGGTTAATTACATCGTCGTATTGCTGGAAAGTGAATATCTGGATGTGGTGAGTTCATTTATGTGTGTATGCTGAATTTAATGTTTAAATAAGAAACACAACACTACTTTTGTGAGAAAAACAGAAGTTTATTTCATTTGTTATGTTCATAAGATTTATGTTGTATTTTTGGAGTATTTTTATTTATTGTACAATTTCATTGTGCTGAGTGAGTTCAGTCATTTTCACTTGGAGTCAAATTGCTTCACGTGCATGTCTCGTGCGCGTGCCTGAAAAGAGAAATGTTTATTAGCAATGTAATATTGTAAAAGGTACAATATTGTAAAACACTGATTACTTTTATTTGTATGGTTAAATGTTAATTTACTCTGATGATGAGATACTTACCTTATGTGATGCCATTGTTGACTAAATGCGGTGGTGCATTTCTGGCCTTTTGAACAGGTCAGGTTTTTTTTTCTGAGTGGAGTTGATTCTCATGGATGGCGAGCCAACCTAATCGGATACTGGACGAAAAAGAAGAAAATTCATCTTAAAGGACCAAGAGAGTATCTTGATTTCATATTTTGTTTTCCCTGCTCAAGGTAAAACTTTTCCTGCACAGAGACTGTTTTTTTTCCTTCTCCATACGGGACTGAGAACTGAGATATCTAATAGAAAAGACTGATATCAGTGATTGAGTATTTGGAAATTGAACCTATCGTCGACGTGAGCGTGATATTTCAAAATTGTGGTTGAGTCTGAACAGGTTTTGTCAATTTGCTGTTGGGTACATTATTAATGTATTTCTAGTGTAAAACTGACAGTGATTTGTTCAGTGACTTATTCTATTTCTTTTCATTGAATTTAAGTAATTCACTTCTAATTGTTTATTTATTTTATTTTATTGTGTTTACTTTAAAAGGAGAAAGGCCTGTGTGTTCAAACAAACATTTATAAAAGTTATATACTTACCTTAACTGTGGTGTCCTGTCATCCCTCAGCAATAACTCTCCATCTCCGTAGTCGAACATAACAATCTTCTGATCTCCTAATTGGTTCATAAAGTGAAGTCCAAATTTATAAGTAATAACCCGTTACATAACATTGGCGAGCCAGCCAGGAGATGGCGATGTGTTGCTGAGGACAGGCAGCTGAAATTTAAACCCATTTTAGTGCTCAGACAAATCAACCAGTTCACTGTCAAAATGGATGTAATTGACCAAGAAGGTATCAAAATCCCAAATGCTGTAATAGTTAGTGGGGTAACTGGAACAACAGAGGATGACGAACTGATAAAACTTCTGCAAGAACATGGTTCTATTGATAGGTCAGTGAAAATTCAGGACCCTGAATCTGAGTTTTATCATGACTTAATTATTGAGTTTGACAGTGGCAGTGCTTTACAGTCGTTAGAGCCCATGCTGCCATTTACTTACCAACTAACCAGTGATCCAAATGTCACTTACATAGTGAGATCATTATCTAGTGTTTACACCCGACAATTGGGGGGTAGTGCTACTAGATCTTACCTCAAAGGGTTAAAAGAAATTGCAAAACTCAGTGGGGCAAATTTTGAAGTGATGCTAAGTGAAATGCTGACAGAAATGAGTTCTGTGGTTCTCCCAGCAAGCACTACATCTGAAGCTGCTGACAAAGACCCGATTAGACTATCTGGTCAAGAACCGCTTGAAGGCAAAGCAACTCCATTCACCGCTCAGCCTTACAAAGGAGGAACCCAGCAGACCCAACCTGCTGCTTCTTATGTGGCTGACACCTCAGTTCTTACCTCTCCCACAATACTTAACCCACCTGAAGTCCAGAGGTTGGTTGTTGAACACGTGGTGAGGAGTGGAGAAGCTATTACTCAGGTGCACGCGCCTATGCGACTCAGATTATTTTCTGGGAGAAAACCTAGACCTGCCAATGAAACGGATTATGACTCATGGCGTTCTAGTGTTGATCTTGTTCTGAAAGATCCTGCAATATCTGATCTTCATACGTCAAGAAAGATCCTGGACAGTCTTTTGTCTCCAGCTGCTGATGTTATTAAACACTTGAGCCCTGATTCTTCTCCATCAGCTTACCTGCAGTTACTGGATTCTGCTTTCGGCACAGTAGAAGACGGTGACGAGCTCTTTGCTAGATTTATGAATACCTTGCAGGATGCAGGGGAGAGACCTTCAGCTTACCTGTCTAGGCTTCAGGCAGCCTTGGGTGTAACAATTAAGCGTGGTGGTGTTTCACCCAGTGAAGCAGACCGGCATCTCTTGAAGCAGTTCTGCCGGGGCTGCTGGGATGATGGCTTGATTACTGATCTGCGACTGGCACAAAAACGTGATGATCCTCCACCCTTTGCACAGTTGTTGTTGATGCTACGGACTGAGGAAGATAAACATGCTGCAAAAACCATGCGTATGAAACAACATCTAGGTGGTACTAAGCAGCGCGCACTGATGCATACCCAAAGAACCTGGGTGTCTGATGAAACTGACCCAACTTCATCCACCAATGTGCTGTCGTTGGCTACAGAAGCTAAAGAGCTAAGAAAACAGATAGCGACTCTCCAGAGCCAACTAGCAAAACTTACCTCTAAAGCTGATGCCCCAAAGAAATCTTCATCGCAAGCAGTGGATCGGAAAACTTTTTCCACAGAGAAAAGATCAAGCAAACAGAGTGCTGTAGCCACAATACCTGTGAATCATAAACAAACTGACAAACCCAGGCCGTGGTATTGCTTTAAATGTGGGGAGGATGGCCACATTGCCTCCTCCTGTGAGTCAGAGTCCAACCCAACCCTGGTGGCTGAAAAGCGGAAACTTTTGAGGGAGAAACAATCCCAGTGGGAAATTCAAAACAACATCACAAAAGGCACTTTAAACTAGAATCAGTTCCTGTTGTGGGACAACCAGGGACTGAAATATTGAACTGTCCCCTTCAAACCAAAGTCTCCACACAAAACCATTGCTCCAAGATGAACATTTCCAGATTGCCCAAGGGTTTGATTGGCGAAAAATGTATAGCACAAGTTACTATTTCAGGGCAGGAATGCAATTGTTTGATAGACACTGGCTCACAAGTTACCACTATTCCTTTGTCTTTTTATGAGCAATGTCTTTCAGAATATCCTATCAATTCCCTCTCTGATTTGTTGGAGGTTGAAGGTGCGAATGGTCTTTCTGTACCCTACATTGGGTACATAGAATTGATTGTGACCTTCCCGGCAGACTTCATTGGTACAAGTGTTGATGTACCCACCGTTGCTTTGGTGGTTCCAGATCCAAAGTCCCACACCATGCCTTTAGTCCTGATTGGGACAAATACTTTGGACACCCTTTATGAGGAACACTTGAAAGTGAGTTCTACCACATTCCAACCTTCATTGTTTGGCTACAGGTCTGTTCTGAATACCCTCAGATTGCGGCATGAATATGGCACAACTGGTGTTCTCGGTCATGTTGGGTTGAGGGGTAGGGTGCCTGAAGTCATGGCTGCTGGCCAAACTGTCGTTTTAGAAGGGATTGCCCATGTGAGTGGAGTTTCAACTGATAAGTGGGTTGTAGTGGAACACCCCTCCATATCTTCCCTACCTGGAGGAGTTGTTGTAAAAAACTGCTTACTTACCCTTCCTTCTAAGAAATCCTGCCATCTTCCTGTAGTTCTTACAAATGAAACTGATCATGACATCACTATTCCGCAGAGGTGTGTTATTGCAGAAATCCATGCGTTGGAGTCGGTACTTTCTTCTGACAGTGCTGTGTCTAAGTCAGCTTCTCAAAGTAATGAGCACACGGCGGTCAAAGAGGAAATGTTCACTTTGAATTTTGGTGATTCTCCACTATCACAGGAGTGGAAGGACCGAATCACCAAAAAGCTATGTGAGATGCCAGAAGTCTTTGCTCAACACAATCTGGACTTTGGACATACACAGAAAGTGAAACATTCCATCAAATTACATGATGAGACCCCGTTTAAACATCGCGCTAGACCAATCCATCCACGAGACCTTGGAGCAGTAAGAAAACACCTTCAGGAGCTTTTGTCAAGCGGAGTCATACGTGAGTCGGAATCCCCTTTCTCATCGCCAATAGTGGTGGTCAGGAAGAAAAATGGCGATGTACGACTCTGTATAGATTATCGGAAGTTAAATCTTCAAACAGTCAAGGACGCTTATGCCTTACCGAACCTTGAAGAAACATTTTCAGCTTTAAATGGTTCGAAGTGGTTTACTGTTTTAGACTTGAAATCTGGGTATTACCAGATTGAAGTTGCAGAAGTGGACAAGCCCAAAACTGCTTTTGTGTGTCCGTTGGGGTTTTGGGAATTTAATCGGATGCCACAGGGGGTAACCAATGCACCAAGCACTTTCCAAAGGCTGATGGAAAAGTGTATGGGAGACATCAATCTAAAAGAAGTGCTTGTGTTTTTGGATGACTTGATTGTGTTCTCCAAAACCCTAGAGGAACAAGAGAGGCGGCTGCTGCAAGTCTTAGCTCGCCTGAAGGAATACGGGCTCAAACTTTCGCCAGAGAAGTGCCGTTTTTTCCAGACTTCTGTCAGATACTTAGGGCATGTGGTATCCGAGCGTGGGGTGGAAACGGATCCTGAAAAGATTGAGGCTATAAAAACCTGGCCATGTCCAAGAAACCTTAAGGAGTTAAGGTCGTTTCTTGGTTTTTCAGGCTACTATCGTAGGTTTATTAAAGCCTACTCACAAATAGTAAAACCCCTGAATGACCTGACTTCTGGTTATCCACCACTGAGGAAAAGTTGTAAGAAGGCTGATAAAGAACGTCAGTATTACGATCCCAAAGAGCCTTTTGGTGGTCGTTGGACGACTGCTTGCCAAGAAGCATTCAAGACCCTCATTGAAAAGCTTTCCACCGCTCCTGTCTTGGGTTTTGCGGACCCCAAACTTCCTTATGTTGTTCATACAGATGCCAGCACCACAGGACTGGGGGCTGCACTGTACCAAGAGCAGGATGGGAAACAACGTGTGATTTCATTTGCCAGCAGAGGTTTATCGCGAAGCGAGTCCCGTTACCCAGCTCATAAACTTGAGTTTCTTGCCCTTAAATGGGCTGTAACGGAGAAGTTTCATGACTATCTTTATGGCAGCACATTTACTGCCGTAACAGATAGTAACCCATTGACTTATCTTCTGACAACCGCTAAGCTTGATGCTACTAGCTACCGGTGGCTCGCTGCACTTTCCACATTCTCATTTAAGCTGCAGTACCGGGCTGGTAAACAAAACATTGATGCAGACAGCTTGTCAAGGCGACCACACAAAGAGCAGTCAGAGGATCAATTGTCGTCAAAAGAGTATGAGAGGATCCAGAAGTTTGTGCAGTACCATACAACGGGTGCTGAAACCTTACAGAGTACTGATAATGATGCAATCAGAGCCATCTGCGATAAACATTCTATCCAACAGGCTGATGATTCTGGTGTTACCTTGGTTGAGTCCCTTGCGTTTCATCCTGAAGCAGTGCCTGAGTGTTTTGAGCAAGAAAATAACTTAAGTGGGTTACCTGCTTTACCTGATTTGACGAAGGGAGAATTAATAGAAAAGCAGAGATCTGATCCAATCATTCATGAGGTGATAATGTGTCTGGAATCAGGTGAAAAACCTCCACCTGCATTAAGGAAGGAATATCCAGATTTTCCCTTTTACTTACGAGAATGGGACCGTCTTGAGTTGATGGACGGAGTTCTGTATAGGCGGCGACGAGATGGGGACTCTGTCAGTCATCAATTGGTTTTGCCAGAAGATCTCAGAAGTTTTGCTATGAGCAGTTTGCATGATCAAATGGGTCATATGGGAATGGAAAGGACGCTGGATCTGGTCCGCTCCAGATTCTATTGGCCAAGGATGGGAGCTGAAGTAGAGCAAAAAGTTAAGACCTGCAATCGTTGTGTCCGCAGGAAAACTTTGCCACAAAAAAGTGCACCTTTGGTAAACATCCAAGCCACAAGACCCTTACAGCTTGTCTGTATGGATTTTCTTTCTCTTGAACCAGACAAGAGCAACACTCGTGATATCTTGGTGATTACTGATTTTTTTACCAAGTATGCTGTGGCTGTACCAACACCAAATCAAAGAGCAAGAACCGTTGCAAAGTGCCTATGGGATCAATTCATTGTGCATTACGGTTTCCCTGAGAGGTTACATAGTGACCAAGGACGAGACTTTGAGTCACATACCATCAAGGAACTTTGTGCAATTGCTGGGATCCAAAAAATCAGAACAACACCATATCATCCTAGGGGGAATCATGTGGAACGATTTAACCGGACTTTGTTAAACATGCTCGGAACATTGGAAGAAAAGGATAAAAGCCATTGGAAGGATTTTGTTAAACCTTTGGTCCATGCATATAATTGCACCAAGCATGAAGCCACAGGATTTTCCCCGTATGAACTGATGTTTGGCCGTCAACCTCGGTTGCCACTTGATATTGCTTTGGGATTACCTGGTAAAGACAGTTCACAAGTATCTCATTCACAGTATGTTCAACATCTTAAGTCTCACTTAAAAGAGAGTTATGAGGTTGCTTCACGAAATGCACAGAAAATTGCTGAAAAGAACAAAATTCGATTTGACAAAAATGTGACCAATTCTTCTTTGGAAGTTGGAGATCGTGTGTTAGTCAGGAATGTCCGTATCCGCGGGAAGCACAAGTTAGCAGACAGATGGGAATCTGAAGTCTACGTCGTTGTGAAACGCGTTTCTGACTTACCAGTTTACACGGTTCGTCCAGAGACAAAGGATGGTCCGCTTCGCACTCTTCATAGAGATCTTTTGCTTCCTTGCGGGTTCCTACCTGTTTCTGAAACCTTAGAACCAGCTGTGAGTAAACCTACCACAAGGCGCAGGACTCGGCTGAATCCTGATTCACAAGGCCCTGATGGTCTGGATTCTGCTCTTGAGACAGATGATGAAATTCCTGATCCTGTACAAAGTATATATCCAGTCAATGAAACAAGGTTTACTACTGTTCATAAAGTTCTTAAGCCGAACAATCTGAAGGAAGATTCTCCTAATCTTGAGGTTGTCCATTCATCCTCAGCAGATGATGCAGCTCTGAAGGTTCAGAGTAGTGACTTACCTGTAGATGTTCAAGAGCAAGCTTCACCTACTGGAGCTGTAGGGGAACACTTACCTGTTGAAGTTCCAGTGGAATACTTACCTGATGTTGCGGAATATGTAGAGGCAAGTCATTTACCTGATGTAACACCAGTTAATGACCAAGTAAATGCTGAAGATGAATGTAGTGGACACAACCAGAGTTCCGATGTGGAGAAAAATGAGCATTCAGGAGACTTACCCAGACGATCTGTTCGACGTAGAGAGAGGCCTAAAATACTTACCTATCCACAGCTTGGAAACCCCTTGATACATGTAGTGCAGTCCTTGTTTCAAGGGTTAAACACTGCTTTCGCTAATGCATTGAGCGGCACTGAAAGTCTGAATAGTTTAGCTGAGATATCCTCAATACAGGATGTATAAAATGTGAGTCACTCTTTATTGTGTCACGGGACGTGCACAGTTAGGAGGGGAGGATGTAACCCAGACTAATTCAGTATTATAAAATATATTTTTGTAAATGAATGGGGTTCACAAAAACGTAAATAATTAAAGATTGGTGATGTCAACAAACCCTTTTCGTTGAATAAATTATGTGGGAAAAATAATTTGTAATATTTAGGGTTATTGGTTCAGCCAATCAGAATACTGTTGATGTGATCCGCCCACTGAGCAGATGCGCGAGACCGGAGAGTGGAGAAGTCTGAGAGAAATTCGTCTAGTTTAGTCATAAAGAAAATTGAGAAATAATTGAGTAAAACTATAAAAATAGTCTTTACATCTCTTCAGGATTGTTAAAAGAGGAAGATATTGAGTGGATTCTGTAGTTGTTTTACTCCTGTGACGATCGATGGGTTAATTACATCGTCGTATTGCTGGAAAGTGAATATCTGGATGTGGTGAGTTCATTTATGTGTGTATGCTGAATTTAATGTTTAAATAAGAAACACAACACTACTTTTGTGAGAAAAACAGAAGTTTATTTCATTTGTTATGTTCATAAGATTTATGTTGTATTTTTGGAGTATTTTTATTTATTGTACAATTTCATTGTGCTGAGTGAGTTCAGTCATTTTCACTTGGAGTCAAATTGCTTCACGTGCATGTCTCGTGCGCGTGCCTGAAAAGAGAAATGTTTATTAGCAATGTAATATTGTAAAAGGTACAATATTGTAAAACACTGATTACTTTTATTTGTATGGTTAAATGTTAATTTACTCTGATGATGAGATACTTACCTTATGTGATGCCATTGTTGACTAAATGCGGTGGTGCATTTCTGGCCTTTTGAACAGGGCAGGTTTTTTTTTCTGAGTGGAGTTGATTCTCATGGATGGCGAGCCAACCTAATCGGATACTGGACGAAAAAGAAGAAAATTCATCTTAAAGGACCAAGAGAGTATCTTGATTTCATATTTTGTTTTCCCTGCTCAAGGTAAAACTTTTCCTGCACAGAGACTGTTTTTTTTCCTTCTCCATACGGGACTGAGAACTGAGATATCTAATAGAAAAGACTGATATCAGTGATTGAGTATTTGGAAATTGAACCTATCGTCGACGTGAGCGTGATATTTCAAAATTGTGGTTGAGTCTGAACAGGTTTTGTCAATTTGCTGTTGGGTACATTATTAATGTATTTCTAGTGTAAAACTGACAGTGATTTGTTCAGTGACTTATTCTATTTCTTTTCATTGAATTTAAGTAATTCACTTCTAATTGTTTATTTATTTTATTTTATTGTGTTTACTTTAAAAGGAGAAAGGCCTGTGTGTTCAAACAAACATTTATAAAAGTTATATACTTACCTTAACTGTGGTGTCCTGTCATCCCTCAGCAATAACTCTCCATCTCCGTAGTCGAACATAACAATCTTCTGATCTCCTAATTGGTTCATAAAGTGAAGTCCAAATTTATAAGTAATAACCCGTTACACGTAGCTTGATCATCGTTTCATTGACTTGTAAAATGAACACTTATACAGAGACAATCTATAATGGGTCTTTAATAATTTGACTAATACTACATCGAACTAAGGAATACAAGTTCTACAATTTACACGAGTATGCATATAACAATACAAACAGTAAAGACAAATACAAGACTAAACGGATAACAGATGAGAGAGGGAGAGGAAGGGAGAAAGTGAAACTAAAGTTCAGGACGAGAGAGATCACCGAGATGATCTCAGCATGGCAAAATCACAGGCCGTAACCTTGAGAGACAACAAGGAATCAAATCACCTTAAAAGTTCAATAAACTTATCTTGCAAAATGGTTCTCTTTGTTGCTGAAGAACGCCGAGTTCGTGCGTGTGTCCTAAGAGCAGCGTGCGTGTGTTTCTTTAAGAAAGCAGGGCTTGCTTCGGTGTGCGCGGCCGCGGGATTTTCAAAGAGTCTTTTTCTTTGAGTTGAAGTTGCTTGCTGCGTTTGCTTCGCTGAGTCCGAATACGAAAATAAAGAAAAGATTAAAGAGAATAAGAGAAAACGGAGAATGCTCCCTTAAAAGGGAGCCATATGGATCTTCTCGCTGGCGAAGCGGGTTCGTAAAAGTGCTCTCGAGAAAGTTCTGTGTCTGTCTCTTATGGAGAGGATGGGCTCACGCCTGCTCCACGTACGTGAACCAATCATCTCAGAGTATCTCGAGCGGGAAAAAGTTCTTCTTTGCCTTGTCCAAAGGACTTATTTGCATAGTTTATGATGGTATAACATTCAGTCATTTCTACCTCGGAAGATTGTACACACAGAACAACACGTTGTACTGTAATCCCCTATGTACGGTTGGTTTAGTCACCGCAAGACGGTCGAACAGATACCAAGGATGACATATAAAAGTGGAAGAAACATAAAGTTACATAAGATATGCATAATTACACACATTTAAGGTTTGTTCATTCAAATAAACGTCATAAACGGAGTGAATATAAACTGGGAAACACAGGAGTATATGAAATACATATGACATGCTTATATTCTATATAGTTTAATGTTCAAAGTTTGTGTATGTGTGTGCGTTGGAATGTTTGTCACGTTGCGCTTCCCGTTATCTCTTGCAGAGAAGCTTTGGCTGCAGCTTGTGCAGAGTCGTAAAAGTGTTCTCCTCTAGAAAAAGGAGTCGGGTTACGGAATGCGATTCCACTGGAAAGATATTCTTCAACAATACATTTCAGAGCTAGACATTAGAAAATCAAAATTATATGATCAAACAAATTAATAAAACATGCATACAGGAAGGTCAAACCCAAATCTGAGTTACATACATTAACTATATTTCTATAGGAGGATGTTTGTGTGTGTGTAGAAAGTTTTGTTATCTCTCTGTGGTCCAGAGAGGGGAAGGGGGTTTGGAATGCAGAACTATTCAAAGGTAAGGGAATGTGTTGACTTTTTTATCCTCCAAGGTGCAATTTATGTCGTAAAAGTCCATTTGCCCCAGTCTTTATGGAGCCTGGCGTATGATTTGTAATTTCGAAGTCAGGAGGTTACAAGCTCTGGTAAGCTTAGCAAAGAACGTTTTGGGCAGGAATGTGCTTAGAAAACACAGAGAGTCCGAATTTGTTAATTCAGAATCAAATGAATGAATGATTCAAATAGCCCAGTCGCTACAACTTTTAATATCATATTTAATGAAATACAGTTTATGTTTTTAAGCATATCTAAAATGCATGAACAGGTCACAGTCTGGTTCGAGAACGCTATGCCTTCTCACGCGCCCCCTGCCCAACCTTGGAGCCAAGTAAATGTTGCACCGCGCACTCAGACCCCACCTCTGGACACTATGCCTTCCGAGTCGGGTCCCTGCACTCCACCTCGCTTCCCCACTGTTTTTGCAGCAATCGGCCTGGAGGATTCATACTTTCATGTCTTGATGAAGCGTCTTTGCTTTGCGTTAGAGTGTCAGTCATTTCAGTACAAAGTCCTCCCCTTCGGGCTGTCCCTGAAGCCTCTTGTCTTCACCGAGGTCATGTTCCTATGAGAGAACACAGCATTCGCATACTCAACTACCTTGACGACTGACTCATACTGGCCCAGTTGTGAGAGCAGTTGTGCGAACACAGGGTGCTGTTCACCTCAGCCAGTTTTGGGGCTTCGGGTCAACTGGGAAAAGAGCAAACTCTCCCCCCATGCAGAGGATCTTTTTTTTCGGTATGGAGATGAACTCGGTCAACCAGACAGCGTGACTCACAAAGCAACATGCTCAGTCGGTGTTGAATTGCTTGAATTCACTCAAGCACAGGACAGCGGCCCCACTGAAACACTTTCAAAACCTCTTGGGGTATATGGCATCCGCAGCCGCAGTAACACCACTCGGTTTGCTTCATATGAGGCCGCTTAAGCACTGGATTCACGGCCGAGTCCCGAGATGGGCGTGGCAACTCACCACTAACAAGGGGACAATCACCCCGGCCTGTCGCCAAACCTTCAGCCCGTTGTCGGACCTTGCGTTTCTACGGGCAGGAGTCTGGACTTTGTGTACAGACTTTTTAAACATGCTTTCATTCACTGTGAAACATGTTTAGCGTGTGTCGTTTCTATCAAGCTGCAATAGTGATTACTGATAACTTGATAAAAGTTTCTTACACTGTTTACACACTCAGCAGGGATGAATTATGAACTGTTCCATATTTATGATTATGGGTGGAGCTATAGCATCACTGCAAGTATGTAAAAGATGTCAGTGTAAGTGAAACTAAACAGATGAACAGGAAGCTTCATCAAACAACAGCATTTCATTTCAGAAACTCTGAAATTAATGACCAGATCTCATATTCACTCACAGGTAAGCGATGAAAATGTTAGAGCTAGTTCAGTATTTTGGTAGCATGAAGCAGAATCAGACTGTTGGTAAAATACTGTCATTAAAAAAAAAAAATTGGTTATTAATCAAAGTTTGATTATTTGTGGTCACCTAACACTTTAGAGATGTACTTAAACTAGCGACAGAATGAACGAATGAAAAATCGAAATGATTTTTCTGTAACACTTTATAATAACTGCACGCTATTAATCATTAGTAAGCATTAGTAAACAGTTAATTTGTCATTTATAAAGCATTAATAGACATTAAGCAGTTTATAAATACAGTTATAAATGCTTAGTTCTTGATGAAAACCATATCTAGAATGTGTTTAATAATTGTATTTTCATACTTTATTAATGATCAATTTATAATTTCAAAATTAAGTATTGCATTATTTACAAACTGGTTATTTAGGAGTTGTCAGTGGTTCATAAGATCACTTAGAAAGTGTAAGTAAATGATTAATAAACTGTTTAAATACATATTATTATTCAGACATATAGTAATAGTTACTTGGTGTGTTAATAAATGCTTTATTAACATGTATTTCTACTGTAATTCATGGTTAATTCAGGTAGTTATAAAGCATTTAGTAGTGGTCAGTTAACTATTTTTGTGAGCTCATCTAAAGTAAGGACTATTTATGCCTTGTAAAGTATTTACAGTGGGGAGAACAAGTATTTGATACACTGCCAATTTTGCAGGTTTTCCCACTTACAAAGCATGTAGAAGTCTGTAATTTTTATCATAGGTACTCTTCAACTGTGAGTGATGGAATCTAAAACAAAAATCCAGAAAATCACATTGTATGATTTGTAAGTATTTCATTTGCATTTTATTGCATGACATAATTTAATACATCAGAAAAGCAGAACTTAATATTTGGTACAGAAACCTTTGTTTGCAATTACAGAGATCATACATTTCCTGTAGTTCTTGACCAGGTTTGCACACACTGCAGGAATGATTTTGGTCCACTCCTCCATACAGACCTTCTCCAGATCCTTCAGGTTTCGGGGCTGTCACTAGGCAATACAGACTTTCAGCTCCCTCCAAAGATTTTCTATTGGGTTCAGGTCTGGAGACTGGCTAGGCCACTCCAGGACCTTGAGATGCTTCTTACGGAGCCTCTCCTTAGTTGCCCTGGCTGTGTGTTTCGGGTCGTTGTCATGCTGGAAGACACAGCCACGACCCATCTTCAATGCTCTAACTGAGGGAAGGAGGTTGTTGGCCAAGATCTCGCGATACATGGCCCCATCCGTCCTCTCCTCAATAGGGTGCAGTCGTCCTGTCCCCTTTGCAGAAAAGCATCCCCAAAGAATGATGTTTCCACCTCCATGCTTCACGGTTGGGATGGTGTTCTTGGGGTTGTACTCATCCTTCTTCTTCCTCCAAACACGGCGAGTTTAGACCAAAAAGCTCTATTTTTGTCTCATCAGACCACATGACCTTCTCCCATTCCTCCTCTGGATCATCCAGATGGTCATTGGCAAACTTCAGACGGGCCTGGACATGCGCTGGCTTGAGCAGGGGGACCTTGTGTGCGCTGCAGGATTTTAATCCATGACGGCGTAGTGTGTTACTACTAATGGTTTTCTTTGAGACTGTCGTCCCTGCTCTCTTCAGGTCATTGACCAGGTTCTGCCGTGTAGTTCTGGGCTGATCCCTCACCTTCCTCGTGATCACTGATGCCCCACTAGGTGAGATCTTGCATGGTGCCCCAGACCGAGGGAGATTGACCGTCATCTTGAACTTCTTCCATTTTCTAATAATTGTGCCAACAGTTGTTGCCTTCTCACCAAGCTGCTTGCCTATTGTCCTGTAGCCCATCCCAGCCTTGTGCAGATCTACAATTTTATCCCTGATGTCCTTACACAGCTCTCTGGTCTTGCCCATTGTGTAGAGGTTGGAGTCTGTTTGATTGAGTGTGTGGACAGGTGTCTTTTATACAGGTAACGAGTTCAAACAGGTGCAGTTAATACAGGTAATGAGTGGAGAACAGGAGGGCTTCTTAAATAAAAACTAACAGGTCTGTGAGAGCCAATGTGAGCAAATGTGATTTTCTGGATTTTCGTTATAGATTCCGTCTCTCACAGTTGAAGTGTACCTATGATAAAAATTACAGACCTCTACATGCTTTGTAAGATAATACAATTATTAAACACATTATAGATATGCTTATAAATCAAGAATAAAGCATTTATAGCTGTATTTATAAACTGCTTATTAATGTCTATTAATGCTTTATAAATGATGAATCGACTGTTTAGTAATGCTTTACTAATGATTAATAGCATGCTGTTATTATAAAGTGTTACTGATTTTTCTAGTAAAAGTCCATTAAAAAAACTGACACCTGATATGTACAGATGTTTGCTTAGTGGGTTATTTGTTTGAAAAATTACAATTTCACCCCTTTCTGTGCTGTCTTTTATATATATAAAGACCTTTTCATGATTGTATAAAATGGTGTTGTAAAAAACGGTTTGCTGTTCTGTGGCTCCCAGAGACACGTTTAGTTTCTGTATTTAGATGATTCTTTTGCAGCCCAATAGATCTGACTACAGCCATCTAAAGCAGTGGTTCTCAACTCCAGTCCTCGGGACCCACTGCTTTGCACATTTTGTATGTCTCCCTTATTTAACACACCTGAACCAGATCATCAGCTCGTTAGGAGAGACTCCATGAACTGATTTGAGTGTGTCAGATAAGAGAGACATACAAAATGTGCAGAGCAGCGGGTCCCGAGGACTGGAGTTGAGAACCACTGATCTAAAGTATAAGCCCAGCAGTCTCAGACTGGCAGTTAGAGGCGGAGCTGATAGGCTCAGTGAGGTTAGAGTTAATGGTGGAGGAACTTCCTGTCAGAGACTGATGACTCATATATGCCAGTTTATGGCACGTATGGCTACTTTGACTGCTTGACAGTGGATCATAGTACAGATTTTAGTTTGAATCATTTTTAACCGTGCAACATACATTTTAGAACGCAAACTAATTTACTCGGTGAACATTACTTGTATTATGAAAGTTGCTCTCTTCAGCAATGCAGATGATATCTTGTCGTCATTACTTATTTTTTCAGCCATGGCATCCTCCAGTGGTCCAGCACTAAATGAGGAGCTCCTGTGCTCCATCTGTCTGGGAGCGTTCACTGATCCAGTCACTACTCCATGTGGACACAACTTCTGCAGAACCTGCCTGAGCGAGTGCTGGCCGAACTCAAAGACCTGCTTCTGTCCACTCTGTAATGAAAGATTCAGTAAAAGACCTAAGCTCAAGATTAATACAACATTCAGAGAGATTGTGCAACACTTTAAGGAGAAGCTCGGTCCAGGAGAATCTGAGGTGTTCTGTGACTTCTGTGGTGAAAGACAGCAGAAAGCTGTGAAGACCTGCCTGACGTGTCAAAGCTCTTACTGTGACTCTCATCTGGAGCCTCATCACAGAGTCCCACGTCTAAAGAAACACACACTGATCAACGCTGTGGAAAATCTGGAGGATTATATATGCCAGAAACACGAGAGACCTCTGGAGCTGTTCTGCAGAGATGACCAGACGTGTGTTTGTCTGTCCTGCACTGAAGGAGAACACAGGGCTCACAACACTGTTCCTATAGAGGAGGAGAGTCAAGACAAGAAGGTAAAGAGTTACAAACAAAACACTTTAAACACCCCATGAAATTCAGTTCCCTATCAGTCAGTCACGTTCGACGTTACATCGGACTGAACTGACGTATAGGGATCTCGCCTGAGAGCCCAATCACCATCGAGTGGTAACAGAACAAGCCAATGCACACTGGCGAAAGAGATTTGCATCACAAGCCACTTCCCGTTTCCAGTTATATAAGTTGTTCCTTTGTTGGTGTGACTCTGTCGATGGGTGAATCCCCGCGGTCCCATGGGGGACCCAGCATCTCATTCGGGGCTCCTGCAGAGGACCGGATGTCGAGTGGAATCCTCCAACCATGTCCCGCAGCTGGATGACTGGGAACGTCGAACGTGACTGACTGATGTAACCTAGACGCCTGTACAAAACGCCTGTACCTCCGCTGAAACGTCCGGGACCCCTTCTCAGATCCTCAGCAGAAAACTTAATGTCAGAGTTTTACCCAGAAGCGGGGAGTGGATTGCAATGTAAATCTCACATTGTCTTGTTCTGTTACCACTCAAAGGTGATTGGGCTGTAATGAGAGATCGCAATACATCAGTTCAATCCAACATAACGTCTCCGTTCCTTTCTTCAGGGAATGGGGGTTACATTAGTAACCTAGACATTTTCTTTCCTGTGTCTTGACATGTTGAAGACCCTTTCATTACATCTGATAAAAGCTGATTTTGTCACTCTCAAAACAGTCAGACATGGATTAAAAGATTCAAACTATAATTTTGAATTCATTTGATCTTTAAATGGTTTTAAAAAAAATAAATTAGACTGTAAGAAGATGGAAAGCTATATTCAGGGATAAATGTGTCTGTGTTTCTCTGTATGTAGAATCAGCTGGTTCAGACACAGACAGACGTTCATCAGATGATCCAGGACAGAATGAATAAGATTCAAGAGATCCAACACTCAGTAGAGCTGAGAAAGGTTTGTGCTTCGATCAACCCGAGTTCATATCCTGACTCATGGTCGTTTCCGATCCCCCTTTCACTTTCTGTTCACTCTCTCCTGCAACTATCCTAGCAAAAAAATACGTTTAAAAAAAGATATGCATCATAATAGTTCAATCTATTTAAAAAAAGCGTTGAATTAAATTGCAGGTTCTGCCATCATCTAGTAACCCTCATGTGTAATGCTTAGTTCCACAGAAGATGAAGACGATGATTCAATAACATAAGATTTAATATAATACTCAGAATAAACAGCCAAAATGCGAGACAGTGTGTTGTGCACAAATAATAACCGACAAATCAACAGAACAAAATGAGGAACTTAAATATACAGAGATGATTAACTACATCTAGTCCTCAAGAGCAGCATGCAAAACATTTATTTTGTGTAACACTGAAAATCACACATTTTAAGTGACATAAGGTTAATTAAACATGATAGAATTTTCATTTTGGGGTGAAATATCCCTTTAAATAATATGTGAATATGGAATAGATTAACAAATATAACTGTTCTCATTCATCAGAGAAACACAGAGGAAAGTGTTGAGATCTTCACTGATCTGATCCGCTCCATTAAGAAATGTCAGTCTAAGGAGCTGAAGATGTTGGAGGAACAGCAGAAAGCAGCAGAGAAACAGGCTGAAGATCTCATTAAAGAGCTGGATCAGGAAATCACTGAGCTGAAGAGGAGAAACACTGAGCTGGAGCAGCTCTCACACACTGACGATCATCTCCATCTCATACAGGTCTGTCAACATCTGTCTCAGTCAATATGTACAATATTACAGGACAAACTGTCTGTTCTTTAAGGTCCACCCAATTGACCCAACGACGGTGTCCAATGGTGTGGCTGAAGGTTTTCTGTGTGTTCTGTCTTTTCAGTGCGCAAAGTGATTTAATTTCAATTACACTTTTATCTGACTCAATTTTATCTTGACCTTGAATTTAGGTTAAAATGCCAATGAATTATTGGTAATTTATATTTACCTAGATATTTTATTATTCTATTTAACTCTTTACTTTAGATTGTACTTGTTTATTCAGATTCCAATGTTGCTCAGAGTCTCACACCGAAACTCGCCAGTCTGATTATTAGTCAGAGCAGAGGTTATGACTAACTAGAATGCATTTCCGGAGGAACTGCGAAGTGTGCTTGCTCGGGTGCAGTGCACTAACGTGAGCAGGTAGTGGATAAGGGTGCGTTGAAGTTTGCTTGATCTGAGAATTTCAACAATAGTACTTTTTTCAAGACTGTGCAAAAAGGTGAAAAGTTATGTGCATTAAGAGACATGTCTGCAATGTAGACTAGTGCCAATGGCATTGTTTATGTGGCTTGGTTGTTGGTTTTGAAATATTTGGTTATGAATATACAGCAGAGAGTGGGAGTGTTTTGGGTGATGAAATAGTATTGAAAAGAAGTTGACAGTCTTCATTTACTGTATCCAATAAGCCAATACAAAACTCACCCAGCTGTTCTGTGGTTGAGTGTTCTCTTTGATTAGGAATTTACTATCTCAAATTAAGGTCTACCGTAATTAGCGATGCTTTGATTGCTGCTGTCAAGATGGTTGTTATCACCTACGCAGAAACGCTGATTTTTACCGTCAGTCCTCATATTGTAATTAAATGAAAAACGCTATCAGTTTCACTATTAGCTTACTCTAGCGATGCAGTCGCAACAACATGGATAACGCTGTTTGGCCTTGCCTAACTTTATATGATATATGCGCCATATGCTAGAGTTACACATCCCGCTGCCATTTCAGGCCTTGAATTTTGGTGCGGGAATGTGGGGACTGCGCATAATTTAAACCATTCCCGCAAGGTTAGCTTTTATAGTGCGAGAAATTTCCGCACAAATATATTCGCTTCATCTCAGAGTAAACGATTAAAAAATAAATTCACAGATGCGAGATCAAACTGTCTTTTATTTTCGAATTTAAAGTGTAACTTGCAGGTTAACCACCACAACCAATTAATGTGTTCAATATGTATATATGTAAACATTTCTGTCTTAAAATGCGTTAAAATAACATTTATTGGGGTTTCTTCAAAGGTAGCGAGTTTTTACAGCAAATTATGTTTTATAAACAAAGTTCGGGAGAAGCACGTTCAAATAAACAATCCAATCTACTCGTCATCAAACAATTATGTCTACCCTAATCAGCATGACAAGAAGTATATATATATCCAATCTGTCAACTCACCTAATATTCCTTGACAGTTTTCCAGCATCCCTCCACCACCCCGACTCCTCACTCTTGGCTCAATCTTTTACAGCCAGGAATACGGGGGGAGTACTCTGGGTTCGGGCCGAATACCGAGCCCGGAGCCCTCTCCTCGGACAGCACGCCAAATACGCATTTATTCTATCTGACTTATTTGTAAGTGTGAACTAGTGAACTGGGTGATGACGTCATAAAAGGAAGTTGCAACCATACTCTGCTAGACTCCTACTGTTTGTGGCTAGATTATGGAGAACGACTGGGAGACTATATCAGTGGGAAACTAGTGTTGTCAAAGTGCCGGTACTTCGGTACTGAAAATGTGACGGTACAAGCATTTCTGTGATACCGGGTATATTCGGTACCCAGTAATAGGCAGCTGCGTTAAGTCGCTTCCATGTTTATCTAAGCACGGGGCTCCAGACTAACTTTTATTACTATGAAGCCGATATATACCATGATATATAGTGTCTGTGTATATTAAACTGCAGAAATACTATTTAAATATTAACCTTGTATGTTCTGTTTGTCTCTGTGTGAATGAATGGCGCAGACGCGCGGTGTCATTTACCACACACACACACACTGAAGCACGAGTGATGCTCGCGCTTTTTTCAGTCTAGCTGCTGCCAGTCACGATATGATGACATGATGAAATTCATCTCCAGAGCCACTCTGAGTCATTTTACCGTTTCATTTGAGAAAAACTATCGTCATATCATACACACACAGAAACTCAAAGGTCTTCACGGCAACCCGTCAAAATAAAAGTTCGGTTTAACTTTGCGTGCATGCTGCCTGAACCCGTTTGTTTTGCGAATAGCTTACTCTCATTTCAGGCAGGATCACGGTCCTCTCGAAGCCAGCACACACGATTATGTTTACAATTGAGTTATTTCAATATAACTGCTAGCCTACTTGCCATTAGACTACAGTAACTCTAGGCTTGGAGTTCCTTTTATGACGTCACGCCCAGCCTAGTGGAAGGGAGAGGGAGTGCTTAAAACCACTAAAAAGTACCAACTTTTCATATTATATTCAGCATTTTGGTATGAAAAACATACAAAACAGTGGTGGGTGGTTCTTATCTTTATGTTTATTGCATTTTCTTCGTGAAAAATTTAACCTGCAAGTTACACTTTAATTCCTCAATCAGCACTGGACCGGCATTTTCTGTCTTCCGCTGAGCCCTGGCCCAGGGGCGTTGCTCTACTGGGGCACAGGTCCCCCATTGTTTGTCTGAGATAGCAACAGTAACTAGGAGGCCGTGGCTTATCGATAGGTCAATTAAACATAAATTTCATATCCGAAAGAATGATTCATTGTTATCACAAACAATCAAAGAGAGTAGTACAGAACACAACAATGTGTTTTATTTTCTGTGCTATACAGTGCTGCAGGCAGGGGCATTTGTTTAAAAAACACCAGTCTGGGTAGTTGGGTAACTTGGGTGGCATGCTCCCCCAAGAAAATTTGGATTTCTTGGACCTACATATGTGTATTTTAAGGTGTTTGAAGGCCAAAAAATTGGATGAGAATAGCTTTAAAAGCATGTTAGCAGTAGCATAAATGATTTATCAAGCAGATAACAGATTCTTAAACATGAGAATGGGGATAAATGTTGCAATGAATGATCCACACTACAAAATGTTAATGTGTATTGTCAACATTCAAAACTATTTTAACTCTTCCAAAAATGTTGTTTTTGCGTAGTAACTCTACACACAAACATAAAATGATTATTCCACATACACACCAAACTACACACAGATATTAATTTAAAACACTACTATCTTGTGTCTTTTGATTGTTCAGTGTGCAGTGGAGTGTATAGGAGTTTATCACACGTAGCCAGTGGCGTAACTTTGTTTTAAAAAGTGGGTGGGACAGGTGGGACTGTGGGGTTAACACAATGCTTAATCATAAAACAGATATAACATTACGATGTCCAGCAATTGATTTAAATAGTACATTGATTGGGTTTAAGTGGTTGTTCAATGAGGCCTATTATATGTTGATCCGACTAATTTAAGCGTGTATTTAAGTGGTCCAGGGGTAGAACTTTTGCCAAGCGTGTCAGAGGTTGTGAAATCTAATCCGCACTCATATAGTGTTTTTTTTATTTTTATTTTTTTTTCCATCAAAACCGATTATTTTTTTCAGTGGTTGTATATCAGGCAGGGACACTTTTTTTGTGCTTTTTGTTTTCTAATTTCACCGGAACGAATAGAGAGTCTCTCCACAACGGATTGAAGCGCGCGTCCGAGTAAAGGCTGTGCGCGAGCCAAAAACAAACATAGTATCCGCGCCACTGATCGCAGCGGCAACGAGCACTTTGATCAGTTGATTTAAAAAACAACACATTTCAACGCTAGATCGCCTCTTATTTAAAAAACGAACGAAATGAAGCTCTGCTAGTTAACTGGAGATGTTTTGTTTATTTGTATTGGTACATTCGTGCCGCAAGATGTTTTAAAAGTGGTGGGGACAATATCGACCTTAGAAAATAGTGGTGGGGACAAGTCCCACCCGTCCCACCCGCAAATTACGCCTATGCACGTAGCCTACATGTATGTATCGGAATATAACATAACAGTCTGATCGGAACAAATACGGGACTTATTCCACCATATTCCGTTGCACTTTCTCCCATTCATAGTAGGCTAATGTGAGACTAGTGCACTGTTTTTCTGTATAAAAAGTCTTTGCGTATAGTAAAGTGCAATTCCATTTCTTGGCAAAGGTTTTTCATATGGGTTTTTCTGAGGCTTGATGCTTTTGCATCTGATGTCTGATGATGTAAATTGTTAATCAAGTCTTACCTCCCTCAAACTCATCATCTCTCCTTTCTGCTTCCCTGTCCCTGCCTCGTAAAAAAAAAAAAAAAATCTGATGTCCATCTACAGAAGCCAATAATGATTAAAAATAAGATTATTTGTCTTATTTACAAACTTTTGTTTCGTCATGTTTTCTTTTCAACACCACCTGACCGGACTTCGGTGTGCTCAAATGTGGATTTCTGTTGCGCGGGTCAGCTTCTGTTTTCGGTTTAACTGCGTTGCTTTTACAAGCGTTGATTGTTTTATTACTGCGTCGCAAGTAGATAATTTATATTATCCTATAATATAATTTCTATTAAATACTAACAAATAAAATAAATTGTTAAACTCAAACTTCAGATTTACTGGGGCACAGCAGATTTATACTGGGGCACGTGCACCAGTAAAAGGGGTCTAGCGACGCCCCTTGCCTGGCCGTAGACAGATCATATGTTTCACGCTGTCAATGCAGTGTTTTGCGTTGCGCTGATCTTATTCACACTATCGAGTGTAGGTGCAGCATTCTAACATTGAGTCATAATGAGCTGTTTGTGAAGAAATTATCCGCTTCCAAATTATGTCATTTTAATCACAAAATTGAAACATTAAAAACCATTTTGCTCTTTATGGTGTGGGAGTGATAGAGCGCGGCAGCAACGAACCAACTGATCAGCTTGCAGCGTAACAACATTGAATGCTCGGCCGTTTTTTTGTTTTGTTATTAACTGTTTTGAGAACTGATGGTCACAATCGTTGCCTCGTGTGTCTGGGCCGAACACGCCGAGGCAGCTTTTGTGGATGAGTCATGTGCCCATTGTGGAGAGATGACCATCTTGGAGCTGCGGTCAAGACTCTCGTCCTTGCAAAGGGGCGGAGTCCCCGTGCCTGCGCCTCGATCTAACTCTCCTCAGAGGGTTGCTTCGGGCTCTGGCACGGGAGACCTGAGGATTATGATGAGCGCTCTTCCTTCGAGGAACCAACCCCCTAGGAACCCTACTCGGCGCCATTGCCTCCTTCGGGTGCTGCCAACGGTGCCCGAGACTGACCCGGAGATGATGGCCATGCTTTCCCGGGCCGCCAACAGGATCGGGCTCATGTGGAATCCTCCACCATGTCCCGAACCCTTGAGGCTGGACGATTGGTATCTCGGGGTGGTGCGCATTGGTTCTCAGCAACCAACCCCAGTGCCTTTCTTCCCCGAAGTGCACAAGGAGCTTACGGGGACGTGGACAGCACCTTTTACTGCCAGAAACCGTTCCGGTGGCTTCTCCTCCCTCACCACCCTTGCGTATCCCGCCAGTGGAGCGGGCCCTTTTTATGCAGCTGACATGAGGGAGACATGAGGGAGACAAGCTCTGGTTCCTTAACTCCCCCGTGTCCAAGACCGGCCTCTCCGGCGACGCGGTCGAGAACTTTGCCCAGCAGTTCTCGGCTGCACAAAATCAGACTGAGGCCATCAAGCACATCCTGCCGCGGCAGTCAGCTGCTGCATCCACCCTATCGCCTGCAGCCCCTCAGTCTGCTCGTCGCCGGGGGTGACCTCCTGCGTCTGCCCTCGCTCCTGCACGCAGCAGAAGCCACCACCTAAACGGCGCCATGGAGCCAGTCACAGGCAGGCCCCCCCCGCCCGTCCAGGCCCCCACCAAGAAGGGTGGTAAAGCCAAGAGCAAGCAGCCCTAGGACAGGCGACCCGGAGATGGATGGGACTGCTCTTCTGGAGACAGTGATCGCACCGCTTCCTCCCCCGGAAGAGGGCCGGGTGGGAAATCCTTTGTTCCCTTTTGTTTTTGTTCCGCCGCTGGCCTCAAAACCGCCGGTGCCCAAATTTCAATAAAAGAGCAGTTTCTTCCATCTCTAGGTCCGAAGAGCAGTGGGGGGAGAGAATCCTCACCACTCTCATCCGCCTCTTCTATCGCCAGCAGGCAGCAATGTGCAGTTCGAGAACGCAACCAAGCCGCCTCCTGCACCTCATGGAACTAGGTAAGTGTTGCACAGCACACTCAGACTCCGCTATGGGCCGCTTCCCAGAGAGAGCCTCCCGAGCCGAGTCCCTGTGTTCCACCTCGCTGCCCCACTCCTGGTACGCCTACCGTCCCTTTGGTCCTGCTTGTACGGTCTCTGCAAGCCTGGTTAGCGCTCCCCAGTCCATCTCGCTGGCTCATTTGGACCATCAGGCTCGGCTATGTGATTCAGTTTGCCCGGCGTCTCCCAAGTTTCAGGCCATCCACTCCACTACAGTGAGAGCAGCCAATGCCCATGTCTTGCGAGCGGAGATCGCAGTCCTACTGGCAAAGGACGCGATAGAGCCGGTTCCTCCAGCTGAATGAGGTCAGGGCACTACAGTCCCTACTTCATTGTACCCAAGCAAGGTGGTGGGTTACGACCGATCTTGGACCTGCAAGTTTTGAATTGGAGCCTCCACAATCTACCGTTCAAAATGCTCACGCAAAACGCATTTTCGAATGCATCCATCTTCAAGATTGGTTTGCAGCAATCGACCTGAAGGACGCGTACTTTCATGTCTCGATTCTTCCTCGACACAGGCCGTTTCTGCGCTTTGCGTTCGAGCATATCAGTACAAGGTCCTGCCCTTCGGGCTGTCCCTGTCTCCCTGTATCTTCACGAAAGTCACGGAGGGGGCCCTTGTTCCCATGAGAGAACAGGGTGTTCACATTCTCAACTATCTCGACGATTGGGCGAGGCTCTGAGTTCGGGGAGGCTCAGGTAGACCTGTTTGCCTCCTCAGAGACCTCCCACTGCCAGCTGTTTTACTCCCTGAGTGAAAGAACACTCGGCACGGACGCATTTGCTCACAGCTGGCCCCGGGGCCTCCGCAAATATGCGTTTCCCCCAGTGAGCCTACTTGCACAGACGCTGTGCAAAGTCAGGGAGGATGAGGAGCAGGTCCTTCTGGTGGCTCCCTATTGGCCCACCTGGTTCCCAGAACTCATGCTCCTTGTGACAGTCCCTCCCTGGCCTATTCCTCTGAGGAAGGACTTTCTGACTCAGAGACGGGGCACCCTATGGCACCCGCGTCCGGACCTTTGGAAACTCTATGCCTGGTCCCTGGACGGGACGCGGAGGTTCTAGGTGACTTACCCCCAGAGGTACTTATCACCATCACTTCTGCGCGAGCGCAGTCTACAAGACGTGCGTACGCCTTGAAGTGGAACCTGTTCGTCGAGTGGTGTTCCTCTCGTAGAGGAGACCCCCGAAGATGTTTGATAGGGTCAGTGCTTTCCTTCTTGCAGCAAGGGTTGGAGCGAAGGCTGTCTCCCTCCACCCTCAAAGTACATGCTGCTGCTATTTCAGCTTATTACGACCACATAGATGGCAAATCAGTTGGAAAACACGACCTGGTCATCAGGTTCCTTAGGGGGGCGAGACGGTTAAACCTTCCTCGACCCCCCTTCATACCCTCTTGGAACATTTCTCTGACTAGAGTTCGGGCCGGGTGACAACCATGTTGTACTGAGACCCCGGCCTGGCTATGTGCCCAAGGTTCCTACCACTCCTTTCAGAGACCAGGTAGTGAACCTGCAAGCGTTGCCCCTGGAGGAGGCAGACCCAGCCCTGGCTTTACTCTGTCCTGTGCACTAGAAGCACTGAGAGGCCCAGCTCTGTCGGCTTGCTGCACCCTAGTGTGCTCCATATTCTCCAGAGTGAAAAACCTGTGAGTCCTCCAACACCCTCGGCCCGGACATGGCGGGGCGTCCGGTGCCAGGCCTTTATCCGTTGAATCCTTGAGAACCGGGTTTAGGCTGGGTCCCATATGTGTGACCCTACGGGGATCCCATATGTGTATTCTCCACGGCTGCTCCTAATCGAAGCCTGTGTCTTTGCCTTGGGCTAAGTCACCCAATATTCATATGCAGAACAACCTTCGGGCTAGTCTATATGTATCTTTCCACATAACTCCTTCGAAGATTGTGGCTTCCGCAGCATCCCTTCCCTCCATAGAAAGGGCACGCTTTCCCAGTGTTATGCATTAATTTCACTGTATGTGTTATCACGAAACAACAGTGACAGATACACTCGTGTAAGCCCTATCCTATCGTCCTTCCAGACAAGAGGGTGTAGAGGCTTACACAGGGTGCTGGATGGGGTGCAGCAGCTGTGGCCCTTTAGTAGGGATTCCTATTCGTCGGTCTCGACGTGGCATCGACTAACCGACCGAAGAGGAACGTCTCTGTTACATATGGTAACCCTCGTTCCCTGAGGGAGGTAACGGAGACGCCACGTCCCGTCACCACATCTGCTGCTGCTGCCCGGACAGCTTTTCAGGCTTGGCGCCTCAGCAAAAAACTGAAGTGCAATCACACCAGCTGCTCGTTATATACCCGCGCTGCGAGGCTGAACAGCTGATGTAAATGATTGCATGCCAATGTGTATTGGTTTGTTTTAGTTTCACTCGAAGTAGATTGGCTTCTCTAGCGAGATTCCTATTCGTCAGTCTCGACATGGCTTCTCCATTCCCTCCCTCAGGGAACGAAGGTTACCATATGTAACCGAAACGTTTCAGTTAGACTAAATGAAAATGAGAAATGTTCCTGTCTTGGTATTGTGTGGAAAACCAGGGTGTTTTTAGTGTGTTTTAGTGAACTAAAATAACCCTCAGTCAGAAATCTCCTCGTTTGCAGCTTTACACACACCAAACTTTACAGTTTTATTCCTGTCTATATTCTGAAGGTTTTTACTGAGGGGTTTGTTAACATATCATTCACCAGATTTATACAACATCTAATTCCTAAAAACATGATGAAAAAGCATTTTTTTTCTGTCTGTTATTTTCTGATTTATGGAGTAAAAATAAAATCCAAAATCCCATCAGTAAAAACCTTTAACTCTAATATGTCAACAAAATCAAACAAGAATGTTGAACCTGGCTTTATTCAATATTCAGATTTCTGTTCTGGCTATTTAATCAAATCAGTGCATATTCAATTAGACAATGCTTCATTTGCATATTTAAATATTTCAGAAATGTTCTAATACAGAATATATAAGCAATTCTTCATGTAATCAATCAACTAGAGGAAGTACGGTGATATCATCCATATCAATACAGAGGTTTTGCTTCAACTGTGTTAGAAAGCTCCTGTGTAAAACATATTGAATTTATTGCTTTAAAAATAATTATCATATTTAACAGTCTTCTCTCTCCTGCTGTAGATGAGCTCATCCCTGAACACTCGTCCACACACCAAGAACTGGACAGAGATCAGGATTGACTCTGATGTGAATGTGAACTCTCTGTATAGAGCTCTGACTGAACTGAAGAAAACTCTAGATGAGACACTGAATGAAAAACTCAGTCAAACTGGTATGTGAATATCAAATACACTTTATAGATTTTTTTGTTTATTAACTTAGAAATAACATTTTTCAAGGAATATTATGGGTTGAATAAAAAGTTGGTGATCACACAATTATTTTGTCTCTGTCTGCAAAAGATCAAACTGTTTGAAAAATATTACCATAACTTAAACTTGCCATGTTAGCATTAGACTGCATGATAAAATCACTTACTAAACCTAGGCTATGTAAAGCTATATCCAAACTTTACCATAACCAGTTATTACAGTATTACTTTAACTTACTTTAGAGACATGTAAGTGATAAGATGTAACTATTCATGTACAAACACTAATACAAATCACTGTAAAAATTGTTACATGCTGTTTAAAAAAAAATGATGGTAACAATATTACACATTATACTTGTACTTGTATACACAGAGTCGTTTTTAAGGCTTGATTTCTTTAATGAAATCTACCTGAATAATGTAAAATCTCCTAAATTATTTAATGTATGATGCAATGGATTTAATATTTTCTTTGTGAAATGTGCTTTTTTAATTTAAGCTGGACTGTGATGCTATTTTCTTCTAGAAACAAACTTTGTTGCATTATTTTCCTGTTATCTCTGTAAAGCCGCTTTGAAACAATCTTTATTGTAAAAAGTGCTAAATAAATGAAGGTGACTTGACTTGACTTTAAGTTATGTTGTACAAGTAAAAGACTGTATGCTGCTCAACACAGCACAATAAACACTTGTTACTGCACTGGCATTAGCAAAGCTATTGCTTATTGAACAAAGCAACATATTATTAGTACATGCAGTTATTCATAACCTATGCATAATCTCTACTCTTCAATGGAAACGATCAAAACATCAACATAACAGAAACTCTTTCACATGTCAAACATAACTGAACATTAAACATTAACTGATGTTTCCCTTCACTCAAAAACACATAAAATAACACTTAATTTCCATATTTACTCTCCATTCCCATGTGCAAAGCATGCTGGGAACTGACAATGGTGTCTCTAAATAAAACTGCATAATTGAACTAATTCTCTAAAAATAAATAGGTTTTATTTTATTTTACACAGCATGCCACTGATGCTGCCAGTAGAGAGAAACTCACTGTTAACCTCTTACACTCCTCGACCATTTTTGGGGATTTCCGCCTGGATTTTCCTACCGAAATTGAAAAGCCTCCCATTTCCACATATTTTTTCCAAAATAGACAATTTTGGTGTCATTTTACAGGAAACCCTTTGCAGATTCATAAAACAGTGCTAAAAGTGATAAACATTTAAGTATATGTTGTCTGAGCTGTAATAAAGCCAAAAAAATATAGGCGCTTTTTGATTTTTTAATTTTAAATTCATTTTTGAAAGTGTGTAACTCAGGCCCTGTGGGGTCTAGCAACATGCAGACACTTATGGCTGTTTCCTCTAGATGCCAGCAAACACTGGAAAAAAGATTTTTTTCTCCACACTAAAAAATGAAAAAGATGTGCATATTAATCTGAAGGGAGGAATATTACCTTTTTTTTTATGTAATATCCACCTACCCAAATCTAAACTCTGCTCATACCCATATACAGTGGAATATATGCAATATTCCAGTGTCATTTTACAGAAAACACTTTGAAATTATATAAAACACTGCTGAATGTGATAAATATTATAGTATATGGTGTCTGTGATATAATAAACAGAAAGAAAAAAATAGGCGCTTTATGATTTTTATCATTTTATTCTTTCAGAAGATACAAGACTTATCATTTTACAAATTATTTGCCTAAAATCTGTGGTCTATTACAATCTAGAACAGGATCCTCATCCTCCAGATTTATATAATTCATTATATTGGCATCAGATTTGTCACCTGTGTTGTGCATCACCTCAACATCACCGGCCAGCCTCCTGGAGATCTGATGCCAACTGTGCCCACTGTGCCCACAGTGCCAATCTTCAACAGAACATGAAACAAAGAAAAACACTATTTATACATAGTTTCTGCACTGTAATAATATCCATTTCACAATATCAAAATGTAGATTTACTGAAATGACCATTTTATTCCACTTATGCAAAGTTGTAAACTATTGCGCAATAATATTTTCCATATCCAAAACGTTTGACATTTATTTTCAAATAATAGTTTATCAGATTGGTTGCTGTGCTTTCACATTTCAAACTAACAATATTTTAATTAAAATATTTATATAAACATTGTAAATGCAGAAAAACCATGTACCATATACGTACCCAAAAGCTCTGGAGAGTCTGTAGAGTGCGCATTCTCCAACTCCAAATCGTCCATTTAGAAACCAGTTGCACTTCCAAAGATCGCTTTTATCAATGCCATTGATGCTTTTATCTTTCTAGATGCAATTTTAAAAATCAAAACAGTTCATAAACTATAATAACACACGCAAACTCGCGGCTATCTTACTCAAAAGAGAGCTCGCGCTTACCCGGAAGTGATCAAGGAAGCGCATCCGATCCGACTCTGTTGAACTCGCGTCTTTTGTAATAATGGTGCGTTCAAGTCCTCCTGGGAAGTTCGTACGTACGAGGTGGGAAGTCGTGCTTATAACGGCATGTGCGTTCAAGTCACTTTCGTCGGAGCAAGATGGCGGAGTACTTTCTCTTAATTAATTACACAAAAATACAGCAAGATTCTTAAACTCTTGTTCTAGAAAATGAAGAACAAAGAAATGTGCATCAGGTGTACTTTGTATTCTTATGTTTTTAATTAATTTATGAAGCCACTGCCAGCTCATCGTTACATGTTGCATTGTTATATTATAATACTATCATATTCTGTGTTGGCGATTAGCTAACTGCTCTGTAAATTGAAAAGCCTGACAATATCACAGCTAAATACCTTTACGTAAATGTGTATTCCGCCATGTTAATCACTGACACGCCCCCAACTCGTACAGATCGGGGCTTAAAGAAAATCCCGAGCTCCCCACTGGTATTTACGACATTGTGGTGGCGTTCATGTGCGTTCAACTCGTAAATACGATCTATACGAGATGACTTGAACGCACCATAAGTCCGTCACAGATATGCGACGCGAGATTAGTTCCGGTTAGATATATATACTAAATGCTTGCCTTAGCAGTTGCTTTGTGAGTAAGGCTCGCGCCTATACAAATGGCATGGAGATCTAGTGTCAGAGCGCTCAGAGCGCGTCTTCTCTCAGTTCATTCGAAAAGGTTTTTCTTACCAAGGAAAGCTCACAGAAACGTGAAAATGGTCTCATTTGAAAGATTACATCCTAAGCTAAAAGGTGATATATATTATGTGGCTGTTTGCGGCTGACTGAAGCCGCCATCGGAGCAGGAATGTGATACTTTTATCTGTCATCTCTGTTTGATTTTATTTCACTGCGCGATTCTTTTGAAGATATTTCGGTCTATGATTGTCTCACAATGTAATAATCTACATCGTCAAATTCCTTAGAATGAGAGCTTTCTTGTGATATATGACTTGACTGTTTTGTGAAATATATAAAAAATAAATATTTGTAGAAATATTTCTTCGCAATCATAAAGCGGAATTTTTTGCCTGGGACCAATGCATATTTAAGCTAATATTTCATTCGACATGTATCATGAACACGAAAGTGATGGTATTCTTTGTAAAGCTTAGATTCTAAGCTTTAAAATGATACCATGAATTGTCTAATACCATATAAGGAAGTTTATTAAAAGAACGTACGAACATCATAACAAAGATTTTCGATCCCGGTACCGGGTCGGTGGAGTTTATGTTAACCTGAAATTATTGCTATAAATAATTCATCATTATATTGTCATCTGTGTCCACAGGGTTGAAGTTTGTGCAGACGTTTGCAGGTACAGTGTGATTGATGACAAAATTTTCTTAAATATGGTTGCAATATATTGTTAATCTGTATTATATACTGTACACATGAAAACGTGTGTTCTTAAGTTGATTGATAATGTCTGATCTCTCTCAGTGGATGTGACTCTGGATCCTGATACAGCTCATCCACGTCTCATCCTGTCTGATGATGGAAAACAAGTCAGTGGAGGAGACATTGAGCAGGACGTCCCAGAAAACCCAAAGAGATTTAATCAGGGTCTTCGTGTTCTGGCAAAGCAGGGATTCAGTTCAGGGAGATTTTACTATGAGGTGCAGGTGAAGGGAAAGACTGAGTGGACATTAGGAGTGGCCAGAGAATCCATTAACAGGAAGAAGGCGATCTGGCTGAGACCTGAGGATGGATACTGGACTGTGGCTCTGAGGAATGAGAATCAATATAAAGCTTGTGAACGTTCACCTGTCTCTTTATCTCTGAGAGTGAAACCTGAGAAGTTTGGTGTGTTTGTGGATTATGAGGAGGGTCTGGTCTCTTTTTATGACGTGGAGTCCAGATCTCATATCTACTCTTTCACTGGTCAGACTTTCACTGACAAACTCTATCCATATTTTGGCCCAGGGTTAAAAGATGAAGGTAAAAACTCAAACCCACTGATCATCACTCCTGTCAGATGAAACGAACAAAATAACATAAAATCTCTAAAGATTAACTGTGGATGTGCTGTTTTTAGAACATGTTAATAAAAACCAAAAAAAAATTTGCACTAACCACAATCAAGAAGTTTTTACTTACAATTATTAAGAAAATTAATATGTGATACAAGCGGAAAAAAAGAAATGTATATTCAGGCCCTTAAAAATCCGTCACTGAGAAAACATCAACTATAATGAAATATTTGTGTGTTATATACACACGTGTAATGGATAATTTGTTACCCATCTATTTATTTCTTTTGTTTTAATACTTTGCTTTTCAAATCTACTATGAAATTTTACATAATATGCTTTCATATTATATGGAGAAATTCTACAAAATGCTAAATTTCCAAACTTTCCAGTGTTCCTACAAAAATTTCTGAGGCCATTTTCTCTCTCTTCTCTCCAGCTGTTAACATTGAATTACTTGTGAAATGTTGAGGTTCTTGGTTCATGTAAATAAAGACAAATGTTCAATTTTATAACTGATAGGGGAGAGTGGGGCACAACCGAACACTTTTTGACTTTCTCAGATTGCGTAAATCCACTTGGGGTTCAGAGAAATTTTTTTTTCCCACATTAATTTCACAAATTATTAAATTATGTGGTTTCGTTTCATTACGGTTGTACAAAAGGCTAAGCTTTAATGACGCTGGTGCCCTCTGCTGGACATTTAATTTGTTGCACTTAAGGATATACATACAGTGCTATGCATAAGTTTAGAGACCCATGCTAAAGTTGACTAAAAAGAGGAATAAAAAATCATCTTTTGGAAATTGAACTTAATGCCTTTATTTAAAAAAAATAGGAAAAATCCAACCTTTAAGGACACCAATTTTCTTTGTGAATGAATAATGTATCGTAAATAAATAAATGTTCTTCCTTAAAATACAGGGTGCATAAGTTTGGACACCCCTATGTTAAATTCCCATAGAGGCAGGCAGATTTTTATTTTTAAAGGCCAGTTACTTCATGGATCCAGGATACTATGCATCCTGATAAAGTTCCCTTGGCCTCTGGAATTAAAATAGCCCCACATCATCACATAGCATTCACCATATAGAGATTGGCATGGTTTTATTTCAGTTAGCCTAATAGCTGGTTTGATTTGCATTGAGAGATGATCTTATGGAAAGTACTCCATGCCAATCTCTAGGTATGGTGAAGGCTATGTGATGATGTGGGGCTATTTTAATTCCAAAGGCCAAGGGAACTTTATCAGGATGCATAGTATCCTGGATCCATGAAGTAACTGGCCTTTAAAAATAAAAATCTGCCTGCCATATGGGAATTTAACATACTGTAGGGGTGTCCAAACTTATGCACCCTGTATTTTAAGGAAGAACATTTATTTATGATACATTATTCATTCACAACGAAAATTGGTGTCCTTAAAGGTTGGATTTTTCCTTTTTTTTTTTAATTAAGGCATTAAGTTCAATTTCCAACTTTAGCATGGGTGTCTAAAAGTATGCATAGCACTGTATTATTTCTGAATCACCTATCATTCCTGTAATTTCATTGGTTTAGATTGGGAGAACTGAATGTCAATCAAAATGTGTTCATGCCCAGACATGTAACTATGTTGCTAAATTTTACGGCAGTTTTGTAGTGATCTCCGTGCTGATCTAGCGGATTTTTGTTCATAATGTCTGTGTGCGTACTGCGTACATCTTAAAAGTAAGTAGTTAAATACTCTTTCATGTGTATATTGGTAGATTTATTTCCTGCTTCGTTATATTGCAATTCTAAAAGTTTGTTTATTCCTTTGAGGTAGTCAATGCACACATAAGCTCGATCGCACATTCATTTCAGCATAAAACACGCTGTGTTAGACTTTGAATGTTACTTTTTGAATATTATGTGATGTAACATTATGTATATTTAATTCTTCATCTGATAGTTTATTTAAAGCGAATATGTGTATAAACCTGAGGAAATTTACAGCTGCTGGACTATGTCCTTATCTTTGTGCTATTGCATTACTTTTATTTTGTTCAGTTATTAGGCCTACTGTTCCTGCCTCATTCTATCTACTGTATATTCATTATTGTTATTGTTGTTCATTTATAGAACCACACCCATACTGATGTATGAATCAAAAGACAACAGTAAATAACTTTATTGTGGACATGGACCAAGTGATTTATTGTTCTGCAGTGCCAGAACAATCTGTAGCAGTTGTCACTTAGTTTAAGATCCGCAGATTACAGATTACAATTTTATCTAATCAAAAAAATTGACAAGACAAACTAAAATATTTTGTCAATAAAATACAATTATTCACTTTTTCATATAAAATAATGGCATTTTTTAAATAATTAAAAATAGTTATTTTTAATTATTCATATAAAATAAGTTATTTTTGAGATTGACAAAACAAACACCACAAAACAGCACGGTTCAAAACATAATAATAATAAAAAATTTCTGAACATTGACTCTCAAGGGTTCTCAATAGAATTAATAAAACTATAGAATAGAATTACGTAGTTCTAATAGGGACACAACATGCCCCTCCTGTGCAACTGGGATTTAAACCCGTGAGTGTCTTCTGCTGGTTAGATCAGCATTAAAGAACTATCTCAACTGTTAACCCTCTGGGGTCGACAAACGCACCGGCGCATTTCGCTTGATTTTTTTTTTAAATAGCAGCAAAATAGAATTAAATCAATGTATTGTTTTATGTGAATGATTAGGCTGGATGATTTTCAGATCATTTTGAAGCAAAAACTCTAGGTGACAACATCCATTAGTCAAAAGTCTTGTGGACACATATTTAGTGTGTTTTGTGGCCTTATTTCAGAAACTTAATTTTTTTGTTTTTTCAATAACCATGCATAAACATTATTCTCCCAAAATACAAACATGTACATACATGTTGCTCACATATTATGGTAGCCCTGTTTGTGCTAAATAGAGTGTAATTACACCTTTGCCATTAATATGTTTATATTTATATTTATATTCATCTTTAACAAATTTACAATACAGTCTGAAAAGGACCTGAATGTAGTTAATTGAATTTGGAAACTGAGTATATATGGGATGCCAGTAATGACCAATGAATGTGTTTTTGAAAAAATCTGTAGTTAGAATAGTTTTATTTAGAAATAGCACTCATTAAAAACTAGAATCTGAGATCTTAAACTCATACCTGAACAAACTGAATCTGAAATGTTTTCATTAAAATGTTAATTAAAGCTGTTTTTATGAATGATGTGTGTGTGTGTGTGTGTGTGTGTGTGTGTGTGTGTGTGTGTGTGTGTGTGTGTGTGTGAGCACTGACCAAATCTGACCAGGGTTGATGGTTATCAGATCTGTTTCAGTCCAACATCACTGTCATTAACCGATGACAAATCAAAAAAAAGAGAGAAAACGTAATATTGGCAGGAAGGATGAGTGAAAAGCAATGGGTGTGTTGTGGTCAGTGAGTGAGTGAGGAATGATGGGATGTGTTTAACATATGATGAAGTCTGAGCTGTCAACCTCATGTCGTCCACAGCTGCTGATTATCAAAACCCCGCCTCTCTCAGGCTGTGACGTGACGTGGTGGCGCTGCTCTGCAAGCGACCTGGGAGTGTTTGCTGCTATTTTTTTATTTTTTTTGTATTAGTCTTTTTAGCATTATTTACTGGTTTCATTAGTTTTATTTCTTTTGATCATGACAGCAATATGGGCAGGGGCGCCGCCAGGAATTTTGGGCCCCATGACAAAAAAATCTAATTGGAACCCCTTTGCACAGCTGTTCTCACCACATCTCTAGGACCTAACTGTCCCATCAAAAGCTTTACATAACTCTAATCAAAGGCTTCCAACTGTCTTGCTTCTTGTAGTTCAAGACTAGTATTAGCACAATATTTACTGCTGGTGATTAGTAAATGCAAGTCTGCATACAACAGTCTGCAGTTCACTATTTGATGCAAGATTAAAAGCCACCATAAAAATGTCCTTAAGGGAATCCTTTACAGTCTCAATGTATTTTTATTTTAAAATGAATGACAGATAAAAAAAAAAGAAAAGAAAAAAAAAACTAAATATATATTAACTTTTTTATTAAAATAAATTAACATCATCATCTCAAAACAATGAAAACAGCAGATTTTTTTACTTAACTGCACATGCCAACAACAAAATAAAGTTGACGTGTAAAACGGAATTTCCACATCAGGGTTATTATAGTGCTACAAAACAGATCAAGTGATCATTAAATCAATAGGTTTTGAGGTTTAGAATGCTGGGAATAATAAAGTCTGTATCTATAGATGTCATTTAATGGTCAAAATGCAGTCTAAATGAACTGGATTATTTTAATATTGTCTGTAACTTACATGCAGGTTGAGGTAAGCTACTCATTGTTTCTAACTGCATCCAGTACAGACAGGAGGTTGTTGTTGTTGTTGTTTTATGTCATAATGGTCATTATGTGAGAAAATAATTTGTGTTTGATTTCTGTCATTAATAAATTTTCATTTTCTTTTTTGTTATGGTAAAAAGAGCAAGAGAGACAGAGAACCCCACACTCCCTGGAATGATGCTAAGTCATTAGCACAGTGTTGCTCACCTTCTTCACTGGGACAGGGAGGGGTAGTTATGGGGACACTGGGGTGCTGCGGACTCATCTGTTGTTAAGTCTGCTAAAAGGGGCATGGACAATGATTTAATAATGATTTTATATATGATCTTGCTAAATGTTTCCCTGCACTGATTAAATGTTGATGAAATGTAGGCTAACACTAGCCTGCAGCTAGCTAGCTTATTTCACTATGGACAACAGGTTAATACCACTCACAGACTAAAGACTACCCACCTTTCTTGGGGAAAAACTGGGTTACAGATCGACACCCTTTCTTTTGTCTTTCCTCTCTCTCTTTTCTCTCTTTCCTTTTTTGAAAACCAGATTTTCTTTTACTATGCAACATTGTGGTCTCTGTGTTTCTGACGCGTCTGATCAACTTTCTAAGGAAAGTAGCTAACGCCTCCCCTAAAAGTCGCTAAATGTCGCTAGATGACGTCATACGTCAATTAGCATATTCATGACGTCATCGCGGCGTACTTGCGTTCTGCCTGCCTTTAATTCATCTCAATTCAAGATATCTACATGTTCCTTTTCAGATATCTTAAATTAAGCTTTGACTAGTCAAAATGGCGTTGTAGATATCTCTAACTGGAGTTAGGGATAGTCATAATTTAATTGTAGATATCTATTATCAAGTTATTTGATATCTTGAAATTAGTTTTGATTAGAGATATCTGAAATTTGAGATATCTGTAACTTTCATTCTGCCTAGTCAAAATGTAATTACAGATATCTTGAATTAGAGTTTTGACTAGGCCAAAGGACGTTGCAGATATCTGTATGCCCGCATCACACTTTAGGCGGGAGCAGAGCGTGTGCCTAGAGGATCTACAGACGGTTCCGCCGGTGTGGCAAAGTGAAGAACCCCAAAAGGTTCCTCCAGGCACCTTTTATTTTTACAGTGTTTCATGGGACTCACCGGTATGCTGAGGGTGTCCATGACAAAGCTCTGTTGTGTGCTCCGTCTGGTTTGGTGGTCCCGTAAGTAACTTTGTTTCAAGAACTGCAATCCTTTGTAAAAGTCTGTGGCAGTTAGTGCAGCAAGTAGATTCCAGAAGAGGCATTTTCTCTTATCCTTGAAGGCAGTTGTGTTTTCCTTTCCCGGAATGTAAGCTGGTCGGGTAAAAGAATTCTCAGTTTTTGTAGTAATCAAATCACATAACACCTGTTAAATGTTAACTTGTAATTAGCCCTGATTAGCACCATGTCGGAGCAACCAGAGGGCGAAGGAGTTTTTAATCGTCTTTTTAATACTGTTAGATACTGTTTCAAACTGAAAAAAAAAAAAAAAAAAAAAAAAGAACTAATCTGAACTAAGAACTTTTTTTCTCATCTAAGGAAGTTAATGTTATTGTACTTCCATGGCAAGAATAGCATGCATGTCAGCATCTTTATTAAAGTGAATTAGTGTGAATCTCTTTCATGCATAAATCTTACGTCAACAACAACCTACGACGTCAGGGGCGTAGTTTGTGGGGGGGATGGGGGGGAGATAACCCCCCCAATATTTAAATCTATGCATTACAACCCCCCCAATATTTATAACATGATCACAATATCAGGAGGCATACCCAAACTTCAACCCCCCCAATGTTCAAACCAAATCTACACCCTTGTACGACGTAATTTTAAGCATGATCATAAACATAGCATTGCAACATTTTATATATTTTTTGTATATAAAATATAGTATATATATATTTTTTTGTATTTAAAAAACTTTTTCTGGTGTTTTTTTCGATTACAGCCAACGCCATGACTGCTTCTTTCTTCTTCCATTCATAGAAATAAGGAAATTAACCCACTTCTTCTTTGATTATGGCGGGGAGGGGAAATTACTTATTTATGGATATCTAAAATAGAGCAATGTCATGCACAATCATTTGCACTAGTCAAAATGACGTTTAAGATATCTTTAACTTTCATTCTGCCTAGTCAGAACTGAATTACAGATATCTGCAATTAAGATGTGTGACGAGTTGAATGTCGTTTTCAATGACGTCATTGCAGATATCTGTAATTAAGTTTTGCCTAGTCAAACCTGAATTACAGATATCTCTATCTGTCGTTTCGACTAGTCACAATTACGTTACAGATATCTTGAATGAAAATTCTAACTATCCAAAATGTAATTACGACTAGTCAGAAAGACATTGTTGATAACTATAATGTTAATTCCGGATAGTCAGACTTAGCTTTTAAATGTTCTCCGTGCACAAGATGGCGCCTATGAACATCCGGTATATGAGTGTGCGCGTCAGTACTTCCGGTTTTAGCTATCCTGCACTGCTGTGCTAAGAGATTTGACATCGACACTAAGATCAAACTAGAAGTAATAATGAGTGGATTCAAGATTAAAGAAAGGCGATTGGCCTTCCAATGGGTGAAAAAGGCGGCATTACATTGTTGTGTACCTCTTTGTAATAATTCGTCACGCTATAACTCAGAGATAAGTTTTCACTCGTTTCCCGTAGATACTGCGGTACGGGCTCAGTGGCTAATCAAGATCCGTAGGGAAAAGCTTCAGCCCTACGAAAACCAGTCGTGTGTGTGTGTAGCAGGCATTTTCAGCCGGGAGACTTAGTAGTGACTGCTGGGGGGTTAAGGAGATTACAAAAAGACGCTACACCGGTTATCTTTTCTTGGAATGAGTACGCTCTACCCACACCAAGACCTAGTGTTTGGGAGCGTAAGCCGAGGGCAGAGAGCCCTACCCCGTTCTTGAGTGCAAACTCAGAGTCTGAGATGGAAACAGCAGCCCCTGATCATGATTACTGTGTGACTCCAGCGACGGCAGTGATGGCAAATGAGATGGCAAATGAGATGGCCAGCGAGAATGAAGCCTTGCATCAGAAAATGAGGTATCTCCAACACCAACTGGAAGTGTTACAGTTGCGGACCGGTTTCGGCATACAGCGCTTCGCAGGGTCGGACGAGCACATTCGTTTCTACACCAGGTTGGTTTATAACTTGTTAATCAATGTGTTATGTGGGTCAAAGACGTATAATGTTTTCAAAGTAGCACAAAATAAAACGGCAATTATAATCCCCCTAAAATGATTTTTTATGTTCATTGGAGTGTCACTTATGCCCTTATATTAGTTATATTCGAGAATAAAACCAATAATTTTTTTATTGTGATTTGATATGACAAGTTGTCACTTTTGAGCTCAGTAACTCCCTTAATTTAATAGTTTGCAACACAAATATTTCTGGGTCAAAAGAAGGATAAGAGTTAAGTGATTTAATATTATATTTACACATTTATCTTTTTATGTTAAATGAATGGCCTTTGGACACCAAATTTACATGTCTCGTCTTTGACCCATGTATGAGTTCTGTTTAATTTTGAGGAATCTAATTAAAAAAATAAAACAAAACCTAACATGAACAACATTACATTCTTAGATTTGCCTCATACAAACATTTCCAGGCCTTTTGGAAACTAGTGGAGCCTGCAGTCAACACCAAGATGGTGCGGATCACCAACGCCAAGGCTGCATCTGCCAGCAGCTCTGAGTTCTCTCTACCAGCAACGGTATGCATGTGTACAATAATTATAATGTAGATCTTTTAGAATACTAGAGTGTAGAAACATCAGTGGTGGAGGGAAGTATTCAGGTCCTTTATTTAAGTAAAAGTACTAATACTACACTGTAAAAATAGTTAACCATGAAATTTTACTTGAGTAAATGTACCGAGTTACATTCCACCACTGTGTATAACAGTATCTAGGATTAACACTTGTTTATTTTCACAGAAACTTCAGCCCATTGATGAGCTGCTGCTGTTCCTCATGCATCTGTCAGTGGGCCTGCCTCAATCTGGGATCTAGCAGAATGGTTTGACATTCAACGCACCACAGCCAGCAGGATTATTGTCACCTGGACGCACTTCCTTTACTACCTGCTTAGAAGCCAACGTCTGTGGATCCCACGTGAAACTGTCAGAGCTCAACTTCCACCAGAGTTTTCAGCTTTCCCTGACACACAAGTGGTGCTTGACTGCACTGAAATATTCTGCCAGACACCATCATCTCTCCTGTTGCAGAGTGAGGTGTTTTCCACGTACAAATCGCATGCTACATTCAAGGGCATGATCGGCATGGCGTCCCATGGTGCCATTACATTCGTGTCTGGTCTGTATGCAGGATCCATGAGTGACCGTGAGATCTTCAAGTTGTCTGGCATCGCAAACCTACTCACACCAGACATGGCAATTATGGTTGACAAAGGGTTCCTTGTGGACAATCTGGCTCCATGCAAGGTTTACCGGCCTGCCTTTCTCTCAAGAAACACCCAAATGAGTAGAGAGGATGTCATGCAGACTCAATCCATTGCACGTCTGAGGGTCCATGTGGAGAGGTGCATCAGGAGGGTTAAAGAGAACAAACTTTTTGACAGAGAAATACCACTTTCTGTGTGTGGAAGCATTGAGGAGTTATTCAGTGTAGCTTGCTTCCTGGTCAACTACCAGTACGGACCACTGGTAAAGGCATGGGCAACTCAGGGCAACTCAATGAATCACTCTGGACTCATGTATTAAAGGGATACTCCACTTTAAAATGAAAATTCTGTCATCATATACTCACCCTCATGTTGTTTCAAACCTGTATGAATTTATTTCTTCTGCTGAACAGAAAGGAAGACATTTAGAAGAATGTCAGTAACCAGACAGTTTCTGGTTTCATTGACTTCCATAGTATATTTTTTTCCTACTATGGAAGTCAATGGTACCAGAAACTGTCTGGTTACTGACATTCTTCTAAATGTCTTCCTTTCTGTTCAGCAGAAGAAAGAAATTCATACAGGTTTGAAACAACATGAGGGTGAGTATATGATGACAGAATTTTCATTCAATTTCAATTCAATTCAATTTCCCTTTAATGACATTTCACTTTTTGCTTATTAATAGTTTTCTAATGAATGTATTTCTAATGTATGTATTTCTAATCCTAATGTAATTCGAATTTTAGTTTCTTGTAAAGTTTCTTATGAATGTTCTATAGTTTTGTTAAACATTTACTTAGATAAAATTGATTCATTAAACAGCCTTTTGTTGACACAGCTTTTACATTATTAAAAATATATTAAAAAAAATTAAAAAAATTGTATACACGTTGTAACCGTCCTTCAGAGAACACTCAGAAGGGCGCATCACTAATAAATTTATAAGGGAGGACTTCATTGACTATTATAGATTTAACCAGACTCAGAAACACACAAACCAAGTACAACTACCCATGTAATTGCAAAAGTATTTATATCAATTAAGTCACACAAGACTACCAAAACAGTGAATCAACAATTGAAGATATGCAAGAACCGAGCTTATCTGATCATTGTCCATAGAATGTCTTTCCTTGACAGGTCTTTATGCAAAATACAAATGAAGATAGAGGTTTGTCAAACCAAGAAGGAGCAAGCAGTTCAGTAGTTCATCTCATATCTTAGCTTCCGTCAAACCAAGCTTCAGTTTAGGGTACGTTGCAAAATGATGTCCTTGTTCGACTCAAACCTCCAGATCTCAGTCTGATTCAATTAATCCAAGGATGCTATTGGCATAATTAAGCAGAATCCCCACCAGGAATATTACAGCATAGGAATGGAGGAATCTTCATTCTAACTTTGTGGAGGCATATACGAAAAGTCCTTCTAAATAAAAACATACAAGCTAACATTAACACCAAACATATTACATGAAAATGACGTAACCCAGCAAAAACAATAACACAAAATTAACAACACTTACTTGGATGAGCTTAAAACCACAGTTTCTCAATCCGGACTACACAGAAGGTTAACAGAAGGAAGCCATGCTTCTCTCCAACCAAACATACCCTACTCTTCTTCTCCCTGTCTTTTATGCAGAGGAAAAGTAGTCTGGAGAGCCCCCTAGAGCATGGGAGAGGTACCACTGCTCAAAACCAAAGTAACTGCTCTAAAGGCCGTTACAACGTATATTTATGAACTCTTTAAACCCCCTCCTCCACAACTGGTGATGAGATGGGCAGTTACAGGTTACAACTAAGGAAAGTTTAGAGTTCTGCATTGTTTTACACACCTAGCTCAAAGCATGATTATAGCATTAAGAGGAGACCACACATAGAAGCATATTTAAAGTAATATTTATTATACATAACAGCAGTGATTCTTAGCAAATGTTTTTCAAATAAAAAATTTAGTGCATATCAATCAAAGGCAACTCTAAATGCAAAAAAAAATGGTAGAGAACCCTGTTCAAACTACCATGTAAAAATAAAAATAAAAATAATCTCCCTTCTCCCTGATGGTTTTAGCCACCTCGCCGTCTCTGTAGATGCGTTGTATGAGAATATCCTCCTCTGCAAAAACTACAAAAATCACACCACTCCATCCCTGTAAGTAGGAGCTGGCCTTGCACCTGCCAGTAGTAGCTGTGAGTCTGCTTCAGTTTCAATGTACCACTCTGCATTTTCAAGTAGCTACAGTCCACATAGCTCTTTGCGTTGGGACATTTAACTTCCAGCAGTCCGAAGGGTGGGCTCTCAGTTGGGTCAAACACCAGACCGTCAGGAGATGACCCTAACCAGGGGGCGTCTGGGTGGATGATGAACCCACAAGGCCAGTAATTTGTGTTTTTTTACTCTGCAGTACTCCTGGATGGCGACCGGTTCCAATGCCAGTCCCCTCTTCATTGCAGCCGTTTGAGCTACTCCCTTTTGAATTCTTTGTGCCAAGTTTTCAGCAGAACTCTGACCTCTGACATGGCATATTTCCCTGAATCGGGAAGAAGTTATTCTTGGCCTCCTGACACAGTGCCACTCCACAGTGTTGCTCTGCTCCCTGGTGGCAATCTCTTTTTTCCTTGCCATGTCTACTGTAATGACAAGTGACTGTAGATGGAGGTGTTGTTGGTGACTACAGACAAACTGACAGCTGGTAGGCTCCAGCCTATAGCCATCTACAGGTAGAGGTGGTGGTGGAGGGGCATCTGGGTGGCATACTATTACCCGGCTCACTGGTAATGGATGCTGATAGGATATGGGACTACCTTCCTGGACTTTTCCCAAAGCAGAGTCAACCAGTGAGACGTCCGCATTTATCGCCATGGTAGTGATGAGTGGAGCAATGTCTGGCAAGAAGTCTTCGTACACCTCGTCAACTTTGAGGACATCTGGATCTGGCAGCTCCCCTCGCACTGCCTTGTAACGTGTTCTCCTTTGAATAATTTAATTTCACAATTAGGACTTTAAGAACAATTTTACACTCAAATAACAATCACAAAGTTATACTGTATAGTAGGCTGTACAATTGTATAGGACAATAGATATTACCTAACACCGTCAGCAATCGTGAACTGCTTCGGCTTAGTGGAAATGAACACCATGTCACTCACTCTGCCTGGTTTCACACCGACACACCCTATTAAGTACACAAAAGAATTATCAAATTAATTTGAATTGTTGTTGATGCAATATACTAGATCAGCTTTTCACACATGAAAAACTACAATAGTAAAGTACTTTAATTAATTTGTTGTGGTAATATAACAAATATAGTAATATAAACAATTTACTTTACCCACAGTTTAGTTTTCTACAGCTATAGGGTATATTATGCTACAATACACTACAGTTTACTGTAGTAAAAACTAAAGTATAATACAGTATTTATTAGTTTATCAATTCACTATAATCAACACTACAGTATGTTGTAGCATTCATTAACAAAGTGTTGTAAAAACTATAATATATACAGTATAATACAATTTACTATAGAAATACTATAGTCTTTTTTCATGTGGTTGTGAACACATACTTACCATGGTTCTTGGCTTGTGCCAGCGCTGCTCTGTTTCAGTGCAGCTGAGGACGGGGGGTACGGCAGCCAGGTTCAGTGTGGAGTAGTACGCGGTCTGGAACAGAAGTGCAACATTGTGGTTGCAGAGTGCTGTTCCAGCTACACAGGAACACTCTGCCACTGAAATGTCCACCGGTGAGCAGTCCTCAAAGACAATCTATACATTAAAACAAATGCATGTCAGTCATTTCACATTTAGGACACTACTTCAGAACAACACAGAAAATGAGAAAGCTGAGAGCAGGCTGATCAGGTAAGCAGTAGGTATGGGAATAGGCTCAATCATGTCAGGTTATCAATGGCATCATATACAATTCTGTAATCTAAGGACATCCAAATGGATAAACCTTTATCACTATTCTCAATTTACTCACTTTCATATAGTGTTATTAAAACAGTGAACATTGAACATACAGTAAAGAACCGCAGCCGTCAAAACCAGTTTCTGTGGTTTCCATGAAAGCTAGGTGTAGGTTTAGGTCATTAATTTGTCATTTTTCAACACAGGGTTGCAAAACGAAAAGAAAGATTTAACTCAGCCCTTTCACGTCAGCTAGCTAGACTTATTTGAATCCTAAAATCACAGATTACCTCCATTAGCCACATCAAAACCACAGAACATTAACCTGATTGAGGCTTTGAACTGATAAACACTTCTTATTTCTACTCCCTACTCTGAGGTCGTGAGGCTTCTCACTCTTTCTCATCGACCTGTAACAGGCAGCCCTGACGCTCACTCTCCCTGATGAATCTTTGTTTGAAACTGTGGGGAATTGAACATCATTCATGTTATGCATTAATCGTACATCATCAAAACACTACACTGTATCAAATAGCCTGTCAAGTTGTCAAAGTTACACACTAACGTTAACTAACTGAGCTAACGTTAGCTAGCTTGCCAGTCTGTTAGCTAGCTGTTGTATAACTTACCTTCATAGTTGTCGATGTAACTCGATATATCCATTTTGAATCCCTTTTCCCGTTTGCTCCTCGGGGCTGAGCTTGCCGCTTGTACTAGCCGGTGTCAGAGCCATAGAGAGAAAGAGTTGCGACACTCTTTGATGTCGCCGCTATGGCTGTCACGTGGTTCATGTAAGCCCCAATAGTTCCAAAACATACGCTGGCTGTCATGTTCTTCTATGGGACAGACAGCAGCGATTGCATTATTGAACGGTAAATATAAAATAAAACACACACCCAAGTACTTTTTCAGCTGTTATTGCATTTTGTTAATGTCAGTTTTGCATTTGGAGATAAGTTTTAGGCTATATTTTTGGAGGGAAAAGCTTATTGTTCATGTTCGCATGGGTAGTAGCACTGGCTTTAGCGGCTCTAACTTAACTTTTCCATATCACTCATCTGATGATGGACGTCTCATGATATTTATTTTAGCACAACTGGGCTGTATTAGGCTATTGATTCCCGTGATTTTGCTTATGAATTTTGATTCAGCCATTAGCCTACCTTCGTGATCACGCAAAGAGGTCTGCCGTGGCGGTCCGTTCAGAGTTCGCTTAAATATTTTTTATTAAACAATGACAGACAACAAAAATGTGTGAGTGTGTGTGAACAAGAAAAACAAAAACCAGGGGCAGGTGATCCATGAAACAGACAGGACTGGTGATCCCATAACAATCCTAGAGGTCCAGCATTGTTCTCACAAGCCGCTTCACTCAAGACAATAAAACATAATGAAAAGTTAGTATATCCCAAAAAATTAAATTAAATAAAAGTTGCTATAAAGGTGGTAGCGATTCATTACCGAACTCTTACTGTCACAGCTGACGAAGTCGCACTAGCTAGCAGGCAGTGCTTGAAAATTGGTTGAAACAACCAACATAAAATATAAATAATTACGCTGTGCATATACAAATGAAGACCTGTATAAGCATCGCAAAGGGCCTCTGATACAATATAGACAGTTGACAATTCAAAAGACGTCGATATTTCAGCAACTTAACTCTGGAACAACTCGACGCGCAGTAATGTAAGTGAATGGTGTCCAACGCCCAAATGACAGTGTTTGGAACTAATCCGATCTTCAAATCCCGGAAGTAGGCGGTTAAAAGCGCCGCCATTTTTTACAACGGAGGTCTATGGGAGTGTCGCAACTCTTTCTCTCTATGGCTCTGGCCGGTGTACATCGCTGATGGTAATCTTTGGTAGGTCTTGAAGGCATCTTGAGTAAAACAGAGCCATCCTGCTGTTATATCTCGGGACCGGAAGTTTACAAGCGTACACTCAGTAAAGCGGAAATAGAATTACGTCAACCCGTGCAACTAGTAGAACGAGTAGCTGTTGAATGACTATTTTTTTATATGTGTAAAATTATCTGAATTGAGAGAGTTCGGGAACTGGGTGAACTAAACTAAAGCACTGTGATAGTGAGTATTACAAGTGATAAGCACAAGTAATAAAATAAAATGGTCAAACTAAATTCTTTAATATAAAACAAAAGATAAGTGATAAGTCCGTCCGTGGAAACAACACTGCTCATTCACGTCTGTTCCGTGCTGCTGCTCCTCTCTCAGCCATTCACTGAACAGGGTAGACGCAGAGAGAGGTGTGTGACGGCAAGGAGAACGCAAACCTCGCGCTCGCAGGACTGTGCTGGCAACATTTGGATGTTACTGAGGTTTGTCCAAAAAGTAGCTAGATTTGTCGCTAGTCGCTTTTTAAAAAAAAAACTCGCTAAAGGGGTCTGAAAAGTCGCTAAAAATAGCGACAAAGGTGCTAAGTTGGCAACACTGACTGCAACTAAACTCAAACACTGCGCACGCTAACGCAGGACCAAACCATTTCATGCAGATACAGGGGGGTGGTCGGTCAAAATGAAAGTTTACTTTTTGATCAATGGGGATATTTAACTTTTATTGCCAAAATAAGTAAAATCAAAGACATCATTCATTGTATAATTATTTGAAATATGGGACTTTTTCATTATTTGATTATATGAATATGGGACTTTATGGTGACGTGCTTGGGACGCCGTTTTTGTGGACTCCTATTTCTGTTTTTGTGGATTACTCTCATCATGTGGCTGCTAACACCTGGAATGGGAGCCACGCACTTTCTACCGATCTCCTATACCAGAGATATGCTTCTGTCACTCCGCTATGCAGGATTTCCATTCACTGTTGACCTGCCCGATACTATCAAACTTTGTCCAGAGAGGTGCAGAAGGCAGCGGAGGAGAGGCAGACGAGGGGGGAGAAGACAGCGACTCCGATGGAGGAAGACCCGACCACCTTTACCCTCCATGATATTGTGCAACGCCAGGTCACTTCGGAATAAAATGAAGGAGCTTCAGATTAACATCAGAGGCTGCTTTGAGGATCGGGAATAAAGTCTAATGGTGCTCACAGAAACTTGGCTCCAAAAGGACATTCCCGACTCGGCGGTTGAAATAGAGGGGTTCTCCCTCATCCGGGCTGACAGGACTGAATCATCAGGGGAAACAGAGGAGGAGGATTGTGCATGTTTGTGAGTAACCGATGGTGCACACAATATATACTGAGAGAAGGTCTGTAACCCAGATGTTGAACTCCTGTGTGTTAGCCTAAGACCATCTTACCTCCCTAGGGAGTTTGGGAATGTTATTATTTGTACGGCTTAAGTTCCACCAAGTGGGAATGCAGCGATAGCCCTGGTGCCCCCGTTTTTATTTTGGGTGACTTTAACCACTGTAAAGACTTAAGACTTTGGACAAATGTTATGGTGATATTAAAAATGCCTACATTGCTAAATCTAAGCCACCTCTAGCTAATTCTGATCACGACACCATACATTTAATTCCAATTTATAAGACTGTGCTCAAGCAAAATAAACCATGACCAAAACAGTGGCGGTGTGGTCAGAAGATAGTATTGAAACACTTAAAGGATGTTTTGCCAGCACTGACTGGAGCATCTTCCAGCGTACAAACATAGATGATGCCTCTGAGTCAATATCTAGTTACATCCTTTTTTGTGTAGATAATGTTGTAAGGGAAAAAAGACATTATTGTGTACCCGAATAACAAGTCTTAATATAACAAAGGAAGTGAAGGAGTGGATTAACAGGAAAAGAGCTGTCTTCAGAAACGGTGATCGGTTGCAACTGAAGACTGTAGAACAAGAGCTCAACCAGCCACTCCGGGCGGCCCGAAGGCGGCAAAAGGAAATTATAGAGGAAAGCTTTGCTGCATCAAACTCTAAAGGACTGTGGGATTCAGTGAAAGCCATAACTAACATGGGACCTAGCAGAAGACCTTTTATTTCCATAAACATGCGTCATAAAATGAATGAAGTAAATTAATTCTACTGCAGGTTTGAAACGGAGGACCATTCTCAGGAGTGTAACACTTTGCTGGGGTCCATCCCACGCAATCCGGAGAGTAAATCTAATGTGGGAAAACATGTGGTACAATCTGTCTTTAAAGTTGTGTGCCAAAAAGTTCACAGGCCTGAAAAATCTGTTATCATACCTGTCCCAAAGAAATCATGCCCAATGGACAATAATGATTACAGACCAATAGTATTAACATCTGTTGTAATGAAATGTCAAGAAATAATTCTGGTATCTCTGCTCAGAGCTGATACTGATCCTCCAGTTTGCTTACAGGCACAGGAAAGGTACCGGTGATGCTGTCAACAGTGTTACACACCTGATTTTAAACATCTAGAGGACGGCAAAGCTTATGCACGCCTGATCTACGTAGATTTTAGTTCTGCTTTTAATACAGTTCAACCTCACCTTCTGATCCAGAAAATTAGTCCTTTCCTGATCAAATGGTACCACTATTTTTTAACCAGCCGTACTCAGGTTATGAGGACCAATAACATCCTATCAGACTTAAAAACAACACACATACAGTAGGTGCTCCTCAGGGCTGTGTGAGCTCGCCTGTGCTCTTTACACTCGACACTAATGACTGTGCACGTTCACACATGGTAATTTCATCTTTAAATTCTCAGACAACACAGCAATCCTGAGCCTACTGTACAAAGACAGTGATCCATCTTCCTATCACTCTGAGATAAGGAACTTTGAACAGTGGTGTGATGCAAACAAATTGATTATAAATGTTAAAAAAACGGGAGATAGTGTTTGATCCCAGAGCAGTCGGTGCGCACAGTCCTGTTGTTATTCATGATATTAAAATCAAACTTATGTGTTCTTATAAGTTGATAACATGGTCACATGGCAGGTTCATGTTGACAATTTATGTTCTAACTCCAACAAAGACTGGACTTTCTGAGGAGACTCAGACTGTGTGGTGTCTAGGGTTGGGTACCGAAACGCGGTGCCAATAGGGAACTGGTTCCGACGTAAACGGTAGTAACGAGACCGAATAAGAACGAAAATTTCGGTGCCTGACTTTTTTTTACCGCCCCTTGGTGTTCCGACGTCAACTTGCATGACGTCAGTGCCGCTACTCGGCACACTTGTTGAAATGAAAGCTTTAGCATAAGTTCTGCCAGGAAGACTCAATCGTTTGCGTCACTTATTACCTTCTCATTTATCCAATCATGTTCTAATACTAGAAGCATAAAGTATTACATCAGTATTAAACGGTGCAATTTTTCATTTAATCAGAAACGTAGGTTGGTTGGTAAGGTATACCTGTGTTTTGAGGCTGTATCGAGAGGGTGGGGGGACAATTGTTGTTCGAGGCTACAGCCTACTCAATCCGAGGCAACTCCTATTTATCGAGAGGGGGAGGGGGAAGTGGGGGAGAATTGTTATGAGCTGTTGAGCAGAATAGGCTACTAGTAGTAGTAACCTGAAGAGTTGGGTGTATGTTAAACAATTTTGATAGTAATATTTTTATTTCTGGCTTTCAAGTTACAACAGTGACTCCTTTCATCATGGCTAAGAAGGCTGCACTAACCAAAGAGAAGGTGCAGGAAATCCACAGGGCAGTCACCAAATTTGTGGTGATGGGGCTTCATCCATTTTCCACGGTGGAATTGCCATCTTTCAGATGAAAATGTGGGCTATATCAAAATAGAATTTCCTTGATGCATGTGAATGCCACCTCTGTACCATGAAGACATTCTGTGTAAAGGACTAATAGATATCATATTTATTTTTTTTATAAAGGGAGATGAGCACTGCCCTCAATCATAGATACCAACCACCATCCAGAGAATGACATGTCCAACACGTACATACCCATGTGGTATTCTGTTATAAAACATAATGTCATCTAGGAGCTGGCGCAGGTCAGCAAAATTGCAATTACTTGCGATGGATGGACCAGCTTGGGACAGGACCACTATCTAACAGTGACTATCCATTACATTTACAAAGGCAGCATCCAACAAAAAATGCTGAGCACTGAAGCAGTTTATGAGTCCCAGACAGGGCCAGTGGTGGCACAGGAAATCCACAGCATTCTTGAGGAGTTCAAGTTGACTGGAAAAGTCATAGCTGCCACTGTAGACAACGCATACAACATGGATGTTGCCCTGAGAAACTTGACATTTTTAAAAGTTGGGTGCTTTGCCCACACACTCAACCTGGCAGCACAGAAGGTGTACGGCATCCAAGCTGTGATTAGGTGATGTGTAAAGATTCGCGCAGTGGTGGTGTGGCTGAAGTGCTCCACCATGTGCAAAACTGTCCTGAGAGAGAAGCAGCGACTCCTCAGTAAATAGCATATATATGTAGCCCAGTGGTAAATTTGGGTATTATAGTGTAGTAGAAACAGGGTAGGTTATGATTAATCTCTTACTCAAAAATGAGTCCCATGACTATTAAAAAAAAAGTAAACGTTTATTTACTTTAAATAAATAATAGGAAGCACTGATGTATAAAGGAGATCAATATTTGTGATTTTATTTCATGACACTGATTAAAATTAAAGTTTAAAGTTTATATTATTTAGCTAAATAATATTATCAGAGGTTTTATGCAGTAAGCGTTTTATTACTCTATTTTTATTGTTTTCATGTTATTATTTTTTATTGGTCATTTGAGTATTAACGCTGTATAGTCAGTGTTTGAGAAGGGATACACGTGACCGGAGGAGGAACCATGAGAGAGGGTGCGGGAAGTTTTTTTTTTTCTCGTCGGACTGGGGATGAGCACAGGTCGCTGGCGCGTTTGAGAAAAATATAACGCTAGAAAGAGTGAGTAAAGCTGTTGAAACTGAACTGGGTGTTCAAATACGAGGATCGCAGACTCTGGGTGTTTTTTGAGCGAGAAACGAAGCCGGAGACCCGTCGGACGGAGCGGGAGAGAAGCAGCGGAAGCGTGATCGGAGGTAGCCGAGATAGCTATAGTTAGCCATGGTGTGCGCTCATGTTGGCGGACATGTTGGTGAATCGCGCTGCACGTGAGCATCCGGACCGAATTTCCACGCTTTCAATGTGTTGCAAGTAGGGTGACCACCTGCTAATAAGCCCAAGGGGGGACAAGGGGTATGTTTCTGAGGGACAATGTGGGACACTGCCTGGCGCGGCGGTGCCCCCACCCCACGGGCAGACTCACTGATAGCTGGTTTACCCATTTCTAGCACATACCACCTTACATGGTAATAATGCCCTATTCCCCTAAACATGAGTAATTGCTGATGTATGCTCATGAATGGGCCAACCAATGTGTATTTTTTTTCTAAATAAAGATTCATAATATTTTGAACATTCAATGAATTGACAGATGTACTTCCACTTAAGATTTACTATTTAATTTTATTTATTTTTCATTACAATTTATTCACTTTAAATAAATTATAATATAAAATTATAGGATTAACAGGAATTGTAGTTGCTCAACACCACAGGAACAGTAAAAAAAAAAGTATTTAAAAAAAATACGATTGACATCGTATTCCCCTCCATGTCCGATTGAGAAGGACGTTTTGCAAAGGTCACAAAAAGCCCTCTCGGTATCCCCCTCAACACCTTTCAGCCACAAATATTCATTTTCCCAGTCTTTCTTGTACCCACACCTTCTCTTTTTAATTGATGATGACAGTGCCTCTCAGTCTCTTTCTCGAATTTTTCGAATTGGAAAGCGCGCATCTAAAAGTTCCTTCCTTCCCAGTGTGTCTGACAACAACGAAAAAGTTGACAACAACCTAGTCAGCAGTTCAACTGAGGGGTGGGTGTGGCAACAATAGCGTGCTGAAATGTCAAGTAATGTTCGTTTGTCTGCGTGGGGCTCGAGGATATAGAGCGACCAACTTTTTTTTGAGCAAGCATAGATTATGCGTGACACGGTCTCAATTTGCGGGACGCATGAATTGGGCTTCAAACGCTGTGCGCGCACGCGCTACGCGGGACGGGTGGTCACCCTAGTTGCAAGTGTTTGTTCAGCGCACTCAATGTTTTGCAAGACCAACACAGGCCTGCAGCGTGTTTTTCCTTCGTTCAAAGCAGTACTGTGAGTAAACTGAAACGTGTGTGAATGTGTATGTGTGAGTGGGCCCACCACTGCATTTGATAAGACTTGTTTCAGGACACGTGGCAACGTTTTTTGTTTATTTTAAAGTTTTCTGTGTAATTTCAATTGTTAGGAAAGAGATAATAACTTTTAGATCAGTTATTCTGGTGTAACAAGTGTAATTGAAACTATTGAGGTTTCTAGCTAAATTTAACGAGGCTATCAGTTGAGTATTTGGGGAATTTTTTGGTTAGTCATTTTGTATATTTGTTGATATTTTGTTTTGGGGAAAACTTTTATATTCTAGTTGCCAAATTTACATTTACATTTACATTTATTCATTTAGCTGACGCTTTTATCCAAAGCGACTTACAATTGCTATATATGTCAGAGGTCGCACGCCTCTGGAGCAACTAGGGGTTAAGTGTCTTGCTCAGGGACACATTGGTGTCTTACAGTGGATTCGAACCCGGGTCTCTCACACCAAAGGCATGTGTCTTATCCACTGCGCCACCACCAACCACCAACCCGCCACCAAATTCGTTTATGTAAATAAACCAGGGCATTAACCCTTTGTTTTGCTAAACTAAAAACTATCTCTGGGTCTCATTATTTTAAATATTTTATTGTCAAAAGGTTTTACAACTTATTAGAAACTTATTAGGTGCACCTTCGTGGTATCCACCTGAACAACACCGAACCCAAGCACCCACCATTCTCATGTAAGTAACGCTCAGAGTGGCTGTACGGGTGCTACATATATAATTATAAATACATCTTGAAAAGTAATACTTTTAAATATAAGCAATTGTTTATTGTAATTCAAATGTCTGTGCTTTAGATTTGCCAGAGCACAATGTTATCCTGGATGTGAGGACTCGCTGGAATTCTCTATACTTCATGGTGGAGCAGAGCAATCCTGGTAGCTTGCCTCGATAAAAGGCCAAGGAGGCCAATGGAGAGGGACAGGTGAGGTGATGGACAAGAGGGTCACTTGCAACAATATAAATTTACCTTTTGTTCTTAACATTATTGTTTATTTTCCACAGACTAGAAAGGCTTACAGAGAGTGATTTCAAGAAGGCAGAGGAATTCATGAAATGCATGAAAGTCTTGTACACCTCAACCCTCTGCGTGTCAAGTGACAAGTCCCCCACATGCAGCCAAATCATCCCGATCCTCACAAAGCTGGAGGAACTCTATTCAACCTCCGATGATGACAATGTCTTTGTGGCTGCTATAAAAGAGAAGGTCTAGGGAGATCTCGAAAAAAGATACCAGGTACTATCCATTTGCAGCCAATATCTATGTTCACAAAGAAAGAAGGCAAACTACACCAGTTTCACTATTAGACACTAAACCATGTTTTCATTACAGGATCAAGGTGGGGGGGTGGGGGGTAAGAGGGATACCCTCCCTAATTTGTCTGTCTTGTCAGAGGTGTACTTGTGTGTGCAGGCCTCATCAACCCCCTCTGAGAGGGTTTTCTCCTGTGCTGGGCATGCTATAAGTCAGGAAAGATGCCGTATATTGCCAGAGAAGACCAATATGGTGATATTCCTGCAGAAGAATTGTTAAAAACTGATTTAAAGTGTCCTCACCACCAGTCACAAAAGCTTCTTTAAATGTGCAATACTGTTGTGTAATATCTTGTTCTATATTTGTCAAGTCAAGTCAAGTCAAGTATATTTGTATAGCGCTTTTCACAATACAGATTGTATCAAAGCAGCTTCACAGTATTAAATTAAAATAATACAACAAGGTTTGTTTCTAGTGAAATTTTTTGATTGATAAAATAAAATTAAATATCCCCAAAATATCCCAACTGAGCAAGCCAAAGGCAACAGTGGCAAGGAACCAAAAAACTCCATCAGGTGACCTAATGGAGAAAAAAAAACCTTGGGAGAACCCGGGCTCAGTCGGGGGCCAGTTCTCCTCTGGCGTTTATGAACTAGAGACCGGATTTAACTGTAAGATTAAAAGTATTATATAAATGCCTGGCCGAAAAGATGTGTCTTTAATCTAGTTTTAAACTGGGAGAGCGAGTCTGAGCAACGAACAGTATCAGGAAGACTATTCCAGAGTTTTGGAGCTAAATGTGAAAATGATCTTCCTCCTTTGGTTGATCTGGATATCCTAGGTATGACCAAAAGCCTCGAATTTAGTGATCTTAAAGAGCGCGATGGATTATAGGGGGATAGAAGATCGGTTAAATAGACTGGAGCTAAGCCGTTTAGGGCTTTATAAGTCAGTAGCAATACCTTGTAATTAATACAGAACTTTATAGGTAACCAATGTAGTGATGATAAAATCGGTGTTATATTTGTGTTTTCTATTTTAATATTTAAGGTGTTGCACTGTTCAGTTCAGGTCATTAGGAAGAGAAAATGGAGATTAGATTACCCTGGTAGTAATCTCTATTAATCTCCAGTATTATATTGTTTTATACAAAATATTTTTTATTTGATATTATGTAAATGTGAATTTTTATTTTATATTGGTTTATTTATTATTACCATATGTTACTTGTATTTATATTGTTTAAAGATTTATGTTAATATTGTGTCCAGTTTGGCCCCGTAAATAAAAGGGTATTATTTTTTGACAAAGTGTGTGCGGTTTCATTTTCTTAAGTACCGGTTCAAGAACCGTTTAAGCACCGGAACTGTTTAAAAAATACAGAGTAGGTACTGGAATCGGATAGAACCCAACCGATACCCAACCCTAGTCAAAATGCTGGTGTGTACCTTAGAGATTGGGATTCCTGAGTTTTGACTTTATGTCAGCCAATAAGGCACTCATCCCTTCAGCATGGCAGCATGGGTATTTGTTCCCCATTCGCAGTGCGAGTTCCCATTGGAAAGGGAATGGTTTAGGTTATGCATGTAACCATGGTTCCCTGAGAAGGGGAATGAGACACTGCGTCTCTTTTCCATGCTTCAGTTATTCCTGCACATGTCTCCTTCTGACAAGTAGATGACATATTCTACAGATGCCCTTTTAAACTCAAAGGTTGAACGAGGTGAAATATGTTAACAGTCACACCAAGCACATGGAAAAATGTCACACATGGAAAGATTATAGGGTACATCAAAACAAAACAAACAAACAAAAAAATGCCCGCATATGAACAGAAAACACTACAAATCAATACGTGAAACGACTTTCCCACAGCAGTTCTCTCAAGCTCTGCTGACACCTTGTGGAGCCAAAAGGAAGTGTGATCTGCAGGATTTATTAACTTAAAAAACCCTCAACCTATATTTATCTTGTTACACATGTACTGACATAGCAGACGAATGTCATGAAAAGATGAAACATTAAAGAAACTTGAATAATCTAATAACTATAAGAATAGCTGCCAAGTAAACTTTTAGCATTACTTTTTTTTTAGCATGGCTTTTCAAATTACATTATATATTGATTGTTTTACCTTTTTGCAAGACCTAGGGAATCACAGAAGATTACACTGTGAAACATGTTAAGTGTGTCGTTTCTATCAAGCTGCAGTTACGAACATGTTCCATATAATTATGGGTGGAGCTATATGACATCACTGCAGGTGAGTAAGGCAAGGCAAGGCAAGTTTATTTATATAGCACATTTCATACACAGTGGCAATTCAAAGTGCTTTACATAGAAGAAATTAAAATAATAAAAGAAATAGGAATAATTAAAACAGTTTAAAAAAATAAAATAAAATACAGTACAAACAGTCGGACGAACATTGGCACAGTGCTCATTCAGTAAATGCACAGCTAAACAGAAGTGTTTTGAGTCTGGATTTGAATGTGACTACAGTAGGAGCACATCTGATCTCCTCTGGAAGCTGGTTCCAGCTGCGGCTGGCATAATAGCTAAAAGCGGACTCGCCATGCTTAGAGTGAACCCTTGGTATTTCTAGTTGATATGATCCTAGTGATCTGAGTGTTCTGTTGGGTTTATATTCAGTAAGCATATCTGCAATGTATTGAGGTCCTAGGCCATTGAATGATTTATATACCAGTAATAATACTTTAAAATCAATCCTAAATTTAACTGGGAGCCAGTGTAAAGACCTGAGGACTGGTGTGATGTGTTCATATTTTCTGGTTCTGCTCAGAATCCTGGCGGCAGCGTTCTGTATGAGCTGCAACTGTCTTATGGTCTTTTTGGGAAGGCCAGTGAGGAGTCCATTACAATAATCCACCCTGCTGGTGATGAAAGCATGAACAAGTTTCTCTAAGTCTTGTCTGGAAACAAAGCATCTAATTCTTGCAATATTTTTCAGATGATAGTATGCTGATTTAGTTATTGCTTTGACATGACTACTGAAACTAAGGTCTGACTCTAGTGTCACACCGAGATTCCTGACTTGATTTTTAGTTGTTTGACCCCTAGAGTGAAGGTATGCGTTCACCTTGAGAACTTCATCTTTGTTTCCAAACGCAATGACTTCAGTTTTGTCTTTGTTTAACTGAAGAAAGTTTTGACACATCCAACTGTTGACTTCATCAATGCATTGGCACAGGGAGTCAATGGGGCTGTAATCGTTAGGCGATAGGGCTAAGTAGATCTGTGTGTCGTCTGCATAGCTGTGGTAAGCAATTTGGTTCTTTCTCATTATTTGGCTCATTGGGAGCATATACAGGTTGAACAGGAGTGGCGCAAGAATTGAGCCTTGAGGGACTCCGCATGTCATGGATGTCCACTCAGACTTATGGTCACCTATACTCACATAATAACCTCTCCCATCTAAGTATGACCTGAACCATTTTAGGACTATCCCAGAAAGCCCCACCCAGTTTTCCAGCCTGTCAAGAAGTATGTTGTGATCAACAGTGTCAAATGCAGCACTGAGGTCGAGTAGCACCAGCACTGATAATTTGCCTGAATCAGTATTTAAGCGAATATCGTTTATTATCTTTATGAGCGCTGTCTCTGTGCTGTGGTGCGGTCGAAAACCAGATTGAAAATTGTCAAAGTATCCATTCAAGCTCAAGAATTTGTTCAGCTGATTGAAGACAACTTTTTCAATGATCTTGCCTATGAAAGGAAGATTTGAGATCGGTCTATAGTTGCTTAATATGGTCTTATCCAGATTGCTCTTTTTCAGGAGGGGCTTGACAACTGCAGTTTTCAGGGAGTTTGGAAAACTCCCAGAGCGAAGTGAGACATTTACCACTTCTAGGAGATCCGCTTCTAAACTGTTTAACACACTTTTGAAAAATGATGTGGGAAGTGTGTCAAGAGCGCATGTTGATGTTTTAAGGTGCTGTACAGTTTCTTCCAAAATTTTGCCATCAATTTCTTTGAAATCAGACATAGTAACTACTTTCTCAGGTGGTTTGATCTGTCTGACCCCAGGGCAACTCAAGGATGTGCTGATCACCTTTCTGATATTACTGATTTTCTCAGAGAAGAATGAAGCAAACTCACTACACTTGTTCACTGAGAGCATTTCACTGGGAATCTGGCTTGGAGGGTTTGTCAGTCTCTCTACAGTAGCAAAAAGAGTGCGTGTGTTGTTTAAATTGCTGTTTATAATATTTGAGAAGAAAGTCTGTCTAGCTTTGCCTAGTTCCATATTGAAAGCATGAAGGCTGTCTTTGTAGATGTTATAATGGACTACAAGTTTAGTCTTCCGCCACATGCGCTCTGCTTTTCTGCATTGTCTTTTCATATTTTGCACTGCTGTTGAGTTTCTCCAAGGTGCTTTTTGTCTGCCACTCTTCTTCCTGACTTTAACAGGAGCAATATCATCAATTATACCTTTAACTTTTGAGTTAAAAGAATCAAGGAGAAAATCAACAGAGTCAGCAGATATGCTTGGAGTTAAGGATATAGCCTTCATAAATAGTACACTGGTGTTCTCATTTAAGCATCTCTTCTTGACAGACACAGATTTAGCTTCAATGGCAGGAGAGATCAATATATCAAAGAAAATACAGAAATGATCAGACAGTGCTACATCCTTAATGACAATCAATGAAATGTTTAGACCCTTACTGATAAGTAAATCTAGAGTGTGTCCACGATTGTGTGTGGGTCCATGTACATGCTGAGTCAGATCAAAAGTTTTTAAAACAGTTTTGATTTCTTTTGCCATATTGTTTTCTGCATTATCTATGTGAATGTTAAAATCTCCTGCAATGGCAAAACAGTCAAACTCTGAGGTAATTGCTGATAACAGTTCTATAAAGTCCTCAGCAAAGGCTGGAGAGTATTTTGGAGGCCTGTAAATAATGATAAGTAAAATGCGTGGAGCACCTTTCAACACAATACCCAGATATTCGAAAGAAGGGTAATTCCCAAATGATATTTGCTTACATTGATAGATATCTTTAAAAAGAGCAGCTAGACCCCCACCTCTCTTAACAGCTCTGCAGACACTCATAAAAGTAAAGTTCGGAGGGGCTGTTTCATTGAGGACTGTTGCACTGCAGCTGTCTTCTAGCCAGATTTCATTTAGAAGCATAAAATCCAGGTTGTTTGTGGTTATTAAATCGTTGACTAGAAGTGATTTATTTTTAAGTGAACGAATGTTTAAAAGTGCTAACTTAACAGTCTTACTTTTTGTCCCCACATCAATCTTACTTTGACGTGTAATAGGCACCAGATTAGTTGGGTTTGCTGCACGGCTATTGAAGGCCTTAGACTTTCTATCTTGTAATAGAACAGCAATAGAGAAAGATACAGGCACACTGGGTTCCCGCTTGTTCTGTAAACATTTGAGAAAGTTACTGTTATCAGAGCGGGGACCCAAAACACATCACTGAGAGCTGGTATCAGTTGTTTTTAGTTCACCTCGAGCAGATGGAGGAGGGTGTGGGCCCTGGCGTTGTGGCAGAGGCCGAAGAGCTCTCACAGGAGGGGGAGGGCGAGCTGGGCCCGCAGGCTTTGGTGCGGGTGGTAATGGTGCCTGTCGTTTTTTGGTTGGTATCTGGGGGCTTGCAGCAAAAGAGTGGGATAGTCTGGTTCCAGCATACACCAGTTCTTCCATTTTCTGTGAGAAACACAGTAGTGGTGATGCTGGAGAGAGGGATAGCGTATCTGGGGAAAGGGGCTGTTGCTCTGGTGTTATATGAGGTTGTGATATGCTGTCCTGGCTTCCCTGGCTGTTTTCCAGGAAGTCGTCCTTGGGTGCTGAATCTTCAAGCAGTTCTGATATGTCTCTCTGTGGGCAGGGCTCAGCTGAGATTGTGTCCGTGAGCAGAGGTTGTTGTGGCGGAGTGGTGTTATCATTGTCCTTGTGTGATATGTCAACCGCATGTCCATTTTGCTGCTGAAGTGAAGTCCCGTGGTCATTCATACTGTGTCCAGGTGTGTGTGTGCCGTTCAGATTGAGTTGATTGGCACACACTGCAGAAGGATGATTGAGGGAGAAGTAGAAATTGTCCTTTAACACTCTTGAACCAAGTTTGTTTGGGTGATGGCCATCCCGATGAAAAAGTTGTCTCTGACTCCAGAAAAGATTGAAATTGTCAATGAAGTTTACTCCTTTTATATTGCAGGTTTTTTGCAGCCATGTATTTAGCCCAAGCAACCGTGAAAACCTGTTTGTTCCTCTTGCTGGGAGTGGTCCACTGATGAATGTTTGAACTTTCAGTCTTTTAAGTGTTTCAAAAAGTTCATTGAAATCCTTCTTAAGGAGTTCTGACTGCTCTTTATGAATATCATTCTTCCCCACATGTATGATGAGTCGATTTGCAGTCTTATGTTTCATCAGAATGTTCTGAAGTTCCCTGTTTACATCCGAAGTTGTTGCTTGTGGAAGGCAGCATGTAGTTGTATCACTGCCGCTAATGTTTCTGATTATCGAGTCCCCCACTATCAGAGTCCTGGGCTCGGCTGCGCTCTGAGCTGAGTGCCGCTGTCTGCTCGACCTTGAGCGCCAGTTAGCATCAGTGTTAGCTACTGGCCCATTCAGTCTGTGTTCAATCATATTCATCACATTTGGGGATTCCTCATTTACATTCATTAGTACTTCAAATCTGTTCTCAAGATGTATAGGCGGTGGTAGAAGACCAATGTTTGCAATCCTTGTCAGAGCTGTATCTGGGGTAGAGGATGCTACTGCGGCAATATGTGATGCTCGTGACAATCTGATGCCTCGAGTGCCTTTGGGTCTAGCTCCCTGTTTGTGCCATCGATTAGTAAGTCGATCGGCTTGTTTCTCTACCTGTCGAGGAGCACTAGTTTCATGGGACTCACCAGCTGTATGCTGAGGGTGTCCATGACGAAGCTCTGTTGTGTGCTCCGTCTGGTTTGGTGGTCCCGTAAGTAACTTTGTTTCGAGAACTGCAATCCTTTGTAAAAGTCTGTGGCAGTTAGTGCAGCAAGTAGATTCTTGAACCTGAAGAGGCATTTTCTCTCTTATCCGTATGAATGTAGGCAGTTGTGTTTTCCTTTCCCGGAATGTAAGCTGGTCGGGTAAAAGAATTCTGCGTTTTTGTAGTAATCCAAACTTTGTTGTCTGAGCACTGTGCTGTTTGCTGAAGTTAAAATTAGATGATAAAAGGAAATAAAATATAAAATATAGGAGATAAAATGTAAAAGCGATAGAGCAAAGCGCGGAGCAGTAAGCAAGAGCGTCCGAACAGTAGCTGAGCAGGAAGCTACAGTAAAGTAAAACTAAACCGGTGAACAGGAAGCTTCATCAAACAACAGCATTTCATTTCAGAAGAGGACTGCGACTGATTGAGGCAGCAGCAAAACTGTCATGTCAAAAAGGACACTTCTCACCACTGGTGAAGAGAAAGGAAAAAAGATGAAACCAGAGGAAGAGAAAAAACGGCAAGATAAAGGTATGTTAAAAAAATTAATGTTAACTAAATTAGGTTATGTTGCGAGCTAACTTTAGTTGGCTGGTTAATTAACATAGCCCAGGTAAAATATCTTCTTGTTTTGAAAGTTCATGTAGGGACAGTAGGGGTGTGCGATATCATGATTTTTGCTAGTGGACTATTAAAATATCAGCTTTTGAAGAAATATCGATCGTGCACATTCTGCAGTTCTAGCGTCTCCGTGCCAGTACTGGACAACTCGACGTACATTCACATCACATGTAAGAACAGCGGTAGAGTTACACTCACGGGAGTGTTTTGTACATTTAGGTTTATTTTTTATATAGGTAGATACTGTTTATGTCAAGTTATTTTATTTGTAGTTGATTGTTCTGCACTTTTGCATGTTGCTAATTTTTTTAACCAAAAGCAGTTAAAGTGGTTTACTTGTTTACAGTAAATCAATTTTCACATACACAAAGTAGGCTATGGCACTTAGTACTGACTTTTTCCACACATCCTCCGTTTGAGAGCAAGTGTGTATGCATTTTTTTCTCCGTAGCCATGTTAATGATGCGGTTAGGTGGGGTGAAGAGATGTCATGCAGCGTTGAGCATTATAACCAATCGTGTGTGTTTATGAGTGTGATGGCCAATCAGAGGCGTTCAGATTAGTCATCGCTGAAACAAGAGTTTTGTTCAAAGTTGATAATAAGGTGTGTGATGAGTTAGTGATGGAGGAACTTCCTGTCAGAAACTGCTGTCTCATATGCCCATTTATGGCACGAATGGCTGCTTTGACTGCTTGCCAGTGGTTCATAGTTTAAGTTGTTAGAATAGTTTTTAGTTATAATACTTTTTAACTATGCAACATCCATTTTAGAACACAAACTAAATTGCGCAGTGTAGGCCTACATAACGTACTCGGTTACTAACGTAACCTCGGTTCTCTCTAGAAGAGGTCTCTCGTACTGCGTTAGATATCTAACGCTAGGGGAAAATCCTTTTTCCGCGAGATATTGAAGCCAAAAATGATCCTTAATTTTGTAATAATGCAAAACGCGTTGCGGCAGCATACAGACATAGGCGAGGCAGCTCGCGCGCCTATTGGCTGGTCTGCGGCAACTGCAGCAGCCTATCGAGCGAGGCCTGGCGTGACGCCAGACCCAATGAGGGTGCTACGCGCCCGCTGCGTCACATCCCGCCGAAACGGGCGTGGTCTAGGCCTATAAATACGCTCGCAGGCAGCTACCATCCGGTTTTTTCATCATAGAAGCAACCAGAGCGTGCGCATGCACGGCAAAAAACGCAGTACTCGTTCCCTCTTCTAGAGAGAACCGAGGTTACGTTAGTAACCGAGTACGCTCTCTTACGAGAGGTCTCTCGTACTGCGTTAGATATCTAATGCTAGGGGACCCAATGCAAAACGCCGTGCATGCCGAGATCTGACACCAAAGACCCAAGGGCGAAAACCCAGGGTTCATATAGTGCACAATCACTCAGGGAACTCACAGGGAGTCAAGGAAGAGGGAGGGGCGAAGCCACATTCTTCCACATATGGCAGCGTCGCTCAACGCGAATTTCATCATACAGACAGGGCGGGGTACGGCTTGAACTGATGGGGAAATGTGGGTCTTACACAGTGCTTTTCGTAGTCGATCACCGAGCTGTGCTCAGTAGACGCAGCATTCCGAGCTGATAGCATCAGGTCAGATAATACTGGTTAACTAGACCGACAGCAGCCTGGCCTGCAGGGCGGGAACCTCTAGGTTGTAAAACCTTATAAATGTAGACGGGGAGGCCCATCCCGCCGCCGTACAAATATCTTGCAAGGCAATCCCACTCGACCAGGCCCACAAAGAGGCCATGCCTCTCGTGGAGTGCGCTCTGACACCCAACGGGCATTGCATGCCCTTGGAGGCGTATGCTAGCGCTATAGCATCAACTATCCATCTGGATAGGCTCTGTTTCGACGCGGCTAGTCCCTTAGAACGCCCGCTGAACGAAACAAAGAGCTGCTCAGTCTGTCTGAAGACAGTCGAGCAAGACACATAAGCTCGTAATGCCCTGACTGAGCAAAGGAGGCCCGTGTCTCTTTCCTCATCAGGGACCGGTAGGGCTGACAGGGAAATGACCTGCATCCCCTAAACGGTGTGTTGAGGGATTTTGGAACATAACCGTGCTTAGGTTTGAGTATAACTTTTGAGTAATTAGGCCCAAATTCCATGCACGTCGCGCTCACAGAGAGCGCGTGTAAGTCCCCTATGCGCTTCACTGAAGCGAGAGCCAGCAGAAACACAGTCTTGAAAGACAGATGTTTCAGATCAATCGTCTGTAAAGGCTCGAATGGTCCACCTTTCATGGCTTCCAGCACCGTAGAAAGGTCCCATACGGGGACTGAGGGAGGTCTGGGAGGATTCAGTCTCTTAGCCCCTCTAAGGAAGCGGATGACTAAATCGTTCCTTCCTATTGACTGACCAAGCGTTGTTCTTGAGAACGCTGCTATAGCCGCCACATAAACTTTGAGCGTGGAAGGGGTCCTGCCCTTATCCAACAGCTCTTGTAGGAAGGAAAGCACCTCCGTCACTCCACAGTCTGTGGGTGACACGCCACGGGTTGTGCACCAGCCCGAAAACACTGACCATTTCGAGGAGTAGAGCCGTCTCGTAGACGGAGCCCTAGCCTGCGTGATCGTGTTTAATTCTCCCTTAGGGAGTTCAACATGTACCCGTTGATGGCCCAGACATGAAGGGACCACAATTCCGGGTGAGGATGTAGAGCCCTGCACGGGCCAAAAACTCCAGCCCTAGCCCGGCCCTGGCCTGTGGTGTTCAAGCCCTACCCGACCCCAGCCCGACAACGCCTGCAATTTTTTCAGCCCGAACCCGACCCGACCCGAGACCAACATCAATCACTTTTAAGCTCTCTCTGACGCGCGCGCTCTTTGACGCGCGCTGTCTCTGCTACACACGCAAACACACACACATCGCGCGCTCTCTGATGCGCACTGTCTCTGCTACACACGCAAACACACACACGTCACACGCTACTAAGAGGTAAACTTTTATTACAGGCCTGAAACATCATGCCCAAAAATATTGGACAAACCGTCCATTACACAGAAGCATAAACATGAAGGGAGAATATAGTGCTATGGGATCAAACCGCAAAAATAAGTAAATAAACGGCCTACCTTTCTTTGCTTTTCAGTAACTGAAGTGTCACCTGTTTAATGCACGTGAGTGACGCGCGCGCGTTCGTGTATGCGTGTTGCGTTTGTGTTACTTTCTTAGGTGATGTATAATATTTATAATATAATCAATATAACAATATTTCATACACACTTCGTGACGTGTGCTCTGCTGCACGTTAATTATATACACAATGAGGAGAGAAGCTAAAATAAGCCCGAGCCCGACCCGAGCCCGATCTGTAAAAAAAAAAAAACGGCCCGAGCCCGGCCCGAATGGGCTTAGCCTGTCGGCCCCATCGGGCCCCGACGGGCTTGCAGGGCTCTATGAGGATGCCAGATCGAGCCGTGGGCCTGAGAGAGGAGGTCTCTCCTCACTGGTACTGGCCACGGGGCAGTGCTCGCTAGCTGCATCACAGCTGGGAACCAAGGCTGGTTTTCCCAGAACGGTGCTACAAGCAGTACTGAGCATCCTTCTTCCCTGATCCGTTCTATCACCTGAGGCAGGAGAGAGACGGGGGGAAAAGCATAGAGCGGGCGGCGTGGCCACACATGAGCCAACGCGTCCCTGCTCTTGGAGAAAAATTCCGGGCAGTGAGCGTTTTCTTGAGACGCAAACAGGTCTACTTCCGCTCTGCCGAATTTCTTCCACAGCAGCTGGACTGTCTGTGGGTGTAGAGACCATTCGCCTGCCGGAACATTGTTCCTGGACAGTCTGTCTGGTCCTATGTTTAGGAGCCCTGGCACGTGCGCTGCTCTCAGCGAGCGCAAGTTGCGCTGAGCCCATACCAGGAGGCGTTCTGCTAGCCTGTACAGGCTCCTGGACCTGAGGCCGCCCTGGCGATTTATGTAGGACACCACAGACATGTTGTCCGAGCGGACCAGGACGTGGTGTCCTTTTATTTGGGGACAAAAACGCGTCAGCGCGTTGTCTACTGCCAGCATTTCGAGGCAGTTTATATGCAGGAGCTTCTCCCGTTCTGACCACTGGCCGAAGAACGGTCTGCCATTGAGCAGAGCTCCCCATCCCGAGGTGGATGCGTCCGTTGACACCACTTTCACTCTCGAGGAAGTCCCCAGGCTTACACCTGATTGGTACCAGTCGTCCGCTCTCCAAGGTTTCAGAGCTGTGACGCACTTCTGATTGACCTTGAGGTGAAGCAGACCGGATGCCCACGCTTGGCGTGGGACTCGCGCTTTCAGCCAAAACTGCAGCGGGCGCATGCGGAGCAGGCCCAGCCGGAGCACTGATGATGCTGAGGCCATGAGACCCAGCATCTTCTGAAATTTCTTGAGCGGGACAGATGCGCCGCAGTGGAACGAGTTCGCTGTGCGCTGAATGTCTACCGCGCGCTGTGGTGATAGTCGCGCTATCATGGACAGCGAGTCCAACTCTGTGCCCAGGAAAGATATCGTCTGACTGGGGGACAGAGAGCTCTTCGCCCAATTGACACTGAGACCCAGATTCTCGAGGTGATCAAGTAAAATGGTCGTGTGTTCTATGAGCACTGAGCGACATTGCGCTAGAATCAGCCAATCGTCCAAATAGTTCAGTACTCGCACGCCCCTCATTCTGAGGGGTGCGAGCGCCGCATCCATGCACTTCGTAAATGTACGGGGTGCCAGGGATAAACCGAACGGCAGGACTGTGTACTGATATGCCTGGCCTCGAAGGCGAATCTCAAATATCGCCTGTGACGTGACGCTATCTGTATTTGAAAATACGCGTCTTTCAGATCTATTGACACGAACCAGTCTCCTTGGCGAACCTGCGCGAGGATATTTCTGGTCGTGAGCATCCTGAACTGTCGCTTCACAAGCACTCTGTTCAGTTGCCTTAGATCTAGTATGGGTCTGAGACCCCCGTCTTTCTTCGGTACCAGGAAGTATCTGCTGTATAGCCCTCCTTCGCTCTGAACTTGAGAGAGAGGCTCTATGGCCTAATAGTTTCGCCACTTCGGCTCGAAGTAAATGTGCTACTTCTGCTTTTACCGTGGTCTCGACGCGTGCCGCATAGCGGCGAGGGCGTCGGCGAAACTGTAGCGAATAGCCTCTTTTTATAATGTCCAGCACCCACTTCGAAACCCCGGGCAGCTTTGCCCATGCGTCTGCATGAATAGCTAGGGGTTGAATACGAAGCGCGCTCCGTTCGCTCAGCGGTGGAGAGGCTTCGGTGTGCTGTAACACAAGCGTCGCGCTCGTGACATTTGAGGCATGGGGCGCTGATAACAGCGGGCAGATTGCCCGAGCTCGACTCCTCTGCGGCGGTCAGCCGCGAGGGGGAGGGCTGGGCGAGTCCCGTGGGAACTGTCATGTCTATGTGTGGATGTGGGCGCGGGACAGCGGGCACATTTATCACACCGAAAGCATTGTTCGCTTGAGTGAAGCGAATGCACGCTGGTTTCGTTTTTACAGAAACCGTGAGACATGCATGACGTGGTGTTTGTGGGCACTGGGTAGTGGGCACATTTACCACGTTTGAAGCGCAATCGATCTGAGTCGATTTTATGTGCGTGGGACCTGTGTGACAGGCTGTGCTTGTGTGTAGAGATGGGCACTGGGCAGTGGGCATTCTTACTACACATGAGACACCATCGGCCGTGGCCGGGACACCAGAAAATACACTCTCTTGTGGATTTATCTGGGTAGCCGTGAAAACGGCATTTGTGTGCAGGCAAGCGGGTGACAGAACCGGCTTGTTGGCTGCAGAAAACACTGGAACAGTCACATTTTCTGGAACTGGACGAGCAAATAACTTTGGTGGGAGTCCGGCCGCAGCGGGACTCGAACACCGTCGTTTTCCTAGGCGTGCTAGGACGACTTTGGGGCCTCGGGCTTAACCACAATCCTAGGCCGCGGGCCACGCATTGCGGGGCGGCGGCTGGATGAGCGGGAGCGCGGCTTCGCGCTTCGGGCCTGGCGGCGCTGCGAAGTGGCGGCAGTGGACGGTGGCTGGGGCTGTGAGCTCTGTGCAGACGGTTTCGCACGGCCTGCTGCAGAGCTGGAGCGCTTCGGGAGGGAGCGAGGTACGTGGCGCTTCTTAGGTCCGGCACGCAGATCGCGTCAGGTCCTTTCTCATCCAGCTTTTTGAGGAGATCGGCCTGGAAGATCTGCAACGTGGCCATGGTGTGCAGCGCTGACGCAGCTTGCCCGGCGGCGGAGAAAGCGTGGCGGAGCAGGCTTGACGTCGTGCAGCAAGCTTTCGAGGGTAGGGCCAGCTTAGCGCGCCGTCCAGCGGAGGGCGGACATAAGTGGGCCGCTATCGCCTCTTCGACCGGCGGCAGCGAAAGGTATCCCCTGTTCTTGGCATCGTCAACTGCAGAGAATGCCACAGAAACAGCAGGACGCACTCTAGCTGAATAGGGGGCGTTCCATGACTTAGCGACTTCTTTGTGAAGCTCAGGAAGAAAGGGCGCTGGTCTAGATGTAGGCGAAACGCGCTCCCCAGGCAGGAAAAAGCCATCCAGCCGGGTTGTGAGCGGGTTGCTCGGGCGAAGACCACTCGAGGCCGAGGCTCGCCGCGGCCTGTGCGAGTATCCGCATGAGCTCCGTCTCGATGGACGCTCTCTTGCCCGACGATGTGCGGGCAGGGGGCGCGAGATCCTCAGAGCTCGCCCAATCCTCACTGCCTGACGCCAGGATAGAGCAGGAATCATCCTCTCCCAGCAGGGCTTCCTCGTCAGCGATGTCGATGGAAGCGGCGGCAGACGGCGGCCGCTGTCCATCAGGAAGAGAAGCTGACGAAGCCGGTGAAGCAGGCGGGCGAACCGGCGAGCTTTGGCGGCTGGGGGAAGGTTCTGGGACCCGCTGGGCACGGCGCTTTTTACGGCGCGACACCGCGGCGGGCGGGGGAGCAGTCTCGGTGAAGAAAGCCAGGCGAGTCCTCAGAGTCGCCATAGGCATCAGCTCGCAGTGAGGGCATCCGCCGTCAGCGAGCGCGAGAGCTGCATGTTCCTCACCCAGGCAGGAAACGCAGATAACATGGCGGTCCCCGTCGCTGAGTGTGGCTCTGCACGAGCCGCAGGAAGGCATCTTGAAAAAGACGCTGCTCTTTTAGAATGTGTGTCGCGGCGGCGACACACACACACACACACACAGAGTACAGAGAATAAGGTAAAGGATATAAGCGCCGGAAAGCGCAGCAGGAAGGCAAGGAAGGCGGCGCGGCCAGCGACTTCAGTGACTCGTCCCGCTGAAGGTGCTCTCTCTCAGACGGCGCGGCTTCTTCTCCAGCTCCAGCGATGCGTGTGCTTCGCTTGAAGGATGAAAAAATCGGATGGTAGCTGCCTGCGAGCGTATTTATAGGCCTAGACCACGCCCGTTTCGGCGGGACGTGACGCAGCGGGCGCGAAGCACCCTCATTGGGTCTGGCGTCACGCCAGGCCTCGCTCGATAGGCTGCTGCAGTTGCCGCAGAACAGCCAATAGGCGCGCGAGCTGCCTCGCCTATGTCTGTATGCTGCCGCAACGCGTTTTGCATTATTACAAAATTAAGGATCATTTTTGGCTTCAATATCTCGCGGAAAAAGGATTTTCCCCTAGCGTTAGATATCTAACGCAGTACGAGAGACCTCTCGTAAGAGAACGTTCTGCTGTTAACGTAACCTTGGTTCCCTGAGATAACGGGAATGAGCATTGTGCCAGTTTCTGACACGAATGGGGAAACTCCGTTTTCTCCTAATTTACACTTAGTCATCTAGTACAGTGGTTTTCAATCCTGGTCCTGGGGACCCACAGCTCTGCACAGTTTGTATGTTTCCCTCATTTAACGCACCTGATTCAGATCATCATCTCGTTAGGAAAGAGCTATGAACTGAACTGGGTGTGTCAGATAAAGGAGACATATAAAATGTGCAGAGCTGTGGGTCCCCAGGACCAGGATTGAAAACCTCTGATCTAGTAGACGCCTTTATGGGCGGACCGACTGCCTATTTAAGTCGCTTTTTAGCGCCCATTTCGGCAGGCTGAAAAGCCATGTGTCTGTGCAAAGAACATATATGAACCAATCAGGCTTCAGTATTCTGAGAAAATCAGTATTCAGTATTCCCCATACGCATTAGAAACTGACGTAACAAGAGTGAACCGTATCGAAAGGAAACTATTAATATAAAAGTTGCTCTATTCAGCAATGTAGATGTTACATTTTCATTTGTTTTGTCAGCCATGACATCCTCAAGTGATCATCCAGTGTTCTGTGACGTCTGTGATGAAGGAAAGGAGAAAGCTGTGAAGACCTGCCTGATGTGTCACATCTCCTATTGTGAGACTCATCTGGAGAAACATCGCAGCAACCCACATCAAAAGAAAGACAAACTCATCAATCCTGTGGAAAATCTGGAGGATTATATATGCCAGAAACACGGGAGACCTCTGGAGCTGTTCTGCAGAGATGACCAGACGTGTGTTTGTCTGTCCTGCACTGAAGGAGAACACAGGACTCACACCACTGTTCCTTTAGAGGAGGAGAGTCAAAAGAAGAAGGTAAAAATGTTTAAACTAAACACTTTAACCCTTATAAGCTGTATAACCTTACAAAGAAGACAAATTGGCTCTTACTGGTTATTTTTTAACAGCAAGGTGTCATTTTTGTTTTTAGATAGTGTTATAAAACTGAATTCCCCAAAGCACACTGTAAAAAATAATATGATCAATAAGTTATGTTTTTACAAAACATTAACTCATTAAAATACTTTAACCCCTTACCAGACAGACCCAATGTTGGCATGTGGGGCATACATGACATACCCAAAATAAAAAGGTTGCTGCTCATAAGTCATTCTGAATAGACACATAACACACATATATTTAGAAAGCCAACCCTTGAGAGTTTACAGTTCAAGACTCAGAATTAATCAGACTGTTATTAATATTGAGATATATAAGCTCAAACATAAAAACAAAAAATATTAAGAATATATTTATTAAATGTATAAACATATTATATGAATGTAGTATAACAACTTATAACCACAACTAAAGTGTGCACAAACTGTGATTGACAGTCAGATCTCACACAGCCCTGTGCTGATTGGACCAGAAGAACAGGGAGCGGTGGATTTTTGCAAAACAAGTAACAGGCTCTAGGTGGAGGTAGAAGCGCAGGTTTTTTTTTTTTTTTTTTAAACAAAAAATAACTATTCTTGGGACCTTATGTGAATTATTTTAACAAATAAGATTATGGAATAGAAAAGCTTTTGCAGCAGGTGGATTAGAGCAACAAGTAGCATCAAGCTACATGACACAATTTAAAAGATTAATAAACACTTTTACTTAAAGCTCACTTTAAAACACCATCAAGTATTTGTATCATATTCCGTTCGCGGTTTAAAATGGTTTTAAGTCAAAAAAAGATGTTGAAATATGTTATATTTAGCATTTTATATGCAGCTAATGGCTACACTTTGCTTAGCATGTAGCCTATACTGTAAATATTCTTTATTCATATGAAAATACCCCAAATCGCACGAAAATCACACACAAACCACATATACCCGAAATCGTGCATTTATTAGCTTCTTGTTTCAGGTGAAGAGATGTTTAGTTTTGTTTGTCTCAGAGCTCAGAATGAGGAAGTATACACAGGACAGCGTCATGCAGAAGGGCAGGATACGTGAGATGATTGACAGCTGTACAGCGAATTAGAGAGTGCTGAGATCTGACGCAAATCAGGAAGAGGAGAGACAGAGCTCGCTGTGTTCGCTGTTTTGAGTTATTCAGATCGCATAATTCAGTGGAAAATAGTGTGACCACCATCAAACAAAACAACAGAGGTGGGACCAAGTCATTGTTTTGCAAGTCACAAGTCAGTTTCGAGTCTTTGCATTCAAGTCTCGAGTCAAGTTAAATTAAAATTTTACAGTTAAATTTCATGATTGCAAATAAAATTTTCACTTAGGGCACCCATCTATCTCAGTTTAATTTAGGGATTGTTCTTACGTGTGACAAAGGCAGTGAAAAAAAACTATTTTATTGGTTACAGAGTAACAAAGGCAAAATCATTTCATTGAAATAACTGCTACACATTTTGTATGTGTGTGAGAAAGAATGTGTCTATGAGTGTATCTAAGCCATTATTTGGAACCTAAAATAAACTGAATAAGAAAAGACTAACTTTAGTTTTAAAACTTAAAACCATCAACCACGGACACATCTAAACTATGTGTGTGTAGCAACCATTCAACTGGAGAATGGTGGACTTCGGCCTTGTACACCAATGCAGGTTGCGTCTTGCGAGTGATTCGGTCCCGAGGACTTTTCTATCGCTTCAGAAGTGTGTGTGTGTGTGTGTGTGTGTGTGTGTGTGTGTGTCTAAAATGTAACCCTGACTGTTTTACTTTCCTTTTGTTAAATAATCACTTATTTATTTCGATAATACCTGTTATATTGCTTGTGGGTTTGAATAAACCTTGAATAATAAACCTTGAAGAAATGAGAAACTTTCTTGTCTTCATGATTACCTGGATCTAGACATAACAAATTGGCGACGAGGATTTTGCTGTTCTACATGAAAGATGTCTGCTGTTGCTTCTTTTCCTACGCCATTCTTACCATGTCCGGGTGAGCCGTCTATTCCTTTTGGCGTCTGGTTAAAGATGTTTGAGAATTACTTACTTGTCATAAATGCATCAGGAGATGACTGGCCAGTTGCAAGAAAGCGAGCTTTGTTTCTTCATTGCCTGGGAACAGAAGGGCAGAGACTATTCTATACTTTACCAAACCCAGGAGAAACAATGGAGGATGCTATTGAGACTTTGAAACTACACTTTATTCCTCGACGTAATGTTGTGGCTGAGCGTCATGCATTCAGAAAACGAATTCAAGCACCAGGTGAAACAATCCTGCAGTATGTTGCTTCTCTTCGGGACTTAGCCACCACATGTGAGTTTGCATCTAATAATGATGAAATGTTGCGAGATCAATTAGTGGAGAATGTAAACAGTCATCGTATTAGAGAACGTCTGTTGTTAGAGACTGATTTGACGCTTAACAAGGCTATTACTATTGCTACACAAATGGAGGCTGCTGGTGAACAAGCTAAACTTTTTTCAAATCAGAGTTCAGTACCTGTGCAAGCAATACAAGCAACAAGTGTGCCTGCTGTTGATCGTTACAAAAGACAATCACCTTTGAAACCTCTGCCTGTGCCTTCAAAGTCTTTTGCTACTTCCTTGGCTCGTGCATGTTATCGATGTGGATCTACAAAACATCTTGCAAATGATTCCAGATGTCCTGCAGTTTCTGTAAAGTGCAATAATTGTCAAAAGTTGGGACATTTTTCAAGAGTGTGTCGTTCACAGCAAACACATTCTGTACATGAGATTGAACTTCCTGAGCTTCAGATTCTTTACATGCATGATTCAGTATCTAATAAGATAAAGTGTACTACTACTATCATGACTGCATCAGCCTCTGTACCTGTGGAGTTGATTGTGGATTCTGGATCTTCCGTTTCCATTCTGCCTAAATCTGTGTATGAAAAACACTTTAAACAAGACTCTTTGCTGCCTCCTGCTGTTAAATTGGTGACGTATTCACGAAATCCAATACCAGTGCTTGGTTGTCTACCTGTTACTGTTACCAGAGATAATATGACCTGTAATACTTCAATCTTTATAGTCGAATGTGGCACTGCTCTTCTTGGAATGGATTTAATTAATGGATTGCATCTCAAGTTTGAAGGTTCTTCCATACTTCCAGGACCGACTCAGTCTTCAGCCTCTGTAATGCGACTTTCTGCTTCTGTGCCTGTTACTAAGCTAGGATGTGCAAAAGGATTTGTGCATAAGGTAAAAACTTCTTCAGTGGTGAAACCTGTACGTCAGAAACTCAGACGGTTGCCATTATCTGTTCGAAATGCTGTCAGTGATGAACTTCAACGCCTTCTTGACTTGGGTGTTATTGAACGAGTGGATGCATCACCGTGGATTTCTCCAATTGTAGTTGTTCAGAAGAAGACCGGTGGTATTCGCATGTGTGTAGACCTGCGAGAACCAAAGAAAGCTGTTGTTGCGGACAGTTATCCTTTGCCCCATATTGATGAGATGATGTCTATGCTGCGTGGAGCAACTGTCTTTTCTACAATTGATTTAGAGAATGCTTATTTCCAGCTTTTGTTACATGAAGAAAGTCGTGATCTGACTGCATTCATCACCCATGAAGGACTATTCAGATTCTGTCGAGTACCTTATGGCCTTGCTTCAGCTCCATCTGCATTTCAGAAAATGCTAGCAACTGTACTACAAGGATTGCCAAACGTAGCCAATTATTTGGATGATGTCATTGTCTGGGGACACACAAAAAGTGACCATGACCACATGCTCAAAGTGGTTCTTCAGCGCATACATGATGCAGGCTTACAGTTGAATGATTCAAAATGTCACTTTAATAAAAGCAGTTTGCGCTTTCTTGGTCATACTGTATCTGCACAGGGTATTCACCCAGATGAGGATCATCTTAGTGCAATGCTTCATGCTCCTGTTCCTAAAGATGCACATCAGCTCCGTTCCCTTCTTGGATTGTTGTCATGGTACAATAAATTCATTCCAAATTTCGCTACAGTTGTAGAACCATTGCGTGTTTGCATCAGACAAGGTTCTGAGTTCAGCTGGTCAGATGAGGCTCAGAAGAGTTTCAGTACTGTAAAGGAGTTGCTACTCCAAAGCCCTGCTTTAGCATTGTTTGACCCTAACTTGCCTACTGTCGTTTCAACGGATGCATCAGATTATGGACTAGGTGCTGTATTCTCTCAAATTCATGAAAACAACACAGAGCACATTGTTGCATTTGCTTCAAGAACATTGTCTACTGCAGAACGCAAATATTCAACGATTGAAAAGGAAGCTTTAGCATGTGTCTGGGCTGTTGAAAAATGGAGAACTTACCTCTGGGGTCGAAAATTTCTTCTACGTACGGATCATCAGGCCTTGACAGTGCTCCTCTCCTCTAAAGGCACAGATCGCGCTGGAATGAGGATCGCACGTTGGGCAGAGCGACTCTTGTGTTTTAACTATGAGGTGAATTATTATCCCGGCTCTCAAAATCAAGTTGCTGATTATCTTTCACGCCTACCTTTGCCTGCTTCTGATGAGGATTTTTCCGGTACTGAGCCGGAGTTTGTTGCATTTTTGTCTTCTGAAATGTCTGCTGTGTCTCCAACTGAATTTGCTCTTGCCTCTGCATCATGCTCAGAAATGACTGCATTACGTGCTCAGATTGTTCGTGGATGGCCCTCTTCATCAGCTGCTGTGGGGGTTGTTCTACGTCCATATTTTCAAATACGTCATGAACTTGCTGTGCAAAAGGACTATGTGTTTAGAGGGTCACGTCTTGTTGTTCCTGTTGCATTGCGACGTGTTTTGGTGAATCTTGCCCATGAAGGTCATCAAGGAATAGTGCGTACGAAACAGCGCATTCGTGAACTTTACTGGTGGCCTGGTATTGACTGCTTGGTTAAGGAACAGATCAAGAATTGTGAAGTTTGCTTGTCTTCTGATAAGGTTACAACTGTTCGTGCTGCACCTTTACAACCTGTACCTTTTCCAACTATGCCATGGGAAAAAGTGGCTGTTGATATTGTTGGCCCATTTGAAACCGCTACCTGGGATTGTCGGTACATTATGACGTTGATTGACTATCATAGTAAGTGGCCAGAAGTGGCATTCACTTCTTCAATCACAAGTAAAAATGTGATCAACTTCTTGACGTCAGTTTTCAGCAGATTTGGAAATCCTCATTTCATTGTATCTGACAATGGATGTCAGTTCAAGTCAGTGGAGTTTGCTGCATTTCTGAAAGATCGAGACATTCAACACATACATACGTCAGTGTATCATCCAGCTGCAAATGGAGCTATTGAGCGATTTCATCGAGTACTGAAGAGTTCTATTCAATCTGCTATTCTGTCTGGAAAGCCATGGAAATCAACAGTGACAGACTTTCTTCAAACTTACCGTGCTACTCCCCATGCTGTTACTGGACGGTCTCCTTCTGAGTTACTCTGTGGCAGAAAATTGCGTACTCGTCTAAATGTTCTCCCTCTTCCTATAACTTGTAAGGATCCTGCTGTGAGTCAGAAAGTGTCATTGTCTCAAAAGAAGATGAAAACATACACAGACCTCAAACGAAGAGCCTGTACTCCTGAGTTCAAACCTGGAGACTGGGTGCGTATAAAAATTCCAGTTCATGTTCCAAAAGGACATCCTAGATTCACAAAGCCTTTGAAAATTGTACATCAACTTGGTCCATGCACTTACCAGTTATCAGATGGGAAAAACTGGCATGCATCTCATCTTTCTCCAGCTTGTGCACCTGTGGAAAATGCCATTGAGAGTGAACTGGTGTCCTTGCCCCTCCAGTCTGTTCCTTCCTCTACGGTGTTGCCTAAAAATGAACTTGTGAACTTGCCTAATCAAATTGCTTCTTCATCTGTTCCTGTAAGGTCTTCATCAAGAGTGAAACGCCCTCCGCGTTGGTTGCATGATTATGTTACTTAGTACAAAAGACATTGATTATTTTGTGCTAAATGATAAATTAATTCTAGTTCTAATATGTCTGGTTACAGAATGTAGAATATATTGTTAAACTAATTGAATTGGATGTACATTTTGTATAGGTTTTGCCTATTGCACCAACTATGTAATTTGGGTGGAATTTACAGTTTTGAGTAAAGGGGGAATGTTGTGTTTATGTACTTGTCAGGAGATGGCGCTTTAGTCCACATGTTGATACCTATAAAAGGTGTAGAGTAAGAATGGAGGTGGTTGCACCTGCTGCCTAATCATGTAAATGGCTGGCACTGTTATATTGCTTGTGGGTTTGAATAAACCTTGAATAATAAACCTTGAAGAAATGAGAAACTTTCTTGTCTTCATGATTACCTGGATCTAGACATAACAATACCTCAATTGTATGGAATGTATGCTTAATTTGTGCAAATTTCTGTCACTGTCCATCTTTATTATGGGGGTTCAGGGGGCGCATATAGGCTATGTACGGAACTTTTTTTTTTTTTAAGCGGAAAATGTATTATTTTCAAATATATGTATTTATAGTGTGTGTATATAAACAAATATATATTTTATAATGACATAATTATACATATACATGTACATGTATATGTTTTAAATACAATTATGATTACTGTAGGATAATATATGTAGCAGGGAATTCAGTTACTTTTGAAAGGACAAAAATAAGGTGTCAGTGTATTTAACTTTTTACCTGACATCTTTGAAAGACAGATGCAATGATTAATGCATCCATGGCCAGGATATAATTATAAAATATGACATGATTTTAAAAGTGACCTATAACATCGACTATGCAATACACTTTAATTTATTTAGTGCTAATAAAATTATTAAGCCTATTTGGAGAGAGAGATGTTTATAATGTGACAATATATCAGTCATCGTGTGATAACGAAAATATGACAAGACCTAGACTACTTGTTCTGAGCAGGTGTTGTCAGTGAACAGGCTGTAAAACTGTTGGCTAAGTGTTAGACACTCACGAAAAACTTATGCTAATTATCTGGGAAACATTCTCTAACAGCAGTCAAGTTGTCACTGTTTGTGTCAAACAAGTTGTGAATTTGTTGTAACATTAAAACAGGAGATCATCATGACTTATCTCTGTGCTCAAAGTGATGCTCGGAGCTCCAGTGGTTTCCTCTATGCGTGAACGGAACTTTGAACGAAGCAGTTTGATGTAGCAGAATCACGTTAACAATTCCAGGATGTGCTTTTTTTCATTGGTTGTTGCGTTAAATCTTACCCAGATACAATAGTGCTATTTTCTGATTGGCTATTGTGTAGCCCCCTTTTTTTTTTTTTTGATTGGCTGATAAGTGGCAGGCTCGGCTAGGGGAGACGCGCTTGTTTCCTGCCGGTTCCATAGATCGGCACGGCCAGAGAAATTTCGAAATTTTGGGCGCTGCGGCATAAATAGTTTTTCCGCGTGAGAAATACAATGTGTGGCGGGAGTGCGTGACAAAAGACCGAAATGAGTGACTGTCACGCTCAATGCGTGACACTTGAGAGCCCTGTAAAAGTTTCTTACACCGTTTGCACACTCAGCAGGGATGAATGAGGAACTGGTCCATATGATTATGGGCGGAGCTATATGCCGTCACTGCAGATGAGTAAAGATTCAAGTAAAAGTGAAACTGTACAGATGAACTGGAAGCTTCCTCAAACAACATTTCTTTTCAGAAACTCAGAAATTAACAACCAGATCTGATATTCACTCACAGGTAAGTGATGAAAATATAAGAGCTAGTTCAGTAGTTTAGTAGCATTTGGAAGCAGCATCAGATTGTTGGTAAACGTAGGCCTACTGTAATTTTTTTGGCTAAAATCAAAAGTCAAAGTCACACTTTAGATAGCCTACCTTAGAATCAGGAAGTACTTAGACTGGCGACTAAATGAACGAAAGAAAAACGGGTAGTTCGACCGACCCTCTTCCTCACTGCCAAAAGCATTTTCCTGAGGTGCTATAATTAATGTTGTGAAATAATTTCTTAATTATAGTATTAACACTACAGCACCAAGATCGTCTCATCTGAGCTGCCTCATTGGTCTGTAATCACTCATCAATGTCAAAATATTTGAGATGACCAATCAAATCAAAGTAGGCGGACTTAATGCTGACAGAACCTGATGAGTGAGAATTCCACTGCGACTGCACACTTCAGTAAACGCCATAAAGTGTGAGATAAGACGCAAGTAGCTAAACTAAACACTTCATATCTGACAGCTGTTTTAGGATAGAAATGTTAAACGACCTTCAAAAATGATCAGGCAAACAAATAAACTTTTGTCTAATTTTTCCATTTTGATTTGAAAATAGGCCTATATAATTCACCCGATTCATGTTCAGATCTGTTATAATTATCAACTGTTATTGTGAGGGGACAAGAAACATTAACAAAGCCGTTTTCATCATACTAGGCATAAGATTAAGTTGTTATAGGTTTTAGTTTTATTTTTTAACCATGCAACATCCATTTTAGAACACAAACTAAAATATAACAAACTAACTTGTATTATGAAAGTTGCTCTTTCCAGCAATCTATATGATATATTCTCATTGTTTTGTCAGCCATGGCGTCCTCCAGTGGTCCAGCACTAAATGAGGAGCTCCAGTGCTCCATCTGTCTGGAAGTGTTCACTGATCCAGTCACCACTCCATGTGGACACAACTTCTGCAGAACCTGTCTGATCAAGTGCTGGACGAACACACAGACCTGCTTCTGTCCACTCTGTAAAGAAAAATTCAGCAAAAGACCTGAGCTCAAGATTAATACAACACTCAGAGAGGTTGCGCAACACTTTAAGGAGAAGCTCAATCTAGGAGAATCTGAGGTGTTCTGTGACATCTGTGATGGAAGAAAGCAGAAAGCTGTGAAGACCTGCCTGATGTGTCAAAGCTCTTACTGTGACTCTCATCTGGAGCCTCATCGCAGAGTCCCACGTCTAAAGAAACACACACTGATCAACGCTGTGGAAAATCTGGAGGATTATATATGCCAGAAACACGAGAGACCTCTGGAGCTGTTCTGCAGAGATGACCAGACGTGTGTTTGTCTGTCCTGCACTGAAGGAGAACACAGGACTCACAACACTGTTCCTATAGAGGAGGAGAGTCGAGAGAAGAAGGTAAAGAGTTACAAACAAAGCACTTTAAACCTTTATAAGATTTATAACCTTATAAGGATGACACATTGGCTGGTGTTACAAAATGAAATTCCCTGAAGCACACTGTAAAAAAATGATAAGATCAATCAGTGCATTATGGGTATTCTCTAGCCATTGAGCGTACATCGGTTGTACACTCATTATTGTGGTGCATTGTGGGATTGAATGAGTGCACTCAATACGTCCACTATGGTTTCGGAAAGCACGACAAATGGCTATCCCATCAAATATTACCCTATTTAAGGGTAAAGGGGGCGATTTCGGACAGTCACCGAGCACCACAAACAAACAGCAGCCTTCTTTTACAGTTCCTCCTGAACCAAAACAATTAGCAATGCTGCGTTCACGCCATGGTGTGTCACAAACTACTCAGAGACTAAGGTTGAAGATCCAATTGCAGCTTTATTGGGACAATCCAGAATCGTAATCCATATAACATGCATAGGGTCAAAACCATAGAGCAAACAATCTAAACGTACGATAGTCCAAAATCACAGGCAAACAAGTATATCGAGGACAATGGGCTGAAGAACAAGACCAAGACAGGAGAAGATAATCCAGCATACAGGCGCTCAGAATATCAGGGTAACACAAAACAGAGAATGAAAACACAGGGCTTAAATTGGCAGACTTTAACATGGGTAATCACACACAGATGAGCGAAATCACACAATCATGAGAATAGATAAAAAGGATACTGAGAAATGAGGTCCATAATATAAAAGCCCAGGAGTCAGGAGGAGTGCCCTCTGGTGGAGATTAAGGGAACTCCAGCTGGCGGATGTGACAGTCGTAACCGCAATTAAGAGATGGCAACCCGTGACGTTCTCCCCGGAGCTGTTCACATCCTCAGACTCTGATTTATGCATTTCTATGTCAACACGATCAATGCCGAAATTAATCTGCAGCAGTCAGGTGGTACAAGTAAGAGCTCTGTAAGTTGTTTACGTTCATTATTATTGTAATATTACGTGCTTTGAGACATGAGGTAATTTATCACCGTCTCTTGTGATGCTTTGGAGACTCTCTGAAGGGAGGGTGGGATCTTATCCTTATCAAAACTTAGCTTGCTTGCTAGCCTCACTGAAATTTCCTATCTGTAAACTGTCAATAGTTTTTTTTTTTTTTTTTTTTTATAAATCTGCTAAAAGCTGATTTTTTCAACATTTTAAGAATGTTATCCTCAAAGACATTTCCAGCCACTTTTAATAAGATTTTTTCAGAGGATAAAGTTATGTGTTTTTCTCTGTATGTAGAATCATCTGGCTAAGAGACAAACTGATGTACATCAGATGATCCAGGACAGAATCAAGAAGATTCAAGAGATCCAGCACTCAGTAGATCTGAGAAAGGTGAGTGGAAGTTAAAACATTGTAAATTTGATCGTGCATTATATTTCATTCTGCTTAAAGGAGAACTCCGGTCAATTTTAACATTGAGCTCATTTTTTTGTACATTTGGAGTGCTGTCAGTACAGAGAACAACGACAAAAATCGGTGTTGCCTACACCGTGTTATCCTCTTTTTAAAATTTGCACCCTGTTGACTTCAATGGGTCAAGTTTTAAACCTGCTTTTAGCCTCTTAACATCCTTGATGTGTCATTACAAGTGCACAGCCAATGTGAGTGATTCCTTCAGAGTGAACACGGTGAATCTGACTGCAGTAGATGTGAAAGATATGAATAAAAATGATATTTATTTAGCCAGCGCTCATACCTGTATTTACATCCTGTTTTCGGTCAAAGTCCATAGTAATCGATTGTCAAGTTCACGCGCATGATCATAGGTACTAAACCAATGCGCGTGAACTCGACAATCGATTACTGTGGACTTTGATTGAAAACAGGATGTAAATACAGGTATGAGCGCTGGCTAAATAAATATCATTTTTATTCATATCTTTCACATCTACTGCAGTCAGATTCACCGTGTTCACTCTGAAGGAATCACTCACATGACCTGTGCACTTGTAATGACACATCAAGGATGTTAAGAGGCTAAAAGCAGGTTTAAAACTTGACCCATTGAAGTCAACAGGGTGCAAATTTTAAAAAGAGGATAACATGGTGTAGGCAACACCGATTTTTGTCGTTGTTCTCTGTATTGACAGCACTCCAAATTTACAAAAAAATGAGCTCAATGTTAAAATTGACCGGAGTTCTCCTTTAATAAAGGTTCTCAATTAAACAAATAAAACTTAATAGAAAGATCTTCGATTTGATCTGATTCATCAGAGAAACACAGAGAAAGAGAAATCCTCCAGTGTGGAGCTCTTCACTGATCTGATCCGCTCCATTGAGAGATGTCAGTCTGATCTGCTGAAGATGATGGAGGAACAGCAGAAAGCAGCAGAGAAACAGGCTGAAGATCTCATTAAAGAGCTGCATCAGGAAATCACTGAGCTGAAGAGGAGAAACACTGAGCTGGAGCAGCTCTCACACACTGAAGATCATCTCCATCTCATACAGGTCTGTCAACATCTGTCTCAGTCAATATGTACAATATTACAGGACAAACTCTGTTCACAAACATGATGAGCTGCTTGAACATTGTTTTTGTAACAGTCTGTTAGAAAATGTACAAAAGGTAATAAAATGGTAATAAAGTCAAATTTGAAAAATGAATTAACTGTGTTTGAAAGGTAGCTACTGTGTAAAACATAGGGTTCGTACAAGTCCTGGATAACCCTTGAAAACATCCATATTTTTGAAGAGGTACTTGAAAGTGCTTGAATTATTAAAAATAGGGATACACCGATACCGAGCTCATGTACTCGTACTCGTAAAAATGCTCTGATACCAACAAACGAATAGGCCTGCCAGGCAGTGTGTGTACAGTGTGTCCAGACAAAGAAACACTCACGACAGAGAGTATAATGGGGATAAAAAATAAGATTGTCTATGAAGTAGATGTATCTTATTAGTAGAATATTTAAGGTGGTATCAGCGATTTCAGGCCCAAACATAAATGATCACATTCATCTAATCTTTCCTAACGATCCGCTAGCTGCCCGCCCCATAAGCAGGCCGTCAAAAAAACGCGTCTCTGTAGGTAGCCTAGGCTCTGAGATCTGTACACAAAAACAGTTGGTTTCACCACCGCTCAAAACCAAAATAAATAGTGTTCCAACCAATCACCGACAGGGGCGGGTGTTGTGAGGTTTTCGCGTGCAGCCGTCATAGGCAGCCGTGGACGACCGCAAAACCTCATGAAAATTCAGGTATGGGTTACGCGTTACGGTATCGGCGAGTACCAAAAATGAAAGTATCGGTATCGAACTCGTTCTGCAAAAAGTGGTATCGGTGCATCCCTAATTAAAAATATTTTGATTTTTTTGTTGTTGAAAAAATACAATCGTTTCACGCAAAATTAATGCTGCAGCCCGTCTGAGATATAGCTATTATTATATTATTAGCTGATATTAAGTATATGATAAGTATATAAAACAACTTTAATTCTTCAGGTCAATCATATATTCATGGAAATCTGTTTCAATATCCTTTCAATGGTTTTCATTTTTTGGATTTCCCATGCCTGACAGCGCTGGTCAATGGATTGATCTCTATGAAGTGAAACCATAGTGATACCATATATATGTAATTTATAAAAAATAATAAAGATATTGTTTGATAAATGCTGATTGAAGTCCTTGAAATCCAGAAAAGTAGTGCTTGAAAAGTCCTGGTATTTCATTTTACAGAATCTGTACGAACCCAACTATAAACATAAAAATTAACACATTTAACAGTCTTCTCTCTCTCCTGCTGTAGATGAGCTCATCCCTGAACACTCGTCCACACACCAAGAACTGGACTGAGATCAGGATTGACTCTGATGTGAATGTGAACCCTCTGTATAGAGCTCTGACTGAACTGAAGAAAACTCAGGAGACACTGAATGAAAAACTCAATCAAACTGGTATGTGAATATCAAATACAGTAGATTTTTTTCATTAACTAAGAAAATGTTTTGAAGGAATATTATGGGTTAAATCCAATTTAAGTTCAGTTTGTAAAGGACAGCATTGTTTAAAAAAATGTAATAAAACAACTAACCCTGTAAAGTTCTTTACGTGTAAACTTGTGTTAAAGAAGTTTTACTTTAACGGCGGGAAGGATGTAACTATCTGTGTACATGTGTAATGGAAACCCAGTAATGGGCACAAAAAATGTGTGGCTGAATTAATCAGGCAGAGTGAATACAAAAAAAAAAAGTAAAATAGAAATTAATATTTATTCAAACTTGCAAAAACATAATAATCCAAACCCAAAAATATAACATTAATGGAAAAATAAAAAATCTTATTCAAAAACACCCAAATTAGTTAATTTATCAAACTTTAGTTATCAAGCATAAATCTGAAAATGTTCATACACAAAATTGAAGGCCTAGTACTAGTACAAATGCAGTGTCGAACAAACATGATCTCTCTCTCTCTCTCTCTCACACGCACACACACACACACACACAGTGTTCACTCTTCACTCCTTTTCATATCTGCTTATGCTGATTAATTTCTTGTTCTAAAGTTAATTATTTTATACATTTGGATTATTGAAAGAAATAATATGTGATTACAATCCAGTCTCGACTTTAGTGGCATTGCAAAAACACGATAACAGACCTCAAACAAAAATATCAACTTTGATATAAATACTTTTTTCAAATACTTTTGAAAATACTGGTTTAATGTATTTAAACTATATATATATATATATATATATATATATATATATATATATATATATATATATATATATATTGTTTTACGGTGTGTACTTTACTCTTAACACCTTTTACCTATTTATTTATTATTCTCAGGTAAGGTAAAGAAAGTCAAATCTGACCTAAACCGTAAGCATTCAAAAGGTACTTACAATTTGGTCAGAAGACTCCCCTGTGGTATGTTCTCATTAAAAGTCTTCCAGCATCATAAATCTAAGTCTCAGTAGGCAGATTTTGTAATCAATTAAATTTATTTTAATTGGTTACTTTTCTTTTTATAATAAACAAAAATATAAAGGCAAATAGAACTTCATCGTTTAAATATAAAATACAATAGTCACGTTTTGAATCAAAGGTGTAGTAAGCTCTGGGCTTCTTATCTTCTGCTTGGGGTTTCTTGTCCCCAGCTCTGGGCTTCTAGGCGTCGGGGGCACTGGCGTATCAGTATCCCAAGAGGCAAACAGTTCATCAGTCTTTTATACTCCTGTTGTTTTCAACAGACGTTCGGTTGACACTCCTTCAAACTCCTCCAAAGTTTCCCAGATCCTTCTCCAGGCAGGTGCAAGCGGTCCACCTCTTCATGTCCTTGAACTCCAGTAAACTCAACTAAGATGGCTGAGTTCATTTACACTACAGTTATAGGAGTCTAGCGCACACACATAATCGCACTTTTCTGCTCCTCTTAACATGGGTTGGCACAGTCACATATACATACATAACCAATTACTGTACATCTATGCCAAAACAATATAAGCCATCTTTTACAAACAAAATAAATAACAACATTGAATGCAATGCATTATATCCAATACATTGGCTAAATATGTGTAACAAAAAGGCATCTACAATAAACAAGGAAGCAGGTAATTGCATTTCCTTGATATTATACAACAATATATATATATATATATATATATATATATATATATATATATATATATATTCACAAAATATACACCACAAAAGCTGTAATAAGAGCAGTTAGCCACCTCTAGAAAATGAATAGATCTCTATGGGCCTCTTTTTCCTAAAACTATATTCACTGCATATTTTTCTCTAACCAGCAGAAAGCAGAATTCTGCCTCTAACACCTAGATCAATAACAAGAAACGACTCAGTATTTAATTTTGAATTCATAAAAATGTAATATTTCATATGCATGCTAATGGTGTAGTTGAGGAATTTTGTTTAAAAAAAAGTATTTCATATTCCCCAAAAGCAAAGCATAAATGTATAGATGAGAAGTAAACAAAAAATGATAGGCCTATATAATTTGTATTATTTAAAGGGGTCATATAATGGTACATGCACTTTTACAAGTTGATTGTACTGAAATGTGTGTTGACAGTGCCTGTACACAACCATCATAAAATGATAAAAATCCATCCAGTGTTTTTTTTTTAAATCATCTTTCCCCCTCTCCTAAATCAAGCCGTTCGACCGTGTTATGTCACACGGTCGGACGCCCCTCCCACAATGGTGATTGACAGACCTGTTTCAACACAGACCCGCCCTCGTGAGCGAGCTGTCAATCATAGCCCGCGCCAACCGGCGCGTTCAATGTTGATAGCTGGAGCACTGAGTAGAATGGCGTCTAACGATTGTGGTGTTCTGTTCTTGGGTGTAATAACGAACACAGCAGTCATTTTGGTGTTCCTAAATCCGAACCGCTGAAGACGCAGTGGCTGAGTTTGTTTTCGAAGGGAATATTTCCCACAACGTCAATGCTTTCATGTTTGCGCGAATCATTTCACCAGACTGCTTTACAAACGAGGGCCAGTAAAGCTGGTTTTGCTAAGAAGCTGCTCCTGAAAAAAGGATCGGTACCAACTATTCGTGTTCCTGCTGAACCTCCAGAAGAAGTGAGTGAGTGTAACGTTTTATTAACCTTTATATTAATCTTTATATTAATCTTTATAATAATCTTTGCAAATCGCTTGCTGCACGCTTCATAATGAATGCGGCTATTTTTACACTCAGGGTACATTACGGCATGTTTTCTATGTATGACGTTCTCAATATAATTCATAATCCCATGTTTATAATAAACAACGCGTTGTGGTTATTGCAGACATCCCAAGTCTCCCGGAAGTTCCGGGAGTCTCCCGCATACTGATAGCGGCTCCCTGATACCCGCAAATGAGTTAAAATCTCCCGGAATCTTGAGCGAGCGAGCAAGAGCGCGCATGACTGTGTTCCAAAGTAAACCGTGTGTAGCGCGCGCACGGCAGAGAGAGAGGGAGCGAGTGTGCCTCATGAAGCGCATGTAAGATAGAGAGCATTCTGATTGGCCTGTTTCGGTAAATCAACCAATCAATTGTCAGTGTGGGCGGGCTTTTATCTCTTTTCCCGAACCGAATCAGTTCAGTTCAGTGTATCTAGAAGCAGGAGCGCCATGGCAGAGGGAGAGTGCCACAAAAAACGAAAGTATAAGACACATTTTACGCCAGACTACACTACAGTGTAACCCTGTTTTATAAGAGTAAAACATAATGACAGTCTTGCACGCTGTACAGTTTGTAACAGTGACTTCAGCATTGCCCATGGGCCATGGCGGGTTAAATTATTGTAAAAGACATGTTGAGGTGAGTTCAACAAGTTTCATTTCATGTACATAATATTCAGGCCGGCTAGTTGCCAAGGCTACATGAAAACAGCAAACTCCTTAGACCTGTTTAAAGCTGCAATGGAATATAAATAAAAGCAGTTTACATAAATAGTACAAGCAGCTTATATAAGTAAAAGTAATCTAGATATTTTAACATAATTAACAATTGCATGGGCCTATAGCCATAGAAATTATATATTATGCTTTTATATATTTTAGTGACCAGTGACCACAACTCTGAGGTGAAATGTCATATGCTTGTCCTCTTTCCTTTTTTTGGGGGGGGGGGGGGTATCTCCCTGAAATGACTTTTTGCAGGTTGGGATGTCTGTTATTGTCTTACAAACGGTGTATGCACAGAACAGAGGGGCGGGGTGAGCAAAGCTCATTATCATTTAAAGACACATGCACTCAAACGGCGTGCTGAAAACATATGGGGTGAGATTTCGGTCACAATTCTGCGCGCGCAAGATCACATTTTGAGCGTGCAAAAGGGCATTTCGCACGCGCGTGAACTGAGTTTTGCGGAGAAATGTTCGTCTCGCAGATAAGAAAATATTGCGAGCGAACGAAAATCAATTTTGCATTTAAAATAAGAATTTGGATGTGCGCGGACGTTCTCTTTCGCGTGTGCAAAGTTTAACTTTCTTGCTCCTTTCATACCAGCCGTGAGCGCTCTCTAAGCGCAGACAGCTCGCTTGCTCAACACAACCCAGTGTTACAATATGCCATAATTCCAGCCAATCAGAGATGAGACTGCTAAATTCTGATTGGCTGGCTTGAAAACCAATCACAAGACTCCCTGCATCACCGACTGCGGAAGAGAACTAGTGTAGTTGAGTTTATTATTTATGAAAAATATTCAAAAACTTCACTGTAATTCACTGTATTGTTGGCAAATTCAGTTCACACATCACTGCTGTCCTGATGGTTATACAACAACGCTTATTTTGGGAAAAATATAGATTTTAAATTGTATATACTATTGTAAATGTAGAAGTTTTATGATTTTTATGAAAAATATTCAATAACATAACTGTAATTCACTGTATTGTTGCCAAATTCAGTTCACACATCACTGCTGTCCTGATGGTTATACTACAACACTTATTTGGGGAAAAATATATATTTTAAATTATATATACAATTGTAAATGTATCATTTTTATGAAAAATATTCAATAACAACTGTAATTCACTGTATTGTTGCCAAATTCAGTTCACACATCACTGCTGTCCTGATGGTTATACTACAACACTTATTTTGGGGAAAATATATTTTAAGTTTTATATACAATTGTACATTTATGATATGAAAAATATTCTAATTTACTGTATTGTTGCCAAATTCAGTTCACACATCGCTGCTGTCCTGATGGTTATACTACAACACTTATTTTAGGGAAAAATATATATTTTAATTTGTATATACAATTGTAAATGTATAGTTATTATGATTTTTATGAAAAATATTCAATAACATAACTTTAATTCACTGTATTGTTGCCAAATTAAGTTCACACATCACTGATGTCCAAAGTTATTGAATATTTTCATAAAAATCATTAAAAAAATCATAAATTTACAATTGTATATACAACTTAATTTTTTTTTTCCAAAATAAGTGTTGTAGTATAACCATCAGGACAGCAGTGATGTGTGAACTGAATTTGGCAACAATACAGTGAATTACAGTAAAGTTATTGAATATTTTTCATAAAAATCATAAAAAATTATACATTTACAGTACAATTGTATATACAATTTGAATTTAAAATATATATTTTACCAAAATAAGTGTTGTTGTATAACCTTCAGGACAGCAGTGATGTGTGAACTGAATTTGGCAACAATACAGTAAATTACAGTGAAGTTATTGAATATTTTTCATAAAAATCATAAAACTTCTACATTTACAATAGTATATACAATTTAAAATCTATCTTTTTCCCAAAATAAGCGTTGTTGTATAACCATCAGGACAGCAGTGATGTGTGAACTGAATTTGCCAACAATACAGTGAATTACAGTGAAGTTTTTGAATATTTTTCATAAATAATAATCGTAAAAAATACGCAAAACTATATTTATACAAAGTAAGTCTTGTAGTATAACCATCAGGACAGCAGTGATGTGTGAACTGAATTTGCCAACAATACAGTGAATTACAGTGAAGTTTTTGAATATTTTTCATAAATAATAAACTCAACTACACTAGTTCTCTTCCGCAGTCGGTGATGCAGGGAGTCTTGTGAATGGTTTTCAAGCCAGCCAATCAGAATTTAGCAGTCTCATCTCTGATTGGCTGGAATTATGCCATATTGTAACACTGGGTTGTGTTGAGCAAGCGAGCTGTCTGCGCTTAGAGAGCGCTCACGGCTGGTATGAAAGGAGCAAGAAAGTTAAACTTTGCACACGCGAAAGAGAACGTCCGCGCACATCCAAATACTTATTTTAAATGCAAAATTGATTTTCGTTCGCTCGCAATATTTTCTTATCTGCGAGACGAACATTTCTTCGCAAAACTCAGTTCACGCGCGTGCGAAATGCCCTTTTGCACGCTCAAAATGTGATCTTGCGCGCGCAGAATTGTGACCGAAATCTCACCCCATAAAAACAGAGCTGTTTTTGACCAGGTAAAATGAGTGTTTTCTTACAATACTAATGAGAATTTTTAATTAAAGTATATTACAAACTTTTAATTTAGACCCTAAAGAATCATATTAGCTTGTACAAAAATGACATTATATGACCCCTTTAAATGCTTATTTTTATACAATCACTATAAATGTTTGCCATATTGACGCCCTAAACACAAAGACAGGAAAACAGGAGACAAACACAGTATGAGAGTTAAATCCTCATTATATTTGTCCCATAGACCTCCACTGTAAGTATATTTACTGTAAACACATTCTGCATTGTTTTACAAACTGTTACAAACTGCTCCGAGACATGAGGGTAGAGGATCCAAATGCAGCTTTTATTAAAGGGGTTATCCAGAATCGTAATCCAACAAGCAGAGGGTCATACACAGGAAGGCAGTCCAAACAAACAAACAAAATCAAAACAGGCAGGGGTCAGAGGCACAAGAGTAATCCACGGGACAAGCAAGAAATCCAAAAAACCAAGAGACAAGAAAACCAGGGAAAACGCTCAGAAATGCAGTGCACGCATACAAAACTTTACTGTGAGTGATGGGGTGAACCAGGCTTATATGGGGTGAACTAAACAAGATAATGTGATACAGGTGAATGTGATCATGAGTGCTGATGAGTCCAGGCAGAGAATGATGGGAGATGTAGTCTGTGAGTGAACGTGATAGTCTGGTTTGGAGTACCCTCTGGTGGCTCTCAAGGGCACTCCAGCTGGTGACCGTTACACAAACAACAACATGCTGCCAGTGGAGAGAAACTCACTGAAACTATTGCTATGAATAATTCATCATTATATTGTCATGTGTCCACAGGGTTGAAGTTTGAGCAGAAGTTTGCAGGTACAGTGTGACTGACACCATTTTCTTCAATACATTCACAATACTGTGTTAATCTATATTATATACTGTATATCTGAAATGTCTGATCTCTCTCAGTGGATGTGACTCTGGATCCTGATACGGCTCATTCATATCTCATCCTGTCTGATGATGGAAAACAAGTCAGTTGTGGAGACATTGAGCAGGACGTCCCAGAAAACCCAAAGAGATTTGATAATAGTTGTGTTCTGGCAAAGCAGGGATTCAGTTCAGGGAGATTTTACTATGAGGTGCAGGTGAAGGGAAAGACTGAGTGGAGTTTAGGAGTGATCAAAGAATCCATTGACAGGAAGGAGGAGACTGACAGTTTCCTGAGACCTGAGGATGGATACTGGATTATGATGCTGACTGATGAGGATCATCTTGTAGCTTGTGATAATCCAGTGGTTCTGTTCCCTCTGAGAGTGAAACCTGAGAAGGTTGGTGTGTTTGTGGATTATGAGGAGGGTCTGGTCTCTTTTTATGAGTCCAGATCTCATATCTACTCTTTCACTGGTCAGACTTTTACTGACAAACTCTATCCATATTTCAACCCAGATGATAATGATGAAGGTAAAAACTCAAACCCACTGATCATCACTCCTGTCAGTTAAAATGAAAATAAAAAGAATCTGAAAAGATTGCTGTTTTTAGAATATGTAAATAAAAATGTGATAGACAAAATGTGTACAAGAGCAAAAAAACTATTTGCAGGCCCTCAAAAAAAAAAAACACAAAAAAAATCACCTATAATTAAATATTTGTGAGTTATGTTCTGTGAAAAAATATGTTCACACTTTAGATTAAGGTTCAATTCTTACTATTAAGAACTTTTGCCTCAATAAACTCCTAATTGCTGTTTATTAAGGCATTAATATGTGCTTTGTAAGTACTAATAAACAACCAATATCCTGGTAATAAGAAACTAGTTAATAGTGAGAAATGGACCCTAAACTAAAGTTTTACCCAATATTTAACCACGGTTACATTTGAATGGGCAATTTATCACACGTCTATATTTTCTAATCAACACAAAGATTTGTTTGCTTTTCTCTTTCATTTATACTTTGCTTTTTAAATCTATGACATTTTACATAATATGATTTAATATTAAACAGTAAAATTCTACATAATATACTGAATTTTCAAACTTTCCAAAGTTTCTACATGTTATTTTGTAAGGAAATTTCTAAGGCCTTTTTCTCTCTCCTCTCCAGCTTTAACATTTAACTATTTGTGAAATATTGTGATTTTTGGTTTATATTGTAATAACTGCAGCATCTAAATAAAGACAAGTGTTCAATTCTATAACTGACATTTCTTGTAAACTAAACAGCTTGGTAATTATTATGCAAATACTCTGTCATGTAGAGTGTTGTCCAGAGGCTTTAGGAAGGAAGTATAATGGAGTAGTTTTCCGAATGCCAGATGTGATTTATTTTACAAGCTGCATTTCAGAAGGTGCAGTCTACATACTGTAAAAAAACAAACAAAACAAAAAAAACATAAAAATAAATACACAATTGAGGCAACTTTATTAGTGATGTTCGAATGAGCCGGTTCAACTAACTGTTGAAGTTTGCAGAGGATTACCGATGAGTCTGATGAGTGAGTTGACTAGCCTATACTATGACCGCCTGAGGAACATACTGGAAATATGCTTATTATGGCTATTGTTATTAAATAACATTTTATTAAAACCTGCAAAAACCTTTCTGTCGAGAGATATAAATACATATTACAATAGCCAGTTTGTGCATTCAGATTATATTTTAAGTTGTTAAGCAAAATCAAGGAGTTTAAAAGACTGGTTTATTCATTCTAGGCTAAATTTAGACATGTAGAATATATCCGTGTTTATGCATGTCTGTAATGTGTGCTGTAGGTGCGAAACTTTTAGGAATCTTATCTAAGATGTAAACTATTTAATATTGGTGGTCAGTCATATCTGAAATAAAGGATCCGCGAATGAAACTGTGACCACAAATACCATTAACTTAGGCTGAGTGAATGAAAGGCAATAATGTGTCAATATACATTCACACAAATAACTTTTTTTAATATTTTAATATGCATTGACACAAATTATTTTATTTTATTGTTTCATTGATATACTGTAACATGGCACTGAGTTGATAGAAAATAAATGCGTAATGCCATCATTGCTTGATGACGTAAGGAACCGACAATCGGTTTGTGAACCGGTTCATTGACGAACTGTCCAAAAGAACCGGTTCGTGGAAATTAATCAGACTTGGCAACACTATTATACTCGTGCTAAAAACACACAAAAAAAAATGCTGTGAGCAGCAAACCTGGCACTAAACAATGCCTATAGTGGCACATCCACAAGAATAAACTACATGTCTCACCTCAGACATAATCGAAAGCTTGCACAGTATAGGCCTACATGATGCAGCTTCCCCCCTCTCAAACATACTCAGACAATGGATTAAATATACAAGTTTCCCACCAAACACCAGTGGGACAAACCATTGTCACGGTGCGTAACCTTTCCCCGTAACACTCATCACAGAATTCCACAGCATAACATTGTCACCTAAGTACTATAAGTACAAGTTCAAAAACAAATTTCTTAAAATCATCATAATACAAACAAGCACAACATGCAACAACAAAATCAAAAATGTAACTCATCAGAGCACTCTATTATTCATCGAGAGCCCCCTCTATGAGGCGCGCTTACACCCTGAAGAGGAACCTGTTCGTTGAGTGCTGTTCTTCTCACTGGGAAGACCCCCGGAGATGCCCGATAAATCAAGTCACCTTTATTATATAGCGCTTTTTACAATACAGATTGTATCAAAGCAGCTTCACAGTGATAACATGAAAATAATACAACAAACATTGCTTCTAGAAGAAAATTGCGTCATCGTCCACCTTAAGGCAGATCAGTAATATTGTTGAATATTAAATGTCCCCAACTAAGCAAGCCAAAAGCCAAGGCAACAGTGGCAAGGAACCAAAAGTCCATCAGTGACAGAATGGAGAAAAAACCTTGGTAGAACCCAGGCTCAGTCGGGGCCAGTTCTCCTCTGTCCAGCGAGTGAACAGTGTATGATTATGATTCAGGCAGCATTACAGATAAGAGCTATGCTGTCCTTCCTGCAAGAAGGGTTGGAGCGAAGGCTGTCTTTCTCCACCCTGAAAGTGTATGTTGCCGCTATTGCCGCATATCACGATGCAGTAGTCGGTAAATCCGTGGGGAAGCACGACCTGATTGTTAAGTTACTGAGGGGTGCTAACCCCGTTCCCTCTTGGGATCTCTCATTGGTGCTTACTGCATTGCAGAGAGCCCCCTTTAAACCCCTGCAGTCAATTGAGCTTAAAATCCTGTCAATGAAGACAGTGTTCCTGACTGCACTGGCTAACATCAAGAGAGTAGGGGACCAGCCTGCAATACGGACCGGTCAACTCTTAGGTTATCCTGATACCCTGGCCCGGATACGTGCCCAAGTTTTTCACCACTCCTTTCAGGAACCAGGTGGTGAACCTTCAAGCGGTGCCCCTGGAGGAGGCAGACCCAGCCCTAGCTTTTCTCTGTCCCATCCGCGCTTTACGCCTGTACGTGGACCGAACACAGAGTTTCAAAACCCCAGACCAGCTCTTTGTCTGTTATGGAGGCCAGCAGAAGGGAAAGGCTGTCTCCAAGCAGAGGTTGGCCCACTGGATAGTGGATGCCATCGTATTGGCGTATCAGACCCAAGGCGAGATGTGCCCCCTCGGGTTGAGAGCTCACTCGACCAGGAGTGTTGCTTTCTCCTGGACGCTGGCACAGATATATGTAGAGCTGCGGACTGAGCAACACTCAACACATTTGTGAGGTTCTATAATTTCTGTGTAAAGCCCGTGTCCTCCCGTGTACTCACCTCAAGTAGCCAGTAAACACCGGAGACCCGTTTGCTCCCATCCTAAAGACCAGATACATGCGATTAACCTGTTCCTCAGTTGAGTTCCCCAGCTGGCAAACCCTGTTGGAGTTCCTCCACCCTTGAGGCAGAGCATCCGACACCAGGCCTGACACTCGTATCCAGTAGTGGAACCTGTGCTAGGCTAGTTGCCCATATGTTGTGATCCCTACGGTGATCCTATATGTGTATTTTTCCACGTGTCTTTCCCTTGGGAGAGTCCGCCCTGCCGTCCCTGCCGGTGTTGACTCCCCCTAACTAGGCCGTAGCAACCACTGAGACATTCCCGATCTAGCACTGCCCTAAAGGCCAGTCCACATGTGTAACTTCTACATGTTAAATCCCTACAGGCAAGATGTGGCATTCGAACCGTTCCTTTCCACTTGGAAAAGGCACGCTTTCCCAGTGTTATCCAAATAGTCTTACAGTACGGGTCAAGTGGAACAGCAGTGATTGACCTTCTCTGTGGAGAGCTGGAAGGGTCACCAATAGTGCCGCTTTGGTAGGGATCCCAATTCATTCGTCAGTTCACGTCTGATGTAACGTTGAATGTAACTGACTGAAAGGGAACGTCTAGGTTACGTATTGTTTTATGGTGCGTAATTTTAAACGCCTTTTACCTTATTTTAATTATTCTCAGGTTAGGTAAAGTAAGTCAAATCGGTAAACCAAATCATTTACAAGCTTCAACTGCAGGAGGCACAATGGCAAGACATCCAACACCGGAGACGTCCTTTACGAATCAGCGTCTGCCTTCATCTTCTCCTTTCAGCCTTATATAGACCATCTGAATTCTTGAGGTCATCATCTTTGGAAATCCCCTCATAATTCATTAGTCTTTTTCCAATCCGAAGTCTTGAACTGTAATAAGTTCTGGACATTCCTTTCGCACCTGTCTATATAAAGCCTTTCGCCTCTTCGTCTTTCTTCCTTCTGACCTTTTCTTCGTCGCATTCTGTATCTCGTCCGCAACACATACAACGATAATGCTTGCATTTTTCTTCTTTCTTTAGCAAAGCTCTTTCTAATACATGTTTTGTTCCTCACTATGCTTTTTAATAAATGCTTAAAACACACTTTCTCAATAAACCATTTTACAAAAACAATTGCAGTGTTTTTCTTTATAAACTATTTTCTTAATAAATCGCTTTACAACAACTTCTTCTGGTGCCTTGCTTCATTAAAACACTTTCATTATATAAGGTTACAATTATGGTTGAAGTATGGTATGGTATGGTATGGTACAATACATAAGTGCTTCATACACAAAAAGGCATAATTATAATAGAATAACTGCATATTCTATAACAGTATGTAACCCCCTGTTCCCTGAAGGAGGGAACTGAGACGTTACGTCCCGTTGCCACAATTGCCGTACCACCGCTGAGCAACCGTGTCACCGGCTCGGCTCCTCAGCAAAAACCTGAAATGCGAGCACACCCCCTTCACTGTTTATACCCGCGCTGCAGGGCGGAGCGTGATGCAAATCTTGCATGCTGTGCACTGGCTCGTTTCATTTACACTCAAAGGTGATTGGGCTCTCAGACAAGCCTATTCGTCAGTTCACATTTGACGTAACAACTCCATTCCCTTATTCAGGGAGTGAGGGTTATATACGTAACCTAGACGTTCTTCCTCAACAGTGGCTTCTCATTTGCATGGATTCTTTAGTGTTGTTTTGATGCCAAAATAATGTTCTACTGATCACAGTTTACTTTACTTTAAGACAATGCAGAAAAGCAGAGCACATTTGGCGGAAGACAAAATTTGTCGTCCATTAAAACATCTACAAAGACAGCATCCATGCTTTTAATATGGAACTAGGCAAAGCTAGATAGACTTTCTTCTCGAATATTATAAACAGCAACTTAAACAACACACGCACTCTTTTTGCTTCTGTAGAGAGACTGACAACCCCCCCCTCCCCCCAGAAATTCACTTCTTGTCTTTGCAAACCAAGTACACTTGAGTTGATGCCATATATTAGTCGTCACTAATCTGATGCAAAACTTAAGGAAACATACAAATCTGTTTACTAGGGAAAACAATTGCAGTCAGTCAGAATAAAATCAAATGCAACAATTTATTATGTCAGGTAAATGTATCATGCCAATTTCATAATCGGTTCAAAGATAATAAATACAAAACATCAAATGCTCTGGAATAAAGAGAGAAGATGCGAACCTGACATTATAAAATACATGATGCGAAGTGTTTTGCATACACTCAGCATCATGGGCTAATTTGAGTCACAAATCGCCCCGAGCCTCTTGTTGCAATTCATTATATACCCAGACCAAGACAGAAACTTCTTTCACATGGAAACATTTGCTAACAATGGGCCTCATTCACCAACTGTTCTTACGAAGAAATGTGTTCTTAAATCCCACTTAGGCAATTTTTATGAAGATTCTGATATTCACTAATGTTTTCTTATCTTAGATTTGTTCTTAGCTATGAACAAATTCTACGCAAACTCAAGAGCACTCTTGCGCACATTTGAGTGATGACAGTTTGCTCCAAATAATTGGTTACTGCATTTTATTTCATTCTAAAGTAATTTACAATGATATTATTTTACTGTAATGTATTTCTGATCATTTGTTAAATAAAAAAAAATCATAGTATGCAAAGAAACACTAACACTGCAATTTACATCAGCAATTAAGCTGATTAAATCAAATATTATGCCTCGTTTGGCATTTACCAGTTGCAGTAGAATTTCTAATTCAGAATTACTGAAGTTCTTTTCTCGTTTGGTGATCGGTGGACCACCACCATCTGTGCGTCTTTTCGACATTCTCCAACATTTCTTGCACACGGCCCTGAAGTGTCATGTCCTTATATGGGACGTTTTCTTATGCTAATTAGGAAAAACTGGCACGCACTTTCAGTTACGAAGACGTGGGATTCATCAATCCTAAGAACACAGGTGTGAACAATTCTGTTGTTCAAGAACATGTCATGAATCCGAGGTAGACTTTTCTTAGGAAGATTATTAAGTACAAAGTTAAGAAGATTCTTAGGAAGATATTGGTGAATGAGGCCCAATGGGAATTTGAATTCAGAGTTTACACCTTTTGAGAGCAGGAGGCCATTTGCCTGAAAGACGCACCCTCCTCTGTGTGCAAGTTATCTCTAAACTCTTAAAAAACTATTACCTTTTGTTTTACTTCTTTGGGAATGAGACATTTGTACCAGTCACATTGAGACATTTCAAATGATACCAAACATGTATAATTACTTATTGTACTCATTTAACATTGCATAGGTTTTTAGTTCTCAGGAGAGCCTGCATAACCGTTCAGGGATTGCGGCCCCTTTAAATGTTCTGAATGTGTGATGACGTGGGGCGCTTCACAGCGCCTTGGTTTCTCTCTGTGTTTTCTTTAAAATAAATGACACACACATTTGTGTGCTCAACGTGAGAAATTGTCTCTTGCAAATTACTGCAATTTCCACACTGGTGACCCCGACATTAGTCTTCTGGACGTATCCAGAGACACGACACGACCATGACCCTGAACGCTGTCACCCTCAAACTCCCCGAATTCTGGGAATCGTCGGCATCGGCATGGTTCACCCTGACTGAAGCGCAGTTTGCGTTGCGTGAGATTACCGTGGATACAACAAAATACTACTACGTTGTGTCGGCTCTCGGAAATTCAACGGCATCCAGAGTGGTGAGCCTTCTTACAAATCCTCCGGCAACTGAGAAGTATACAGCACTCAAAGCCCACCTGTTGAAAACGTTTGAACAGTCAGACGCTGAGAGAGCCAGCAGGCTTTTCTCACTTCAAGGACTGGGTGACAGCAAACCGTCTGAGCTCATGGACCGTATGCTGGATCTTTTGGGTGGTCACAGACCCGATTTTCTTTTCATCCAGCTTTTCCTGCGTCAGCTGCCTTCCCAAGTGAGAGCTGCAATTGCCAACACCACAATCACTGACTGTCAGAGACTGGCTGAAGAGGCTGATAAATTTTTCCTGGCGAGTCAGGGAAATTGCGCGGCCACGCTTTTTCCCGCACACATTGCTTCGGTGACGCGGGACAACTCCACACTCATCACTGCAACCACTTCTCGTCGGCAGCAGTCTTCTGACCCCCAACAGCCTTCAGGTTTGTGTTTCTACCATGCAAAGTTTGGAACTAAGGCTAACAAATGCTGTTCACCATGCAGTTTCGGCGGTTTGGGAAACGGCAGGGCCGGCGCTCAGTAGTGACATCCTTCTCCTACAGCCCCCATAGCCATCACCTTGGACGCCTCTGACTATGCTGTCGGTGCTGTCTACGAGCAGTGGGTAGGCGGGGAGGGCAGCTGCTGGCTTTCTTTAGCCGTCAGCTGCGCCCCTGTGAGCGGAAGTGCAGCACTTTCAACTAGGAGCTGCTGGGTCTCTACCTCGCCATCAGACACTTTCGTTCCCTACTGAAAGGCCGACACTTCACTTCTTTTGTGGACCACAAGCCACTGACATTTGCCATGGCCAAGGTGTCTGGGCCTTGGTCCGCCCGCCAGCAACGGCATCTGTCCTACATTTCAGAGTTCACCACGGACTTGCAGCATGTTGCTGGTAAGAACAACCGCGTGGTGGACTGCCTATCACGGGCTGTGGCAGGGGCAGTCCATCTTGGTTTGGATTACAACCGCATGGCGGCGACTCAGACCACAGACCCGGACGTGCAACTCCTGAAGACCTCGACTACAGGGCTTCAGATCAAGGAAGTGGTTTTTGGCGACGCCGGCACCACGCTCCTGGGTGACATCTCCACAGGTAGTCCTCGGCCGGTCGTTCCCTCGGGATGGAGACGACAAGTTTTTGATGTCATTCATGGTCTCTCCCACCCAGGTTCGAAAGCGTCACAGAGACTGATTGCATGAAAGTTTGTTTGGCACGGCCTCAAGAAGGACGTTAGGGACTGGGCTAACACCTGTGTTGAGTGCCAACGGGCCAAAGTACACTGCCACACTAAAGCCCCGTTAGAGTCATTCCCAGTTCCAGAGAGACGTTTTGACCATGTAAACGTGGACCTGATCAGTCCATTGTCCTCCTCTCACGGTTTCACATATCTGTTAACCATGGTTGACAGGACCACCCGCTGGCCTGAGGCTGTGCCATTGACGCCAGTGGCGTCTGTTGAGATGACACGGGCATTTATTGTCACCTGGGTATCCCGTTTTGGCACTCCTTCGGACATATCATCTGACCGAGGCGTGCAGATCACGTCTGAGCTGTGGGACGCTGTCGCACAGAGCCTCGGAGTGAAACTCCACCACACAACCGCATATCACCCGCAGGCTAACGGACTCTGTGAACGTTTTCATAAGTCGATGAAGGCTGCCCTGCGTGCCAGCCTCAAAGACAACAACTGGGTTGACAAGCTCCCGTGGGTGATGCTGGGCATCAGGACTGCGCCAAAGGAGGACCTTCAGTCCTCATCCGCAGAGCCTCATCCTCCCTCAGTCACACATCCCCACTGGACTTCAGATGGCTGACTATGTTTTCATTCGCCACGATGCCCACAGGGGACCGCTACGCCCGCCCTACGAGGGCCCATTCCGGGTTCTGGAGATGGGGGACAAACATTTTGTGGTGGACAGGGGGCGGTAAACCGGAGCGACTCTCCATTGACCGCCTCAAACCGCCTCACTTGGACATGGCCAGGCCCATTGACCTGGCCCAGCCCCCACGACGCGGACGGCCCCCTGCTCTGCACCCACCCCTTGCTCCCCTTCCTCCCACACTCCATGCCCCATGCCCGGGTCATGACGGGACACCGGCTGCGGTGGGGTCTCCTCGACCTCCGGTACAGAGCAGCCGTTGTGGCCGGTTGATACGCCCACCTCCCCGTTGACTGGTTCTTCTTGTGATATGGTGAATTCTGGGGGGACGTGTGTAGTGAATGTGACATACATAATTCACCTTTGTTGTTAAGCGTAGTTCTATACACTGTTGATTATAAATGCGGGCACTTTAGTGTGCTCTTAGCGGGTTTCTGCATTACCGTTCAGGGATCGCGGTCCCTTTAAATGTTCTGAATGCGTGATGACGTGGGGCGCTTCACAGCGCCATGGTTACTCTCTGTGTTTTCTTTTAAATAAATGACACGCATTCGTGTGCTCAACGTGAGAAATTGTCTCTTGCAAATTACTGCGATTTCCACATACATTTATTTGTTTTCATCAATGTGTTTTACATGAATACAAAGAGCAATGTGGAACATTTTTCCTTTTATTTGCTTGCAAGGTAGCCCAGACTTACTGGCACCCGCGTTATGTAAAGACATTTATTTGTTTTCATCAATGTATTTTACAAGAATACAATGTATTTTACAAGAATACAAAGAGCAATGTGTGAACATTTTACCTTTTATTTGCTCGCAGGGTAGCCCAGACTTACTGGCACCCGCCTTATGTAAATACATTTATTTGTTTTCATCAATGTGTTTTACATGAATACAAAGAGCAATGTGGAACATTTTACCTTTTATTTGCTCACAGGGTAGCCCAGACTTACTGGCACCCACCTTATGTAAATACATTTGTTTTCATCAATGTATTTTACAAGAATACAAAAAGCAATGTGGAACATTTTACCGTTTATTTGTTCCAAACTAAAAAAAAATGTTTCACTATATATATTTTTTTGCTGCGGAATTATCCACTAACCTCATTTATAATAGCATTTGAATGACATGAAAGAGAGCGTTCGCGGTGATGGAAGAGATGTGCGCTGTGTTATAATGCGTTTGCTATTGACTACGGTCATATAATTTAATGTGTATGCTTAAAAAAAAAAGAGCTGCTAATTTTATTTGTTGTTTGTTGATTTCCAAATAAAAAAATTGTTGAAATGTTTTCAGTGTTCTTCATCAGTTCTTTTTGAACATTTTCATCTCATTTGAACAAAACTGTGATAATATTGATAATCGTGATAATTTTGGTCTCTAAAATCGTGATATGAAATTTTCATACCATTACCTCCCTACATGCCCGAGTTGAGAGAATCTTTTTTAGCCGTTTTTGGCTATCCGCTCCCCTGAGCTCCGCCTGTTTTAATAAGGCTGCTATGCAGTAGGCTTGCTACGATAGTTGGTTTGCTGTGTTTGCTGGGTAGTTAATGAATTAACTAATGTTAACAAATGAGACGTAATTGTTACAGTCACAGAATCAGCTTTCAAACACTTAGTACACCTGAAGAAAAGGTTCAGATAGTTGTCATAACTGCCCCTCTCCTGTGAATACTGAGGCTTTCTGTTAGCCTCCTTGGTAAGCGGTCCTGAGCTTAGGACTCAGGACACTTTAGGAGTCGTCTTGGTAAGGTCTTCGCCCTCATAGCTCAGCTAGGCAGTATGCTAGATTGCTGGCTCTCTGTAACCCAGGCTCCCAGTAAAGCATTCAAGTCCTCCTGGGAAGATCGTATTTACGAGGTGGGAAGTCGTGTTTACGACGTCATGTGCGTTCAAGTCATTTTCGTCGGAGTAAGATGGTGGAGTACTTTCTCTTAATTAATTACACAAAAATACAGCAAGGTTCCTAAAATATACTTCCAGAAAATAAAGAACAAGTAATGTGCATCAGGTGTGTTTTAGTTTTGTATGTTTTTAATTAATTTATTGAAGACACTGTAAACTTTGTTACAAATTATATTGTTATATTATAATATCATATTCTGTGCAGGCAATTAACGTACTTCGCTGTAAATAGAAAAGTCTAGCATTATCACTGCTAAATACCTTTAAAATGAGAATGTAAGTGTAAGAGTGGGATTTAACCTTAATAAACTACAGTATTTTCAGGTTATTTATATGACAATGTGTAGTACAATTACCAAAGAAAACTTGTAGTTTAGACTGGAGTGAGGTGAAACCAGAAAAAAAAAAGTGCAAAGCAAGTTGTTGTTAGCTAGCTGCTAATTGGTTTCAATTGTATATGGTAGAAAATTAGACGATTAGTTAAAACAAACTTTTTAATGCTACTTTTTTTATTTTACTTTTTGATATTGATATGATTATACCAAAATAATTATTAGGTCTAGCAAAGAAGGATTTTATCTTACAAAGCAATGAAATCCAGTGGTAAAATCACAGCTTTAAATCCAATTTTGACCCAGGAAAAACCCTGTAGGGTACATCAAAACAGAAATAAATAAAAAAATCGAAATACCCTCTATATTAACAGAAAACATTCTCTACAAATCAATTTGTGTCTACTGTGAGCAATCCTTTTCACAGTGTCTAACATTTGATTTGAAAATACATATTTTTATTAACTTTTAGCGTGTAGCTACAACAGAAATGACTCACCCACCGCAGTTCTCTCTAGCTATAGGGAGTGCAATCTTTTTATTAACTTGAAGAACCCTCAAACTATATTTTTCATAGCAGACAAATGTCATTAAGGATATAACATTAAAGAATTTTGAATGTTCTGATAACTATAATAATAGCTGCCATGTAAACTTATGAAATATTTGACTTTGTGTGCTCACCTTTTTTTATAGCATGCCTTCATTTATTTTTTGACACATTTTTCAAATGACTGTAAGTCTGCGCTCAATCGGCCCAAATGTAGGCATCCGACCAGCGGGGAAGGTCTCTGCGCGTTACTGTCTTTTCTCATGGCAAAGTAATTTTGATTAAATTAAATATTTTCTCGTTATTTCATAAATGACTCCATAAATGAAAAGGTTTTAATGATATCTGTGCATCATTAAATGTGAGCGAATGTTTGACTATTCCTTTTAACTCTTTAATGAAAATAATGCCAAAGTCAGTTAGAATAATCAAATGTAACAATTTATTATGTCAGGTAAATGTATCATGGCAATTTCATAATCAATTCAAAGATAATCGATACAAAACATCAAATGCTCTGCATTAAAGAGAAGAGATGCAAACCCAACATTAAAATACATGATGCTAAGAGTTTACTCTTAAGTATGAGTCACTTTTAGCATCATGGGCCAACTTGAGTAACAAAAGGCCAAGAGCACTTTGCTGCATTCCATTATAGACAGAAACCTCTTTCACATGGAAACATCTGCTAACAATCGAAATTCAGAGGTTACACCTTTTGGGTGTAGGAGACCATTTGTCTAGAGACATGTTGTCTAGTTTGTATGCCAGTTCACAGTGAAATCACAGTGTGAGACATTTCAAATGATACCAAACATGTATAATACTCGATGATAATCATTCACATTAAACTATATTTTCTTGGGTGAATTCAGGTGATCTGAGCATGAGAGAGAGGGGGTGAGGGAAGAGGGAATGAAATGTAGATTAGGATGACTCGGGGTGAGACTTTTGTCTCGATAGTGCACAAGGGGGAGTTCAAATGTTAATTTCTAGCAAGGTCCAAGGTCCATACTGATGATAATTATTCACATTAAACCATAAACCATATGGATTTTTGGGTGATTTTCATGTGATCTCAGCATGAGAAAGGGGGAGTGGGGGAAGAGGGGAAGAGATGTATTCTGAGGTGAGACTTTGCGTCTCAAATGGTGAAGCTAACTTCACAAGAGTGAGTTCAAATGTTAATTTCCTTTGTTCTCTTAGAGAGTAGCTCTGTCTTCCAGTTTTTCCAGTCTTACATGACATTATATATTGGTTGTTTTACCTTTGTACAAGACCCAGGAAATCACAGGAGATTTCACTGTGAAACATGTTTAGTGTGTCGTTTTTATCCAGCTGCATTTGTGTAAACTGTGGTTACTCACTCAGCAGAGATTAATTACGAACTGTTCCATATTTATGATTATGGGCGGAGTTACTATATGACATCACTGCAGGTGAGTAAAGTAAAACTAAACTGGTGAACAGGAGCTTCATCAAACGGCAGCATTTCATTTCAGAAGAGGACTGCGACTGATTGAGGCAGCAGCAAAACTGTCATGCCACAAAAAAGGCCACATCCCACCACTGGTGAAGAGAAAGGAAAAAAGAATAAACCTGAGGAAGAGAAAAAAAAGCAAGATAAAGGTAGGCTATGATAAGAAAATTAATATTAACTAAAATAGGTTATGTTGCGATCTATCTTTAGTTGGCTAGTTAATTAACATAGGTAGCATATCTTATTGTTTAAGGAAAGTTCATTTAGGGACAGAAGGGGTGTGTGCGATATCATGATTTTTGCTCGTGGACTATTAAAATATCAGCTTTTGAAGAAATATTGTATTGTGCTTCAGCGCACATTCTATCAGTTGCAGTTCTGGCGCCTCTGTCCCAGTACTGGACAACTCGATGTACATTCACATCACAAGTAACACATCACAACACAGCTGTAGCGTTACACTCACGGAACACTGTACTTACTTGCAATCACAAAAGTTCATTATTTGAATGTGCTTTAAAACCTTGCCGGTTAAACTTTTCATTTTTTCTCACATATTTTAGTGTGGTATAAAAAGCAACTCTTATGAAGTAGCCTACGTGTTCATTTATCATGCAAATTTAAGATGTCTACATGAGTTCAGGACAGGTCTAACATGATTAGGTAATTTGGTCATGTGACCACATATTTATTTCCTGCATGATATTTACATCTTAACACAGTGATGACGTCAAAGCTCAGAAATGACACGCATGTTTTCTGAGTACATTTTTTAATAGATCATACATTTTTTGCACACATCATCATAAAAGACTGCAGATAAATGAAGACGGTTACAGTTGTGACCAGTGGTATAACACAGGGAGTCTTTGTCCCCTATATGTCATTCTAAGTTATTCTTATGAACTCTCTCAGACTGACCTTAAAGGAGAACTCGGCAACTCTAGCGAACTCTAGTCACTTCTTTGCTGATTTTCCGTTTTGTTGTCGCATGTTTTCCCCACGAGCTCCCCCTACAGCTGTGGGGGGTGTATATGTCACAACACGGTCTTAAAAACCTCACTTGCGGCGGCCTCCTCCCCCTCTCTACCGCTGCTCATGTGCGCTTGTTTTGATCGGAGCAAGCCAACTGTATCGTGTGGAGCTATGTCTACCGAGGTGGGTAATCTGGTAATACATCATACATGCGTGTGTGTTTATGTCGAATTGCCGTAAAGCAATTCGCGTTTCGCGCTCGTTCTCATTCTCGCTTCTCACGAGACTTCCAATTTCTATCTTGCCGGGACGGTAGTGAACAAGTTGCAAGGTTGGTTTTCCGCCTGGGAACGCTGGGGGGAGCGGGGAAAGTCACCAATATCACTAGAACAGGTTGTTTAACCATCCAAATGATTTCTAGACAGTTTTATTAAGTTAAAAAAGTTACCAAGTTCTCCTTTAAGTCTAGATATGGATTGATTTACTTGACCTTGGTGATCCAGGGCCTGTCTGTCTAGTTCTATCTGTCTGTCTGTCTGTCTGTCTATCTTATTTATTGTTATTTATTTAACCTGTTAGCCTTCACGAGGATGCAGACGCACTGAATCATTCTTTGTTTAAATAGTTCAAAGTTCCTATCAGATTTAATGTTATTTCCTTGACAAACTATACATCATTAAAAAGGTATAAGGATTTGACCACTATTTTATTCAGAGAAACTTATAGTGACAGTTATGTATTAATTTGTGTCAGGAGTCGATACCTTTAATATGAATTATGAGCGTCAGCCGCTCCCATTCAGAAAGAAACTCCTGTGCTGTCGTCATGACAGCGCTTGACAAAACAACGTCCCTCAGGGCTTTTGCCTAAAAAAATTGCACATTTAGAGAAATATTGATAGATTCTCATAGGTTTACATCAGATTTCTATAGAGAGGAATAATATTTACTGAATTTATACCCAAAATGGGCCGATGTAATCATTAGCGCTAGATAGTGTCACGTTAAACGGATATGAACCCAAATGCAGACAGTAATAAATGAAACATGGATTTATTAAACAGACAGAAAACAACGACCCTCGAGGGGGCAAATGAACATTGACAGGACTAGACTAATAAACTTGACAATAACATAAGACTAGAACTAACAGGCAGGATACAAACTCTGATCACAGGAATAAACAGCTCACCGAACAGGAGGACAAGATACAAAACGAACAAGCACCGAGTAACAAACACAAGGACCTTAAATAAGAGACATTATCACCAGGGCACAGGTGACACCGATGAACAATCAAGACTAACGAGGAGAACAAGGGGGCATGGTAAACAACACAAGACAACGCAATCACATGCCCAAAACACAGGCCATGTGTTTGCAAACACACACAACATGAACAAATCTTGACATAACCCCCGTCTCACGGAGCGGCTACCAGACGCTCCACATGAGACATAACAGACTGTAACTCAAACACAAACCAACAAAACATAACAACAACAATGGCAAACAAGAGTACATAATAACAGGATTGGGGTGACTCAATAAAAATAACACACAAGGGAGGGGGGGTGGGGGAACAAAAGAGTTCATCGGCAGAGGTCCAGAATGGATCGGTGAAGCAACGGTCCTAGACTCACTGGACATGGCCGAGGGTTGAGGGCAAGAAAACCGAACAGGTCTGGGTGGAGACACATAAGGTACAGTCTTGGGGAGAACAGATCGGGGTAACACAGTAGCAGGGTTAACCAGGGGAACCACAGGGAACAAAACAGATGACTGTGACCCTGAGACAAACGGTGTAGCTGAAGGTTCTGAAGCTGGGACCGGACTGGGCTCCTTAGCTGGGACAGGGCTGGACATGTTCACCTTCCCATCTACCTCAGCGTGGACAAGCCTGGACTCATTGGCTGGGACAGTGCTGGACTCGGTCCTTCTCCCATCTAACTCAGCGTAGACAGGACTGGCCGCAGCGACCGGGAGAGTCGATATGGGTCCCGGAAAAAACTGGGATGGAGGACATGAAGCTTTCCTCCTTCTCCTCCTTGACCGCGGAGCAGAAACCATATCCGGATTTGTAATCGGTACTGGGACCGTTACAACAAGTGGAGAGACCACCACAGGCAATGCTGACTCAGTAGATGCGGCTTCCGATGCAGACTCCCTCGACACCCCTCCTCCTTGCTTTCCGCGAAGGTTTCCAGCTACAGCGGGTGCTTTGGGAGTCGAGATGAAGGAAACATGGTCCCCAAGCGCTGCGACGGCCAGGACGCGACCTTCCGGGACCACCGGCAATGATGAAGATGTCCTAGTAGGATCCTGTCGCTCTCCCCGACACACACAGTTCACCACTTCACTGAACGGGCGTCGGATCAGCCCCTCTCGTTCACACATAGGAGGAGGTGCATTGAGACCCGCGATGAAAAAGGAGTTTAAGAGGATCTCTGGCATGAATCCCCTCTTCTCATCCACCCTCTGGACATATCTCTCCAGGAACTCCTCTCCTTGGGGAGGAAACGGAGCCCTACCTCCCTTCATATCAGTGGTTAGCGTCAGCCACCATTCTTCGTGGTCCTCCGACTGACCTCTTGCAGGAAAAGACATATTGTCTGCTGGGTTCAAAAAATGTCTTGTTCGTTCTGTCACGTTAAACGGATATGAACCCAAATGCAGACAGTAATAAATGAAACATGGATTTATTAAACAGACAGAAAACAACGACCCTCGAGGGGGCAAATGAACATTGACAGGACTAGACTAATAAACTTGACAATAACATAAGACTAGAACTAACAGGCAGGATACAAACTCTGATCACAGGAATAAACAGCTCACCGAACAGGAGGACAAGATACAAAACGAACAAGCACCGAGTAACAAACACAAGGACCTTAAATAAGAGACATTATCACCAGGGCACAGGTGACACCGATGAACAATCAAGACTAACGAGGAGAACAAGGGGGCATGGTAAACAACACAAGACAACGCAATCACATGCCCAAAACACAGGCCATGTGTTTGCAAACACACACAACATGAACAAATCTTGACAGATAGAGGGTTTTCACCAACGTCACGTTCTGGGCGGTAACCCGGATGCGCGGCCATTATGGAGGCACTCGGATGCAAACAACAGTATGGATTGCACTGTTTATGTACTACTGAACACATTGTTACACTAATCAACCACGGAAAAAACACGTGGTAGGTGCGAAATCATATAGAGAAGGACTTAGAAAGCAGGAGAGAGCGCAAAATTTTGACAAACTAAAGTTAATATGTGGTAAAGATCCGAACGAGCTAGCTTTTATAGCCCTTACTGCAATTCTTCCTTCTATTTCTTATCCCGACATATGCTACGTTCAGATTGTCAGTCCAAAAAAGCACATGAAATCCGTTTCAAGCTACATCCATATGTGGTTTGAAATCCTATTCAAATCACATATCAGAACATCAGCTTCAGTCTGAACGCTCTGATCGAATTTCGCGTGGTATGTGACTTTCTCACGCCACGTAAAATGTAAACGTCAGACGTTGTTAGAGGAAACATGCTGAAAGTCGCTGCCGAAAACAAAGCTGTGTTGTTGCAAAGTGCCGGACGAGCAGAAAATTATTTCTGAAACCTATTTTGAAACCTGCGCAGACAAGAGCGCGGAAAAAAAAGCTGCTAACTTACATACCAGCCTCCTACAGTTCTGCAGTAGGCTCAAGAGGCTCGGTAGTCCAGCGCGGCGGCTACACATTTCCATGTTGTAAAATTTAAATAAGACTGCAAATGCAAACCCCTCCATCAATGCAACGTCATTGCCATATTGCCAAAGAGCTACATGAACACACAAATCGGATCTGAACAGTTGTGATACACAGTGTGGACATAATTTTAGATCAGATTCCAATCGGATACAAAGATAATCGGATTTGGACTGACAGTGTGAATGTAGCCATAGTTAACTAACTTACGTCAACATTTTAGCCATAGTCAACGCTTCATTTACACGTGGCTGATGCTGTACGTTACCTTTGTCAACCACAAACGCCTCCTTTCATCAGTTTTTGGCACTCTTCTCTTTAACTTTTGACAGTCTATAGAACTCGAAATATTTTTTCCCGATGCGACCGAATAATACAGACCAAAACTCGACCATTTTTCAGCAGCAATAATCAGACAAATTTGCGAGTTCAGTGGCATTGTTTACGTTCAGTGCCTCCAAAATGGCGGACTTCCGGATTGATGACGTGTAGTGAAAACCCTCTATACTCTGATGTACTGTGTTTTCAATACACACTGGCAACCTGAGGGAGCCCTATGCACATTTAGAAACACATGAAGAAGAGCCATATCATGTGGCATTCCAGGAACTCCCTGACATAAACAAAGAGATCGCTGTAAGGCCTTTATTATGTATATCTATGGCTGTAACATGCAGATAAAGATGTTTTGGAGACAACAAACATGATTGCAACGATATATGATTTATCTGTGTTCTTCGAGCCATGTCAGGTATTTTCTTAATAATAGATTATATTTATGATGTGATGCTAATCACTAATTGATTATCATCGTGCAGAATTCTATAAAATAATATTTTCTGTCTGATTAATATTTATCCGAAGCCAAATCAGATCACAGAAGGTTATTTAAAACACTCGACATGCGTTTGTAGCAAAATAAGTTTGGAGCAAAAACATGGTTTTAGTCTCATAAATTGTCGTGTATTTATGGTGTGCTAAGCTAACATGCTAGCGAGCACTAAGATGCCCTTGCCACCTAGCTGTTATTTTTATGAAATATTTTAAATAGGAATGCTAACTGAAATGTTTATTTTTTCAAGAAGGGCATTTGATACAGTTTCAAATGTGAAGTCGTTAGTAATTATAATGAAAACAAAAGAAAATAATATTTAGAGCCATAAGCAGGCCAGAGAGGTGTGAATGTGTGCAGGGGATACTGAGTCTGAATGGGGCTCGTTTGCACCACAAAACAATAGAGACAAAACACTGAATGGATGCTTAGAAGATGACAATAAACATCAGTTTGCATTTTAGAGTCTAATTAAAATAAAGTCACAGACATGATCATGAAAAACATTTAGCTAAATACAGTTTTAGATTTATCATCCTCAGATTTTAAATATAACATGGTCAGACATGTGGGTTCAGCTGCAGTGCATTTCTAGATTGATACAATGCCAACTTCAATTTTATTTTCATTAAGATATTTAATAAAAATACATTTCTAATAACTTTACAAAACTTTATTTATATAAAAACAATTAATTATGACAATAATTTTTTCTAAATTTACAATAAATTGCCAAGTGTCTGCTTTCAAATGAGATCATACTGCAAAGGGTTCATGAACTGTATCTGTTATAGTTTGGGTATGCCATTTCTGGCATTTTTCAAAAGTGGGGTTGCTGGCTAACAGGTTAAACTAATTTATGGAGGTTTGTCAGTTTGTAAATGCATTTACAACGTAGACCTAGACTCCCTGTGTTCTACTACAGGTCACATGTGTGACCAGACATAAAACATCTCGGTTACGTATGTAACCCTCGTTCCCTGGAGGAAACAGAGACGTCACGTCGGATGACCGACAAATAGGTTTCTTGCTAGAGAGGCCAATCTACTTCAAGTTTAACTAAAATGAGCCATTGCACATTGGCATGCGATGATTGCAGCAGCTGCTCTGCCTCGCAGCGCAGGTACATAATGAGCAGCAGGTGCATCACATTTTTCAGGTTTTCGCTGAGTAGCTGAGCCGATGACCTGGCCGTCTAGCGGGGTACTGCAGATGTGGTTACGTGACATCTCCGTTCCTTCCTTCAGGGAATGAAGGTTACATAGGTAGCCAAGATGTTACCTATCAGTCAGTCACTCTCACATCAAGTCGGATGAACGACGAATAGGAATCCCTACCAAAGCTCCTCCCCCCATCCAGTGCCTTGTTTAAGCCTCCTACACCCTCTTACCAGATGGGACAGGGCTAATAATACAAAATACACAGATAAGGTCCATCTCTGCTGTTCCGCATAACCCACTCAGTGAGACTATTGGATAACATTGGCAAAGCGTGCCTTTTCCACTGGAAAAGAAACGCTGCAGAAGCCACATCCTTTCCCCTAAGGACTTACATGGAGTTGTTTATAGGGACTAAACACTAGGGGTGGTTAATCTGTCTGATTTCCCGATTCGATTCGATTACGATTATTGAAGTCCCGATTCGATTACAGTCGATTTTCGATTATTAACGATTCTCGATTAGGGATTATTGATTTTCCATTTCACAACAGTAAACGAAAATACACTACAAAGTGATTGCAGTATTAAAAAAAGTCAGCTGCTGAATTACTTAACTCTTTTATTGAGTAACAACAACTCAAAGCACTTTCTGTGTCATGTAGTTATAACTTCAGAATTATTTGTATGTAGCTTATGTTCTGTAGAACACAGAAATGAATACATCACATTGTGTTGTGACTCATCAAGTTGAACTAAACAATAACAAATAAATGAAAGGCTTATTTCCTTTAGGAAGTAGATCAGAACCAACATACTGTAGAAATTGGACAATTTTCTTCTAGAAAGACAAGGTGTTCAGGTGGAGGAAGACTGCAGGTTGCAGTCGAAACATGTCAAGGTAAAGAAAAAGTTTTTTCTCCACCTGAACACCTTGTCTTTCTAGAAGAGAATTGTCCAATTTAATCATTAAGAAGACAAAATGAACATTTTTGAACAACTTACTGTAGCTTCAATTAGTAACATACAAAGCCACTCTTATACACAACTAAATAATAAAGAGTTATGACTTGAAATGTTTGCTGTATACTACAATCAAAAACAGCTTATACAAAAAAAGTGAATGAACATCTGCAGAGAGCACAATCAAAATGTAACTTTTTGTGACTGAAATTGCACATATTGCAGTATAACGTACGTATAACAGATCGGTTTACACAGTGTACTGATGTGAAAACTAAACAATACAGAAAGCAGCTCTCATACAAAAATACTAAATAGGTAACAATGAAATTGCCAATTTTACATACATTAGCTTTTAACGAAGAAGGTGCCGTTCGAATTTGGCGCTCAGCCATCATGAGTCTGTTATGTATGTGCGCAACTCTATTATGTGCGCGTCTCTGTTATGTGCACGCCACAGACTGTCCGCGCACTGCACGTCCGCTTATAGTTCCGCCTTTTGCGTTCCGTCAATATTACGTTATTAGAAAAAAAAATATATATATATATTTTTAGAAAATCGATTTTTTTGACATTTGTGAATCGATTCAGAATCATCCACGTCCGCATCGCGATGCATCGAATAATCGATTTTTTCCCCCACCCCTAATAAACACGTAGGGTTGTACTACATATGGAAGATACTGGGGTGACTCCAACCTCATAAGAGATGGGTTCTCCCAAGGGAAAAACACAGGCTTCCATTCAGGATCAACCGTGGAAAAATAGACATATGGGATCCCCTCCGGGTAACACATGTCACCCAGCCTGGATCTGGTTCTCAAGGATACAGCGGAATATAGGGCTGGTGCTGGACTCCCCGCCACGTCCGGTACCAAGGGTGATGGAGGACTCAACAGGTTTAAACTCTGGAGAATATAAGCTCAAATGTTAAGGCACAGCAAGCCGACAAGAGGCGGGCCTGGCCTCTCTGTGCTTCTACCTGTTTGAGGTGAAAACACAGGAGGATACTGGCTCTACACCTAGGCAATAGAATCTAGCAAATTTGTTAGGTGTCGCCCAGTCCGCAGCTCTACAAATATGTCAGCGAGGTGCCACGTGCCGGCGCCTAGGAGGATGCAACACCTCTTGTAGAGTAAGCTCACAACCTTGAACAAGCAATGTACGCTTTGGTTGGTAAGCCAAGGCGATAGCATCCACTATACAGTGGGCCATCTTCTGTTTGGAGACAAACCCTTCTGCTAGCCTCTGTAACAGACAAAGAGCTGGTCTGAGGTCCTAAGGCTTCTGGGTTCTGTCCACGTACAATCACAGAGCACGGAGGGGACAGAGCAAAGCCAGGGTTGGGTGTGCCTCCTCCGGTGGCAGCGTTTGCTGGTTCACCACCCGGCTCCTTAAATTGAGTGGTTGGAAACTTGGACACATAGCCAGGCCGGGGTCTCAGTACCACGTAGGCGTCACCCGGCCCAAACTCCAAGCACGATATGTCAACCGAAAATGCCTTCAGGTCCCCTACCCTCATGATGGAAGCTATTGCAACCAGCAGTAAAGTCTTCATAAACATAATCTTGAAGTCTGCTGACTGCAAAGGCTCGAAGGGAGCATTCTGAAGTGCTCAAAGCATCAAAGTCTCGCCCCCCTAAGGAACCTGATGACCAGGTCGTGCTTCCGAGCTGACTTGCCTCCTATGGGGTCGTGATAAGCAGATATGGTGCAGCATATACTTTGAGGGTGGAGGGAGACAGCCTTCTCTCCAACCCATGCTGCAGAAAGGAAAGCACGGCACTGATCGAACATCTTCGGGGCTTCCCTCGGTGAGGGGAACACACCTCGATGAACAGGTTCCACTTCAAGGCATAAGTATGTCTTGTAGACGGTGCTTGGGCCAAAGGGATGGTGTTAAGTACCTCTGGTGTAAGTCACCTAGAACCTCAGCGTCCCGTCCAGGGACCAGACATGGAGTTTCCAGAGGTCTGGACGTGGGTGCCATAGGGTGCCCGTTTCTGAGAAAGTACATTCCTCCTCAGTGGAATGCGCCAGGGATGGGCTGTCGTGAGTAGCATGAGTTCTGGGAACCAGCTCCAGTTGAGCCAATAGGGCGCAACTAGCAACACCTGCTCCTCGTTCTCCCTGACTTTACACAGGGTCTGTGCAAGTAGGTTCACTGGGGGAAACGCATATTTGTGAAGGCCATGGGGCCAGCTATGTGCCAGTGCATCCATGCAGAGTGTCCCCTTGGTCAGGGAATAAAACAACTGGCAGTGAGCGGTTTCTGGAGAGGCATACAGGTCTACCTGAGAGGCTCTGAAACTACTCCAAATCAGCTGGACCACCTGGGGGTGGAGTTGCCACTCCCCCGGGAGTAAAACTTGTGAGAGCTTGTTTGAGCACTCTACACGGTTGAGCAACCCGCGGATATGAATGGCCAGAAGCAACCTCAGATGCCTCTGACTCAAGAGGAGGAGATGGCGGGCAACATGCGACAAGAACGTAGACCACTTTGTCGGTTGATGTACGCAACAGTCGCAGTGTTGTCCGTACGGACCAATACGACTTTGCCCCATTGGGGCTTATTTAGGCAGCTCAGTGCAAGGCGTGCCCAAGCAACTCAAGGCAATTGATAGTCCAATGCTGCTGGGGACCCGTGCAAACCCCAGCAACTCCATGCCCGTTGTATGTGGCCCCCCCAGCCGGTGGCAGATGCATCCATGAAATTCACAGCATGCCTGTACACTTGTTTTAGTGCTTTCTGTTTGAACGAATCCAACTCCATACCAAAAAAAGAGATCCTCTGCACATGGGGAGAGTTTGCTCCTTTCCCAGTTGACCTGAAGCCCCAACTGGCTGAGGTGTGCGAGCACCAGGACCCTGTTTGCATAACTGATCTCAAGACAGTGTTCGTATCAGCCAGTCATTGAGATAGTTAAGAATCCAAACGCCATGTTCTTCCATGGGAACAAGGGAAGATGCAACTTTCTCTGCAACTTTCGTGAAGATCTGAGGAGACAGGGACGGCCCGAAGAGTAGGAGTTTGTACTGAAATGCATGACCTTCGCTGCAAACCAATCTAGGGGTAGGATGCAATCAAAAATGCGTTTCTGCGTTAGTATCTTGAACGGTAGCTTGTGAAGGCTCCTATTCAAAACTTGGGTACTATGAAGTAGGGGCTGTAAAACCCTGTCTTCATATCAGCTGGGGGGACTGGCTCTATCGCGTTCTTCACCAGTAGGACTGCGATTTCCGCCTGCAGGACATGAGCATCGACAGTTTTCACTGTAGTGTACTGGTCACCTCTGAACTTGGGGAGACGCCAGATGAACTGAATCGCATAGCCGAGCCTGATGGTCCGAATTAACCAGTGAGACGGACTGAGGAGCGCTAGTCAGGCTGTCAGAGAGCGCGCAAGCAGGGCCAAAGGGCCCACAGGCATACCAATAGTGGGGCAGCCCTGCGCTCTCCACTCGCTCCTCCTGAGTATGCTGTGCAACACTTACCTAGTTCCTCGAGGTGCGTGAGAAGAAATTACTGAAAATTTGGGTGCCACTGACTGTGAGGCCAGCGGCGGAACAAAAACAGAATGAAACAAGAATCTCCAACCGGCCCTCATCCAGGGGAGGGAGTGGTGCAATTTACCATCTCCAAAATAGCAATTTCCTCCATCACTCGGTCGCCTTTCCTAGGGCCTCTTACCCTTACACTTGCCACGAAGTTTGGCGGGTGGCTGGATGGACGGGGCGCCCTGTCTGCGACCGGCTCCTCTGCTCTGTTTGGATGGAGTCTGCTGCTGCGACGCGGGAGTCGGGCAGACAAAGGTGGGTGCCCTCGCCAAGCCGGCCGTGTGTTCCGGGAGTGGTGCGTCTGCAGCAGTGCAGCGATCGCTTCTGCATGAGTCTATTTTTGCTGTGCTGCTGCACGCGCTGAATTAACAGATTGACATTAAAATGTATTCATCTTACTATAAGTCATCTTTTTACTTTAAGTCTGGGGTAAAGCAAAGCAAAGAAAAGCAAAACACTTACAATGAGTAGCAAAAATAACTAATAAACGCGGTCAAAGTTAAATAATTATCTTACTGGTCCGAGAACTACTGGACAAGGCTGCACAATGGAGGACACTTGGTTAATTGGTAAAATATAAAAACATACATTTCTGTACGACATGCAGGACTTTTTATATAAAGATTTAAATGCTTAAGAAAAGGTATGAGAGTCATCTGTTTTTGTCAATTGCACGTTTTAATGTTTGTGATTTTAATATAAAAAAGTACATATTTAAATATTTTGCCACTTGCCTTAGCAACTTAATATATAAATCTATATAGAAGTGAAGCTTTGAATAAAACATTTAAATTGAATGTTTAAATTTGAACAAGTCTGTGAAAGGTTGTAAAACTACTGTGTACAAAGAGAATCACAATTCTGACAACTTTTTAGTAACAACTTGTGGATTTGAAATGGAAAAAAATACCAAATTTTGTAGTATACAGCCGCAACATATGTGAAAGCGCATACGCACTGCAAATAGAGTATGTGTGAAACGGGCGTAAGACTTTTAATATTAAAGTGCAAACTAACACCTGACCACTCTTGTAGGTTTGCTAGTACTGTTACAATTAAAAACCGTAGAAGGGTAAAAACATGCCAGGCAGACATTGTAAGCAACAGCTTATAACTTAAAGGCTCAGTGAGGTTAGGTTTAGTGATGGAGGAACTTCCTCTCAGAAATTCCTGTCAAGTATGCCTGCTTAAGGCATGTAAGGCTGATTTGACTACTTGACAGTGGTTCACAAGTTGTTATAATAGTTTTCAGTTATAGGCTAATACTTTAACCATGCAACATCCATTTTAGAACACAAACTTTGGATAAAGGCATCTGTTAAATAACTAAATGTAAATTATGTAGTGCACATAACGTTCTGGTTACTAATGTAACCTTGGTTCCCTGAGATAACGGGAATGTTTCTGACATGTATGGCAAAACTCCGTTTTCTCTAAATACTGAAGCCTGATTGTTATGCTTGGCGCAGACATGGCTTTTCAGCCCGGCGAAATAGGCGGGATCAACTGCCTATTTAAGTCGCGCTAAAAAGCCATTTCAGTCAGAATTTCTTGACTAAGTAGCAGTAGCGTCGTTCACATATAGTTTGAGCAGTCAAGTAGCTGCTCAACGATCAGACCACATAGTGTGAGCACATAAATCTTGAGCTTTGTGTCCATTGCATGCAATCTACTCATACAGTGTTAGTTGATAACCTTGCTGAAATTGCACAGTGTATGCCTGCCTTTAGGCACATAGCCTCGTTTGGGTTTAAGGACAACTTTGCTGTCGTTGGGCCCAGGGGGGTAAAACCAAGCTCTCGAATAGCGTACCACCCCCGGGGGCCGCCATTGGCTAACAAGCCACCACCTGCTGTTAGCTTTCCATTGACTCCCATTCATTTTGGCGTCACTTTGACAGCGAATAACTTTACATCTGAGGCGTTTAAAGACTACATTTGTCCATTGTTTATTTCAAAAGAAAGATGACAATGTATAAAAGGCTCCATTACCTTTTATCTTACGTTATGGCCCCGTAGAAGCAGTTTTGTAAAAGTAGGCTAACGACTGCGTCATAACCACGCGACTCTCTGGAAATTACCGTATAGAAATTACCGTATACCGTATAGCTCGTAGTCAATCGGGAGGACGTGGAGGCATAAAGTCCGATAAAGTCAAGGGAGAAGCCCATAGAGAGTCATAAAGTTGCTCCTGCTCCTAGCTCATGGACAGCTCCTACTCACACTCTCCGTCTCTGCAAGATTCGGAAGGGAATGATTCAGATTTCGCTTGGCACAGCTACTAGAAGACTTACAACTGTCAGACAGGCTGCTCACGTCACATCCATGTCGTCAAGCTTAGTTTGAGTCTGCGCAGTACGCTCAGCCATCAGGAAGTGAGTGCTTCTAATTTGCTTTACTTTTCTCCGTTGAAACCTATGGGGTCGCTGTGTCCAGTTTGGTAAAATGGACTGCATTTATATAGCGCTTTCACAGACCCAATGGCCACCAAAGCGCTTTACAATATTGCCTCACATTCACCCATTCACTCACTCATACACCGACGGCGGTGTCAGCCATGCAAGGCGATCCAGCTCGTCGGGAGCAGCTGGGGTTAGGTGTCTTGCTCAAGGACACCTCGACACTTGGTCAGGTGGAACCGGGGATTGAACCACCAACCTTCCGGTTTGTAGACAATCTACATGAACCACTGAGCCACTGACGCCCCACAAATTTCTTCTGCTGAACACAAAGGAAGATATTTTGAAGAATGTCAGTAACCAAACAGTTAACTGGAACCATTGACTTCCATAGTATTTTTTTATCCTACTATGGAAGTCACTGGTTCCAGTTAACTGTTTGGTTACTGACATTCTACAAAATATCTTCCTTTGTGTTCAGCAGAAGAAAGAAATTCATACAGGTTTGAAACAACTTGAGGGTGAGTAAATGATGACAGAATTTTCATTTTAAAGTGAACTATCCCTTTAAATGCAGTTGGCCAACCTCTTTCGGTGGGCTGAAAAGCCATTTGTCTGTGCAAAGCACAGACGTGAACCAATCAGGCTTCAATATTCTGAGAAAACGGAGTTTCTCCATATACATCAGAAACTGAAGCAATGAGAGTGAACCATATCGAAAGGGAACTATTATTATGAAAGTTGTTCTATTCAGCAATGTATATGTTATATTGTCATTGTTTTGTTAGCCATGGCGTCCTCGAGTGATCATCCAGTGTTCTGTGACATCTGTGATGAAAGAAAGGAGAAAGCTGTGAAGACCTGCCTGACGTGTCAAAGCTCTTACTGTGAGACTCATCTGGAGCCTCATCACAGAGTCCCACGTCTAGAGAAACACAAACTCATCAATGCTGTGGAAAATCTGGAGGATTATATATGCCAGAAACACGAGAGACCTCTGGAGTGGTTCTGCAGAAATGACCAGACGTGTGTTTGTCTGTTCTGCACTGAAGGAGAACACAGGACTCACAACACTGTTCCTTTAGAGGAGGAGAGTCGAAAGAAGAAGGTAAAGAGTTAAAAACGAAACACTTAGTTCTGTTTTTTACATAACATTAACTCATTAAAAAATTTAGCAATCTCAACTTTTTTTAAGTAATACGATTCAACTTGATTTTTTTAAGTCAGTTTAATATAATTTAATTTGAAGTGACTTATACAGCGGTTTGAATCGTTTTGGTCTTTATCTAACTATTATTTGTCAAACCGACAAATATCTTCTGTGAAAGTCTCTGGACCAAAAAATGTTTTTCTAATCATTGCATTCGGTCTAATACGATGTCCTACCTGCCTTTCGACATATGTATTTCCATACCTCCCCACACCCTGCTCATGCAGACATCACACTTCGTCAGCACATTCTGTAAGACTTTCCAGAGTTGTCTCCACACTCAGTCTGTGTTCGAAATCGCCCCCCAATACCCTCATTCACTATTTCCTACTTTGGTCCTTTCATAAAGTCCACTTGAAGGAGTGAATCAAAACAAGTGAGTGAATTTGGACACAGAGCTGAAGGGAACTATTATTAGTAGAGTGAAGGGCTGTGCTTTTGCATAGTTTGAGCTTGCTGTTTGATAATAATTTAAAACTTCGCAAACTGGCAGCTCCAGTAAGATGAAAAGATTTATCTTGAACTCTGTCATGGACACTAGCATGTATAAACCTTAATTAAACAGTTTATTAATCAACTAAAAAGGAATGTATACCTGTTTAATATTATGCAGTAGCCACATTGGACCAGCGGTTTGGAAAATGGATGGATGTTTCAGCTGTGGGCGCCATCTTCTGAAGAGATACACAGGAATTCATTCAACGCAATAGTCACAGTGCATAATGGGTATTCTCTAGCCGTTGAGCGTACATCGCTCGTACACTCATTATTGCGGTGCATTTTGGGATTGAATGAATGCACTTGATAACGTCCACTATGGTTTCGGACACCACTACAAATGGGTGTCCCCTCAAATAGCGCCCAATTTATGGGTATAGGGGGCGATTTCGGACACAGCCACCGAGCACTGCAAACAAACAGCAGTCGCTTTTTTCAGTTCCTCCTGAACCAAAACAATGAGCTATACTGCGTTAACGCCATGTCATTGTCACTAACTGCTCCTAGACTTGGGTTGATGCAGATTTATTGGTACAATCCGGAATCGTAATCCATTTAATAGGCTTAGGGTCAAACCATAGAGCAAACATACAATAGAGTCCAAAAACACAGGCAAACAAGGATATCAAGGACAATGGGCAGAAGAACATGGATACAGGCGCTCAAAATAGAAGTGCAAAACAAAACAAGACTATGCAAAGAATGCAAATGAAAACACAGGGCTTAAATAGGCAAACTTAATCACACACAGCTGAACAAAATCACACAATCATGAGAACAGACAATGGATACTAGAAGATTAAGTTCATAATGGAAAAGCCCAGGAGTCAGGAGAAGTGCCCTCTGGTGGAGATTAAGGGCACTCCAGCTGGCGGATGAGACATAGCCTCGCCCCTTAAGGAGTGGATTCCAGATCCTCAAACAGATACATAAATCCAGGAGGGAGGTGGTGTGTAGGCGGAGCCAAGGGAGGGATGGAGGTTCGTTCGTGAAGTGGAAGCAGGACTGGAGACTGACGGATCGGAGAGTCAGTGCAGAGCAGGTGGCCAGGGCGGAGCTGTTGGGACAAAAGACAATCTCTTTGGAGCTGGAGACTACCACAGCGGAACAGATTAGCACCAAGTCATAGCTGCGGACCACCACGGTAGAGCTGGCAGAGCTGGTGACCACAACGGCGGAGCAGAAGACCACCAGGGCAGATCAGACTGGTCTGATGATCCCCACAGTGGATCAGTCAGAACGTTGGTTAGGGTTGGCCTCTGGGGGCATGTCAAAACAGGCAGAAAGTTATTGTAAGTAATTGCCTCCGTGGCCATAACAGACAGGACATTCAGGAGTAATGTCTGTGATAAAGCAAGCAGAGACTTTGAATGTGGCCTCCTTGGCCAAGACGAGACAGGCAAGGGAGTTCATAGGCGACCTCCATGGTCTGGAAAGGACAGACAGAGAGCTAAGAGACAGCCACGGTGGTTGTATCCAGCCAAGCAGGGAGTTCAGAGATGATCTCCGTGGTTGTTGTTTCTAGGCAGACAGGGTGTTCACAGGCGACCCCTGTGGTCATAACAGCACAGGCAGACAGTTCACAAACAGATGGTGAAGCACAGACTTCATCAGTGATCTCCTTGACAATAGCAGGGCATACCAAGAACAGTAGTCTGCCTCAGATAAAACTAGGTCAGGTGTCACAGCCTCTGGAGAAACGGAAGAAACGTACATGGCCCAGACATATAGAATGACCATCGCCGTAACTGGGAGTGCAATCAGCGGTAGGAGAACCTCTGAGACCTCCAGACTCGATACCACCGGATTCGACTCGATACCACCGGATTCGGATGCACTGGACACAAAGATGATGTCAGGACCACTGAGAATGCCAGCTGCTCGCATCGACATCAACGGTAGGTCCAAATATAATGTGCCAAAGTCCAGTCTGGGTCATGTAGCGGCATAATTAAACTGAGGGGCCAATTAAACCCACCCCCCAAAAAGATCATTAGTGGAATCTTGTCCTTGTTGATTAAGTGAGCCAACTCAAAGTCCAGTACATAGCCCTGCGCTCTCTGTGTCGGAGATGCATAATTCTCACTGCTGGATCCATTTAGTGACGTAGTCTTCTGTCACAAACTGCTCTGAGACTTGGGTTGAAGAACCAAATTCAGCTTTATTGGGACAATCCAAAATCATAATCCATATAACAGGCATGGGGTTAAAACCACAGAGCAAACAATCTAAATTTGTACGATAGAGTCCAAAAACACAGGCAGACAAGGATATCCAGGACAATGGGCAGAAAAACAAGACCAAGACAAGTGAAATCAGGTTACAGGTATGAGGCGCCACGTAGGATTTAAATCAAACTTCGCTTATCAATACATACATAACACATGTGCATATACACCTACAGTATAAATTACTCGCATATACATGTATACTATTGGATGTTCAAAATACATATATGAAATACACGTGCACACTAATATGAAATCCATACCAATACATATTATGTTAGTCATGAATGCATATACACTTGTGAATAACTTGCATATACATATAAACTTGACGCACGCATACACCTATAAACACTCGCACATACATATAAACTTCCATGCATATACACATAAACGCTCGCATATACATATAAACTTCCATGCATATACACCTATAAACCCTCGCACATACATATAAACTTCCATGCATATACACCTATAAACACTCGCACATACATATAAACTCGATGCGCGCATACACATCCATAAAACACTCGCGTATACATACAAAATAAAACGTGGATGCATGCTTTGTGTATATATGTATATGCGAGTGATTTCATATGTGGATGTGCGTGAACTTTTCAGTGCAAACGGAAGGCATTTCAGTGTAAAAGGAAGTCATTTGTGCGTACACGGAATTAACCTGCCTTTTTGATAGTTTGTTTTCCAATTTGAAATGAAATAAGCATAAACGAGAAAATGGCCCCTTTATTCGTTTTTTCGTTTAAAAAAAAAAGCCTAAAGGCCCTTGCACACTGAGTCCGAAATTCGCATCCGAAATTTTCGCACGTTAAAAAATAAATACGACCCCACGTTATGTCAATCACGCTTGCACACTGCCTCCGAAACTTTCGTCCGTCAAAAAAAAATTTGGATCAGGTTCGATTTTCTGCGTTTTTCGCATCCGTAGCAAGCATTTTGAATGGTGTTTTGACAATTTAAGGCCCTTGCACACTGAGTCCGAAATTCGCGTCCGAAATTTTCGCACGTTAAAAAATAAATACGACCTCACGTTATGTCAGTCACGCTTGCACACTCCCTCCGAAACTTTCGTCCGTCAAAAAAAAATCGAATCAGGTTCGATTTTCTGCGTTTTTCGCATCCGTAGCAAGCATTTTGAATGGTGTTTTGACAATTCAGAGCCACCGAATCACGAATGCGAAAAAACGCATGCGATAATTTCGGACTCGGTGTGCAAAGGCCTTAAAGCCTCTTACGTTGTTGATTTATATTTCAAACAAGAATTCGACATTTGCTCGCAATGTCTTTCTTACAAAAAACTTCATCATTTTGCAGGACAATTGTCTATTACAGTATACAACGCAGATAGAAGGGTGCCAATAAATCTGTGGTGATATACAACACGCTTTAAGAAAAGTTTATTTCCATCACACTGTAAAGTGTTTTTAGATATTAGCCTACATATAGATTACATATACCAAAGATTTTACATATAAACTGGGTCAGCGTACTGTTAATTACAGTTAGTACCATGGGAAGTATAGGGGTGCTGAGCGTGACCCCTGGAGGTGGAGCCCATGAAGAAATATGGTTGGGGATAAAAGTTCACACAAACAAAACCAAAAAACTGTGGTGTTTAGCCTATAGGCATACATATTACGTGTGTTTGTTTTTATTTATGCTGTATTATAAAATACCCATATTATAACAAATAAATAAAATATATTTGGAAATTGCCCTTTAAAACGAAGGCTCAGTTTGTGGTTCACAATTATTTGATTAAAAACAACAAAAACAATAAAACAAAGACAAAGTCACTTATATTAAACACTTTTTTATTTATTTTTTTGTTAACAGAAGTTATCTTGCGCCTTTAATTGCCTTTGCTATAGTCCTGTCAATCATCTGTCTCATTCTCGCGGGTCGCGGCTATGATTACAGTTTCAGTAAAACTGTATTTCACCATCATCGGTATACCACCCTCAGCCGATTGGCATTACAGTATTTGCAATCACCATCCCGTGTCAAAACGGAGCGTCTAAAAGAAAAGTTCTGACTGCTGACTGTTGGTCAGTGAGCCTCTCCCGCTCGGCGCTGTCAAGCGCAGCTTCACCACACAGATTTAACTCCGCACAGCTAAATAAAACAGACTGATGGCAGACTAATAATTAATATTTCTGATGTAAAGATTTCTGTGAAACGCGTAAAGTTGCACAGAAGAAAGCCCAATAGGACCTGCCCTGTACAGTTTAAGAATCTGTAGCCATAGAGGACTATTATTTTGTTGATCAAACTCGAGCGACAACTGATGACGTCACATGCTCAGACTTGATTGACCAATCGGCGGAAGGGGGAGTGTCAGGCCGCCCACATGTGGAAAACGAATTTTGAAGTCATTTATTCGTTTTTTGCCTGTGAACTAAAAAACGAAAAATCAAGCCGAAATCTATTTTTTTCGGGTTTTTTTTGAAAAAACGAATAAGGGGCCATTTTCTCGTTTATGCTTATTTCATTTCAAATTGGAAAACAAACTATCAAAAAGGCAGGTTAATTCCGTGTACGCACAAATGACTTCCTTTTACACTGAAATGCCTTCCTTTTACACTGAAATGCCTTCCGTTTGCACTGAAAAGTTCACGCACATCCACATAAGAAATCACTCGCATATACATATACACAACTAATCACTCGCATATACATATACACAACTAAAGCATGCATCCTCATTTTATTTTGTATGTATGCGCGAGTGTTTTATGGATGTGTATGCGCGCATCGAGTTTATGTGTATGTGCGAGTGTTTATAGGTGTATATGCATGGAAGTTTATATGTATGTGCGAGTGTTTATAGGTGTATATGCATGGAAGTTTATAGGCTATGTATGTGCGAGTGTTTATAGGTGTATATGCATGGAGGTTTATATGTATGTGCGAGTGTTTATAGGTGTATATGCATGAAAGTTTATATGTATATGCGAGTATTTATAGGTGTATGCGTGCGTCAAGTTTATATGTATATGCAAGTTATTTACAAGTGTATATGCATTCATGACTAACATAATATGTATTGGCATGGATTTCATATTAGTGTGCACGTGTATTTCATATATGTATTTTGAACATCCTATACACCTATAGTAATTTATAGGTGTATATGCACATGTGTTATAATTTATAGGTGTATATGCACATGTGTTATGTATCTATTGATAAGCGAAGTTTGATTTAAATCCTACGTGGCGCCTCATATACAGGCGCTCAAAATAGCAGTGTAACACAAAACAAGACTATGCAAAGTGAGAATGAAAACACAGGGCTTAATCACTTGTGTGATCATCACTAGCTTGATCACTCCTCCATAGGCTTCTTAGGGACCGAAACTTGCTGGCCCAGAAAAGTTATTAAAGAGATCGTTAATATAGTCCAAGTGACTACAGTGGCTCAATCTTAAGTTTATCAAGCGATGAGAATACTTTTTGTGCGCAAAAATAAACAAAAATAACGACTTTATTCCACTATTCATTTCCTTCTCTCTGGGCCTCCAGTAAGTTCGCGTAGTGTTTTAGCGCAGCGTGTCTGTGTTGCACGTCACCACGTAGGCTCACTATTGGCCGACGCTGATCATGTGTGTGATGCGTGTGACGCACAACACAGACGCGCTGCGCTAAAACACTACGCGAACTCACTGGAGGCCCAGAGAGAAGGAAATTAATAGTGGAATAAAGTCGTTATTTTTGTTTATTTTTGCGCACAAAAAGTATTCTCGTCGCTTGATAAACTTAAGATTGAGCCACTGGAGTCACTTGGACTATATTAACGATGTCTTTAATAACTTTTCTGGGCCAGCAAGTTTCGGTCCCTTAGAAGCCTATGGAGGAGTGAGACAACTCTCAGATTTAATCAAAAATATCTTAATTTGTGTTCCGAAGATGAACGAAAGTCTTACGGGGTTGGAGCAACATGAGGGTGAGTAATTACTGACAGAATTTTCATTTTTGGGTGAACTAACCCTTTAAGGGCACTCCAGCTGGCGGATGTGACAGTCATAACGCGTAATTAAGAGATGGCAAGCCATGACGTTCTACCGGGAGCTGTTCATGTCCTCTGACTCGGAGTTATGCGTTTCTATGTCAACAGTATCAATGCTGAAATTAATCTTTGGCAGTCAGGTAGTACAAAAAAGAGCTCTGTTAGTTGTTTGTTCATTAATATTGTAATGTTATCTGTTTTAAGACATTGTGTAATTTAACGCACTGTCTGTTCTGATGCCTTGGAGACACTCTGAAGGGATAGTGCGATCTCATGCTTTCAAAGCTATCTTGTTATTGCTAGCCTCTCTGAAATGGCCAACCCTACCTTTAAAGGGGTCATATAAGAATCATATTAGCTTGTACAAAAAGGACATTATATGACCCCTTTAAATTGCCAAAAAAAAAAAAAAATGACTTTTAAGAATAAAAATATTAGACTCTAAGTAGGGCTGGGGGAATTAACGCGTTAATCTTTGAGATTAATTTGAGATGTTTAACGGTTAAAAAAATAACGCAATTAACGCATCACTTTTTTTTTTTTTTTTTTTTTTTTTTTTTTTTGCCTTGTTTTAATGATTTCCTGTTGCGGCTGCTATTGAAAAGGTTGAAAATATGCTGTCCCGCCCCTTCGTGTTCGGCGATCAGGTTTCATTCTCGCGCAGCTTTCATGAGCGGGTCTTTTCTGCTCCGTGTGTGCGTCGCGTTCTCCGTTCCATGTGTGTGTATCGGCGCGCTGCTGCGCTCTTCCGCTCCGTGTTTGCACTGCGCGTTCTGCTCTGTCCTTAACGGCCCAAACGCTCCAATCATGTACCGATCACGCACAGGAAAAGCAAAGTCCGGTCAAATAAAATAATAATAATATATTGATATATTGATGTTCAATATTATTTTAATATAGGGCTATTTTCTGTTCCTTTTTTTTCCCTGTGTTGTTTAATTTAATTATAAATTATAAATATAAGTATTGATGCTTACAAGCTTGGGGGAAATGCAATTAATTGCAATTAATTACACCAAATTGTGCAATTAATTAGTTAATTTTTTAATCGATTCCCAGCCCTAACTCTAAGACATTTACTAAAAGCCACAGAATTCATTTGGTCTTTTAATACGAATCTTTTCAGAGGATGAAGTTATCTGTTTCGCTGTATGTAGACTGACGTTCGTCAGATGATCCAGGACAGAATAAAGAAGATTCAAGACATCCAGCACTCAGTAGAGCTGAGAAAGGTGAGTGTTTTTTAACTTTGACACTGGGTAATTTGTAATTTCATAAGGTTCTCAATTAAATGGATAAAACTTAATAGATAAACCTTCTAATCGTTCTCATTTATTAGAAAAACATAGAGAAAGATGAATCCTCCAATGTTGAAATCTTCACTGATCTGATCAGCTCCATTGAGAGATCTCGGTCTGAGCAGCTGAAGATGATGGAGGAACAGCAGAAAGCAGCAGCGAAACGGGCTGAAGATCTCATTAAAGACCAGCAGCAGGAAATCACTGAGCTGAAGCAGCTCTCACACACTGAAGATCATCTCCATATCATACAGGTCTGTCAACATCTCTCACTCATTATGTACAATAATATAGGACAAACTATCTGTTTACATACCTGCTAAGCTGCTTGACCATTTTATTTGTACCAGTCTTTTAGAAATTGTACAAAAGAAACTGAAACAGTAATTGTAGTAGACTGAGAACAGTTCTGGCCGTTCCAGTTGTTACTGCTAGGGGGTGTATATGCTTGTGTTGTTTGGGAATTACCTGTTACAGTAGAATGTTCAGTCCTGTTGGAGTCAGGTCATGCTGGTGTAATCCTGTAAAATAAGCACAGTTATTAGTAAACCGACCCTCCTGCATTCCTCTCTCTTGTGTTTTTTTTTTATACCAAGTTACCACAGTAATAAAGTTCAATTTGAAAAATTAGTTAAAGGGGTCATATATGCACTTTTACAAGTTGATTGTACTGAAATGTGTGTTGGCAGTGCCTGTACACAACCATCATAAAATGATAAAAATCCATCCAGTGATTTTTTTTAAATCTTCTTTTATGTTTCCCCCCAACTCAAATCAAGCTGTTCGATTTTGTGAAGTCACAAAATCGACGCCCCTCCCACAATTGTTGATTGACAGTAGCGTTTCAACACAGCCCCGCCCTCCTTCGTGAGCGAGCTGTCAATCATAGCCCGCGCGGACCGGCGTGTCATTGTTGATACGCTGGAGCACTGTCTATGAGCAGAATGGCGTCTAAGCGATTGTGGTGTTCTGTTCTTGGGTGTTATAAGGAACACAGCAGTCATTTTGATGTTCCTAAATCCGAACCGCTGAAGACGCAGTGGCTAAGTTTGTTTTCAAAGGGAATATTCCCCACGATCAACGTCAATGCTTTCATGTTTGCGCGAATCATTTCACCAGACTGCTTTACCAATGAGGTCAGTATAAAGCTGGTTTTGCTAAAAGCTGTTCCTGAAAAAAGGATTTGTACCAACTTCGTGTTCCTGCTGCACCTCCAGAATAACTGAAGTGAGTGTAACGTTTTATTGACCTTTATATTAATCTTTATATTAATCTTTGCAAATCGCTTGCACGCTTCACGATGAATGCAACTATTTTTACACTCAGGGTACATTACGGCATGTTTTCTATGTACGACGTTCTCAATATAATTCCTAATCCCACGTTTATAATGAACAACACGTTATGGTTATTGTGTTATTGTGTTACCAACGGTGTACACACAGAACAGAGGGGCGGGGTGAGCAAAGCTCATTATCATTTAAAGACACATGCACTTAAACGGAGTGCTGAAAACAGAGCTGATTTTGACCAGGTAAAATGAGTGTTTTCTTACAATACTAATGAGAATTTTTAATTAAAGTATATTACAAACTTTTAATTTAGACCCTAAAGAATCATATTAGCTTGTACAAAAATGGCATTATATGACCCCTTTAACCCTTTAACGGACAATGTGCACCACAGGAAACATATTCTTTAGTCTCTTGTAGGAGGCATAAGAAACAATTTTTCATCCAGTCCTGGTGTCAATATCATAGTTGAGTCTCTTTGGAGTATGTGGGTCACATGACTTGGTTAAAATTTTCTGTGCTCGTTTTGTCAGTTTGACCTAGAGCCAACATGTCCACCCATAGTGTTGGACATGTTGGCTTGTAGAAAGTATGGCTGGCTTGTAGAAAGCTTGTAGACATGTTGATCATGCTGTTAGAGCCCCTTTCACACAGCGCAATGATCCCGGCAAATTGCCAGAACGCCTTCTGTGTGAACGCAAACACGACCTGGGATTGATGCCGGCATCGATGCTGGGTTGGGGACCTAGTAACATTGCCATGTTCAGTCCCAGAACATGCGCTGTGTGAACAAAAGCCGTAATAATGCCGTGCCGTAGTGATGACGCTGAAGCCGGGATCGTTCGCCAGCTAGTGAAATGCACGTAATGCACGAAGGTAGCCTACGTAATGCGCTAGTTTATGATCGAATCAGAGAAAAAAATGCACAAGCGTGGTTTCTCGAGCAAACTTAAGACGCTGCTGAGACATTACAAGTCACATCGATGTCACGTGTCTTTACAGGATTTTTATGGGTTGTGTGTGAACGCACTCGCTGATTCCGGAAAATCACTGGCAGTGTGAATGAACCAAAATCAAACAAACCCGGGTCAAATCCAGGTCACTTTATTCGTGTATTTTCCGGAATCTCTGTGTGAAAGGGGCTACGGTAAACTGGTCCCCCTGTACTGGTCACTGCATTATTGTGGATTCCGGGGTAAAGGGTGGGTTGTGGGGGGGCCAGTAGAAATCTCGTTCCAGGGCTGGGGCCCTTAGAGACGATCCTTATATATCCCCCTGTACACAGCCCCCCTTCTCAATCTATTTATTTTGAGTTAAAAAATTGTGGAAATGGGTAATATTCAATTCACATGTAAAACTGATATTATTACATTGTTGACTACAGCTTTGTATTTGTAACTAGATATTTTCTTGCAGAGTTTGACACAGCTCATTTTATGGTAGAACAGGGGTGTCCAATCCTGCTCCTGGAGGGATTTAGCTCTGCAGAGTTTAGCTCCTACCCTGATCAAACACACCTGAAAAGTCTAACTAAAGTCTTCAGGGTTACTTAGAAAATTATATGTTGTATCATAAATCACATTGTATTAGGGGTGGAACAGATCGCAATTGATCCGTGATCCGTACGGACCAGGCCCCTCTTCCTTGCCCTTGAACGGACAGATAAATACAAAATTATGTCAAAACTCCCATCTTGGCAAGTATTTTTCTAGTTTTCATTTGCCATAAGTGAACAGTTGAGAAAGAAACCGGATGTTTGTCAGTTTTTTCAATCCGTGCATTTGGTCTTGCAGACACCTAATATTCCTACTGTTGTCTCTGTGTCACACATATACAGCTTTAGCAAAGATAAAACTATATTTAATTTCTACAGTGAACTAATACTGTTATTTTACATTTAGGCTTAATTATTAATTTCTGTACCTGAATACTACTGTTAGACTTTGTAAATTTGTTATTTAGTATTCCCAGTGCCGCTGCTAGCCATTTTGGTGCCCTAAGCATAACTCCTTTATGATGCCCCCCCACCCCGACCCCGAGAAAAAAAAAAACGTTCGTAGCTAGTATACTCGACGCGTCCGCACGAGCGCGAAGGTGCGCAAGGGCCCATTTCGCTTGGCGGTGTGCACGGCAGATTTTGTAACAGCGCACGTGGCTCCGCATCCGAAGATGAACGACTTCGAGCCAAATCTGGCCGAGCTCGAACTTCTCACCACACCGGCGCCCAGTTGCACATCTAAATTAGTTGCTTACATTAAAAAAATGAGCGTACAATAGCATGAAAAGTATTTTTAATGAACATAAAGGTCCATGTTTAATAAAATGTTCACGAAACTTAATGGAATGTTTAGTGAAATTAGAAAATATGTAAGAGATCGTTAATTTAGTTATATTGTATACACATTCTCATTCTCATATCCATATATTTTGTTTTATTGTCACGAGTATTAATCTCAGGGTTTACTGGGTTTTACACGATTCTTTTTGTAGTGTCGTATTGGTGGTGGTGTACTAAAATAAACATTGTCACGGCGTGTGTATAGCTTAGCTTTCTTCTTCTCACCACTGATTCCTGATGGTTTAGAGGACAATTACTCGAGTCGCCCCCTGTCGTTTCAAAGAATAGTACAACGCGGCGAGTGCATCAAGTATAAACCATAGACAGTATAGGTATAAACGCCTCGTCCGTTTGGGGAGGTGCGCGCGCAGTCTGCGGAGACTCGCGATGCGGAGCCAGGCGAAAGTATATGCGCCCGCGCGAACAACCGGCACGGACCATCCATTCGTTTTTTCATCTGGCTATTTTTGGTGCCCCCTCAGCACTTGGTGCCCTACGCATAGTGCGTGATGCGCGTGGTGGGAGCGGCGGCGCTGAGTATTCCTAAAAAAAAAGATCAGTTAGACTAGTAGTTTTTAATGTATTGAAGAACTTCAAGTGAGCTTTATGTAATAAATGAGAAGAAAAGTTAAAACCCCCAAATATATTAGAGAAGCACGGATATGAAATTTCGCAGCCGATACCAATAGCCGATTATTCAGAATGATATCTGCCGATAGTTTGTTAAAAATCTGTCCCCAGATACTGACTGGTTTACCATCAGTACAGTAAAACTGCACATTTTAGAGTGCCCTTTTATGTTGGCCAGCCTAAGGGACACCTGTGCAATAATCATGCTGTCTAATCAGCATCTTGATATGCCACACCTGTGAGGTGGATGGATTATCTCGGCAAAGGAGAAGTGCTCACTAACACAGATTTAGACAGATTTGTGAACAATATTTGAGAGGAATAGGCCTTTTTATCTACATAGAAAAAGTCTTAGATCTTTGAGTTTAGCAAAAACAAAAGAGTTGCATTTATAATTTTGTTCAGTGTTTGTGAAATATATATATATATATATATATGTGTGTGTGTGTGTGTGTGTGTGTGTATATATATAATCACTTTTACTCACGACATGAGTAAATGTCACTCTATCACTTATTACTTTTCACTTTTACTCACGACATGCTAGCTGGCAACAAAGGATTCCATTCATTAAGCTAAGCTATCTGTGGTGCTGCCAAACTAAAACAATGCATGCACTGAGACAAAAATGCATTTGCCCACCTAAATGTAGGAAAGACGGTGAACAAGCCCTATTGCAAAAAACGGTGGAGTGTTCCTTTAAAATTGTATTTTCATAATACTACTACTATTAATAACATTAGTAAATAAGAAAGGGCCACAACCCAATGTAGTTTTAAATGACTGTTCAGTAGTTACTTCCAAGTTATTTTTCTTGAACCTTAATTATCAGATAATTAATAGTAGTTCTGCAGGAGGTATGACAGAATTCATTAGTTATTGATTAACTAACTGTTACTTAACACAATCATAAAATTATATTACATACTTATTAGTTAACACATCTTCCTTAGTAGTTAACAGTTACAGTAGTGAAGAAGTAGTTGATGAAGAATTACCTATTAGTTCTTCAGTAATTCCTTATTAGTTATGCAGTAAGTAAGAAACAGTATACTAAAGTGTTACCTAGAAAGGTACTGTGTAAAATATACTAACTTTAAATATAAATTAATAACATATTTAACAGTCTTCTCTCTCCTGCTGTAGAAGTGCTCATCCCTGGACAGTCGTCCACACACTCAGAACTGGACTGAGATCAGGATTGACTCTGATGTGAATGTGAATTCTCTGTATAGACCTCTGGCTGAACTGAAGAAAACTAATCAGAAATTATATGAAAAACTCAATCAAACTGGTATGTGAATATCAAATACAGTACAGTTTTAGTAAGAAAATATTAGTTAGTTATATAATATTAGTAGGTTATTTTAAGTAAGAATTTTTTTTTCATGGAATATTATTAGTTAAGTGGCGGCTGGTCAATAAAGGTCACTAGGGCGCTTCCCTCCCTGAGTCACACACACAAAACAATAAATATAAAATATAGCTGCAAGCAGCAATTATCGGGGCCAAGCACAAAGAAGACAATGAGACATGCCAACATGGCTGGGAGTGTCAGACCAACTGCAACAATGAGAAATTAAAGACATTTAAAGATGATTTTAGGCAAAATGGCTGAAAAATCATATACAGTAACTAAAGATATGATTTAATGGATTATCAAGAGACAAATCGAGTTTTGTAACGGTACACCAATGCATTCGTAAAGCGTTGCATTTAATATCATGATATTATATTGTAATTAATGGCAATGTCCTTGTTTTGTTCTATTATAGCGCCACCAAGGCACAGTTCCACCTCTTTTTTTATGTGTTCTCAGAGTGAGCCCATACATTTGTGTCTGAAATTTGGTGAAAATATCTCATTTTGTTTTGGAGTAATAGACATTTATATGTACGAGAGTATAAGAAATGACCCATGGGTGACTATGATTATATTTTTTTGCCAATTACTATAAAAATTTTGACATTTGGGCATCAGCGTACAGTCAACGACCTATGTTTCCAAACTTCCTATGGTGGTTTCGTCTCGACCAGTCTAAAGGCTTCGTAGATATTGGCAAATGTTTTTTAAGCGCAAATTTACAACTTTGCTCTAACCATAAGGCAAAACCTAGAATGTTTGGTATCGTTACACTCGGCAAGGATTCAGGATTATAGGAGATGACTCCCATGAAAATAAGTCAACTAAATCTAAAGTTATAGGCATGTAAATCATTTTTTTCACCACTAGGTGGCGCTGGTTCGAAACTTCTCAGACTCTTTCAAAGAGCATGACCCATACCAAGTTTTGTAAAGATACGTTCATGCGTTCATTAAATACAGTATTTTAGTACAAAATTCAAAATTTCCAAAATGGAAAAATTGGATATCAGTCGACTCGGCATTACGCCCTATGAGAAAATGAAACCCTTTTTTGACCTTTGATGCATGTAAACCTGTTGTAGGAGACTCCAAAACATTATTAGGAGACTTAAAAATAGCATAATACGGGCACTTTAAATCCTCAATGTTTTTAGACTTCCATTAAAGTATATTTACTGTAACCACATTCTGCATTTTATTTTACAAACTATGGGACGAGCATCATTTACATGCTATAGATGCTGCCAGTAGAGAGAAACTCACTGTTAACCTGAAATTATTGCTATAAATAATTTGTCATTACATGTGTCCACAGGGTTGAAGTTTGTGCAGAAGTTTGCAGGTACAGTGTGATTGACACCATTTTCTTCAATACACTGAAAATACTGTGTTAATCTGTATTATATACTGTACATCTGAAAATGTTTGTTCTGAAGTTGATTGATAATGTCTGATCTCTCTCAGTGGATGTGACTCTGGATCCTGATACAGCGAATCCATCTCTCATCCTGTCTGATGATGGAAAACAAGTCAGTCGTGGAGACGTTAAGCGGGACGTCCCAGAAAACCCAAAGAGATTTAATGTGGGTTTTCGTGTTCTGGCAAAGGAGGGATTTAGTTCAGGGAGATTTTACTATGAGGTGCAGGTGAAGGGAAAGACTCAGTGGGATTTAGGAGTCGCCAGAGAATCCATTAACAGGAAGGGGAGGATCGCACTGAGACCTGAAGATGGAGTCTGGATTCTGGTTCTGACTGATGAGAATCAATATTCAGTTCTTGATAATCCATCGGTTATGTTCCCTCTGAGAGTGAGACCTGAGAAGGTTGGTGTGTTTGTGGATTATGAGGAGGGTCTGGTCTCTTTTTATGACGTGAAGTCCAGATCTCATATCTACTCTTTCACTGGTCAGACTTTCACTGACAAACTCTATCCAGTGTTTAACCCAGGCCGTAATGATAAAGGTAAAAACTCAAGACCACTGATTATCACACCGTTAAAATGAAAAACAAAAAAACAAATCTGAAGAGATTGCAGTTTTTATATAAAAAAATAATTTGCATAAACCACAATCAAGAAGTTCTTACTTACAATATATAATAGGCAAAATGTGTACAAGTGCAAAAAAATAAAACTATATTCAGGCCCTTAAAATCAGTCACTGACGAAACGTCCACTTCTATGAAATATTATATTTGTGAGTTATTTTTTGTGATTATTTTATTTTATTTTTTTAAGCTACATTTAAATGGTCAGCTTATAAGGAGTCTATATTTTCGAATCAACTCAATTATTTGTTTGCTTTTGCTTTTCAAATCTATGAAATTGTAAGGGTGGTTTTCCTACAGGGGTTTAGGCTGCAGGACTGCCGAATGACTAAAGAAACATAATCAGCAAGATGGTAAAAAACGGTACATTTTTTGTCTATTACCATCCACTGCTACTTATACCAATGACAGAAATAAGCACAGTTACAATAGCTTAATATGTGGGAGAGCGTTGCTAGAGGGTAATGATATTGTATTGCAATAGGTAGCACTTCAAAGTCAATACCAAATCAAGTTTACACATTAGTTGTAATTGAAAAGGTTTAATGACAATATGGTTATGGTTACACTTAAAACAGTAACAAAATGTATGTATTAGATGATGATAACTTATACCATTAATCATACCCAGCATATATGTAAAATGTTACCTGAGGGATAGATAGATGGGGAGAGAGAGAGAGAGAGAGAGAGAGAGAGAGAGGCTTTAGAAAAGAGAAGAGAAAAAAAGCCAGAGCAACTGTTACAATCTTCTTTTATCCCTTCCTTGACCATGTGACTGTAACCCAAAAGTGAGACATTCAAACTGTCCAATCAGATAATTACAACTTCTCCCATCGTACTAAAGGTGTGACAATCAGAGGACACTGGTTGTTCATATATTTTGGCCTACAGGCCTTGATCACTATCAGCACCTCTGTGCCTTTAGGAATTACAAACGGTCCTTGAGGAAGAAAGAGGGGGATTGAAACAGTAAAAGCAAATGTCTTTGTTCATTTTCAAATATCTTTGATTATTTTCAACCTTATAACATTTTACATAATACGATTTAATATTATATTGTGAAAATCTACATAATGAACTAAATTTCCAAACATGGTACATGTTATTTTGTAAGGAAATCTCTGAAGCCATTTTCTCTCTCTCCTCTCCAGCTGTAAACATTGAATTACTTGTGAAATATTGTGATTTTTGGTTTATGTTGTAATAACTGCAGCATCTTAATAAAGACAAGCGTTCAATTCTATTACTGATATTGAGTATAATCTATACAGCTTTCTAATTGTTATGCAAATACACATGAATATATAGATGAATTTTACAGCAGACAGACAGGATATGAATAAAACATGGAGGATCAGTTGTGAATAAAAGTACAGAATTATTATTCAATGCAGATGATCCTTATATCCAGTACATATTCTTCAAGAGAAGCGAGAGCATTAGAAAGCTTCACAATGACAGTGTTTTTCACTTTGCTTTGACCACGATATCAGCAAATCCGTGCACCTGAGTGAGCTGACGGCAGTCCATCGATGCCAGGAGCTTCTGAGAGCCGGAGACGGTGGGAACAAACTTCTCCATCAGTGTAACCGTCGCAAGCTTCTCCACATCACTGACAGACACAAAGACAATATCAACTCTCTGGAATCGTTTTACACTTTTAATATCATATTTAATGAAGTACAATTTATGTTTTTAAGCATATCTACAGTGCATGAACGCGTCACAGCTGAAATTAAACTGCAGTTAAACACTGAAAGTCTTACCCTTATTAGATCTTTCTTACACTATTCTCAATCCCTCTATATGGAACAAAACGTTCTTGACAGCAGGTTCTGGAATGTGATCTTGAGATTTGAGATCTAAGATAGTTATGCTATTATGGCACTTTACAGATGCAACCAAAATGCAAAATTGTGTCTATTTTGCAATCTTGATATCTACTAGTGTGTCACCCCTTCATTGTTGTGTACTTTTTGCTGCATCGTGGCTAATATGTAGATTGTACAAAAAAAAAATTCTCTGTATTTTCATATTTTTGTCTATTGCTTATCAATTGAAGAGCAGCTTCCTTTATCTCGGGGTCACAGGAGGGTGCGGATGACAGTCTCATACCCCTCTCCTATCGCCTTCCGAGTCGGGTCCCTGCGCTCCACCTCGCTCCCCCACTGCTTTTGCAGCGATCGGCCTGAAGGATTCATACTTTCATGTCTTTATTCTCCATCAACACAGACGGTTCCTTTGCTTTGCGTTCGAGGGTCAGTCATTTCAATACAAAGTCCTCCCCTTCGGGCTGTCCCTGAAGCCTCTTGTCTTCACGGAGGTCATGTTCCTATGAGAGAACACAGCGTTTGCATCCTCAACTACCTTGACAACTGGCCCAGTTGCGAGAGCAGTTGTGTGAACACAGGGTGCTGTTCACCTCAGTCAGCTTTAGGGCTTTGGGTCAACTGGGAAAAGAGCAAACTCTCCCCCGTGCAGAGGATCTCTTTTCTCGGTATGGAGATGGACTCGGTCAACCTAACAGCACGACTCACAGAGCAACATGCTCAGTCGGTGTTGAATTGCTTGAATTCACTCAAGCACAGGACAGCGGCCCCACTGAAACATTTTCAAAACCTCTTGGGGTATATGGCATCCACAGCCGCAGTAACGCCGCTTGGTTTGCTTCATATGAGGCCGTTTAAGCACTGGATTCACGGCCGAGTCCCGAGATAGGCGTGGCAACGCAGCACTAACTGGGGGACAATCACCACGGCCTGTCACCAAACCTTCAGCCCTTTGTAGGGCCTTGCGTTTCTACGGGCAGGAGTCTGGACTTTTTTAACATGCTTTCATTCACTGTGAAACATGTTTAGCGTGTGTCGTTTCTATCAAGCTGCAATTGTGATAACTGATAACTTGATAAAAGTTTCTTACACTGTTTACACACTCAGCAGGGATGAATTATGAACTGTTCCATATTTATGATTATGGGCGGAGCTATAGCATCACTGCAAGTATGTAAAAGATTTCCGTGGAAGTGAAACTAAACAGATGAACTGGAGGCTTCATCAAACAACAGCATTTCATTTCAGAAACTCTGAAATTAATGACCAGATCTCATATTCACTCACAGGTAAGCGATGGAAATGTTAGAGCTAGTTCTGTAGTTTGGTAGCATGAAGCAGCATCAGATTGTTGGTAAAAATTGTCTCTTTTTTTTTTTTTTTTTTTTGTGTGACTATAAATCAAAGTTTGATTATTTGTGGTCACGTAACACTTTAGAGACTTTAGAAACAGGAAGTACTTGAACTAGTGACAGAATGAACGAATGAAAAATCTAAATGATTTTTCGGTAACACTTTATAATAACTGCACACTATTAATCATTAATTAAGCATTAGTAAACAGTTAATTTGTCATTTATAAAGCATTAATAGACATTAAGCAGTTTATAAATACAGTTATAAATGCTTTGTTCTTGATTTTAATGCATATCTATAATATGTTTAATAATTGTATTTTCATACTTTATTAATGATCAATTTATCATTTCTAAATGAAGTATTGCATTATTTACAAACCGGTTATTTAGGAGTTGTCAGTGGTTCATAAGATCACTTAGAAAGTGTAAGTAAATGATTAATAAACTGTTTAAATACATATTATTATTCAGACATATACTAATAGTTACTTAGTGTGTTAATAAATGCTTTATTAACATGTATTTCTACTGTAATTCATGGTTAATTCAGGTAGTTATAAAGTATTTAGTAGTGGTCAGTTAACTATGTCTGTGAGCTCATCTAAAGTGAGGACTAGTTATGCCTTGTAAAGCAGTAATAAAGGAGATTTAAAGGCTGTTAAATATTTTTATGTTCTGTATCACTGTGTTGTGTTTGTTTCCTTTTTCTGTTTAGAAGATCAATGAGCCTTTAAATCTCCTTTGTAAATGCTTTACAAAGCATAAATAGTCCTCACTTTAGATGAGCTCACAAAATAGTTAACTGACCACTACTAAATGCTTTATAACTACCTGAATCTACTACGTTTATTTACACTTTCTAAGTGATCTTATTAATCAATGACAACACCTAGTTTGTAAATAATGGTAAATAATGTAACTGGTTTGTAAATAATGCTATACTTCATTTAGAAATTATAAATTGATCATTAATAAAGTATGAAAATACAATTATTAAACACATTATAGATATGCTTATAAATCAAGAATAAACCATTTATAGCTGTATTTATAAACCGCTTAATATCTATTAATGCTTTATAAATGATGAATTAACTGTTTAGTAATGCTTAACTAATGATTAATAGCATGCCGTTATTATAAAGTGTTACCGATTTTTCTAGTAAAAGTCCATTAAAACAACTGACACCTGGTGTGTACAGATGTTTGCTTAGTGGGTTATTTGTTTGAAAAATTACAACAAATAGATCTAACTACAGCCATCTTAAGTATAAGGCCAGCAGTCTCAGACTGGCAGTCAGAGGCGGAGCTTATAGGCTCAATGAGGTTAGAGTTAGTGGTGGAGGAACTTCCTGTCAGAAACTGCTGACTCATATGCCAGTTTATGGCACGTATGGCTGCTTTGACTGCTTGACAGTGGTTCATAGTACAGATTTTTAGTTATAATAATTTTTAACCATGTAACATACAATTTTGCACAAACTAATTTACTCACTGAACATTACTTGTATTATGAAAGTTGCTCTCTTCAGCAATGCAGATGATATATTGTCGTCATTACTTATCTTTTCAGTCATGGCATCCTCCAGTGGTCTAGCACTAAATGAGGAGCTCCAGTGCTCCATCTGTCTGGAAGTGTTTACTGATCCAGTCACCACTCCATGTGGACACAACTTCTGCAGAACCTGCCTGAGCAAGTGCTGGACGAACACACAGACCTGCTTCTGTCCACTCTGTGAAGAAAAATTCAGCAGAAGACCTGATCTCAAGATTAATACAACACTCAGAGAGGTTGTGCAACACTTTAAGGAGAAGCTCAATCCAGGAGAATCTGAGGTGTTCTGTGACTTCTGTGATGAAAGAAAGCAGAAAGCAGTGAAGACCTGCCTGACGTGTCAAAGCTCTTACTGTGACTCTCATCTGGAGCCTCATAGCAGAGTCCCACGTCTAAAGAAACACAAACTCATCAATGCTGTGGAAAATCTGGAGGATTATATATGCCAGAAACACGAGAGACCTCTGGAGCTGTTCTGCAGAGATGACCAGACGTGTGTTTGTCTGTCCTGCACTGAAGGAGAACACAGGACTCACAGCACTGTTCCTATAGAGGAGGAGAGTCGAGAGAAGAAGGTAAAGAGTCACAAACAAAACACTTAAACCTTTATAAGCTTTATAAACTTATAAGGATGACACATTGGCTGGTGTTACAAAATGAAATTCCCTGAAGCACACTGTAAAAAAAATATATGATCAATCAGTGCATTATGGGTATTCTCTAGCCATTGAGCGTACAACGGTTGTACACTCATTATTGCGGTGCATTGTGGGATTGAATGAGTGCACTCAATAACGTCCACTATCGTTTCGGACAGCACTACGAATGGCTATCCCATCAAATATTACCCTATTTAAGGGTAAAGGGGGCGATTTCGGACACAGTCACTGAGCACCGCAAACAAACAGCAGCCGTCTTTTACAGTTCCTCTTTACCCAAAACAATTAGCTATGCTGCGTTCACGCCATGGTGTGTCACAAACTACTCAGAGACTTGGGTTGAAGATCCAAATGCAGCTTTATTGGGACAATCCTGAATCGTAATCCATATAACAGGCATAGGGTCAAAACCATAGAGCAAACAATCCAAATGATAGTCCAAAAACACAGGCAAATAAGTATATCGAGGACAATGGGCAGAAGAACAAGACCAAGACAAGAGAAGATAAACCAGGATACAGGCACTCAGAATAGCAGTGTAACACAAAACAAGACTATGCAATGTATACATATATATACTGTATATGCTATGTATACACTCGACCAGTCACGGATATAACCAGTCTCGGCACCTAAGAGTGTTGTGGCAAATTCTTTTTGGTTCAGGTCTCAAAGTAGTTATTAAGTTATAGCAAATTCGAAGTCCTTAGTTCAGGTCACAAAGAAGTTTCTCAGAGTCGAGGTTCCAGGTCAGAAGAATTAACTTTATTGACAAGCAACAAAGTGAGAAGCCAGCTGGCCATCTGGACATCTGAGGTTACAATGGCCAGTGTTCATGTCTTATACTTTTTCTTATCGCTAGGTGCCCAATGGGCACCCTCATATCTATCTCTTCTTCTTTGTCACCCTTGTGGCCTTGCCACCATTAGATACATCTCTCCCTAAACCTTCTTCTATTGGTGGAACATCTCGAAAAACATGTTTTTCTGCCACTGCATCCCAGCACCTGTATTTACAGACTTTTTGGGTACTTTTCCATTCCTTATCCTTGTGACCTATTTTCTGCTGGGCATTTCAGCATTCAGACTATCACATGAGACAAGGGAAATTCTTCAACAAGAGTCATGCCAGCCACAAGATCTCTCACTGTTTTCATCTACCAGATTGATACACGAGAGCAAACAGACAGTGCAATCCTGCTCTTATTTACCTTTTTCCCATCTTTTCTTATATTTTATTCGCTTGTTTTGCTCGTAATTGAGCGCGTCTCTCATGGCTCTAACTAAGCGTCGCGCCAGCCACTATAGAGATCGCTAAGACATGTGACCAACTGGGCGGCAACGTCATCAGAACGCATAGAATTATGGGTATGTTTGGCCCATTTCCATGGGCTGGCATAGTAGGCTAGTGTTCTGGCATGAAAATAATGGAGCTGGAGATTGTAAAAGTGGGGCAGAGAACTGTCGTCCACACTCCTCACTCTCTCTCATCTATCTGCATGCAGTCAGAATTCAACAAACCAACGTGTGTGTGTGCGTGCGTGCGTGCGTGTGAGAGAGAGGCGCGGGCGCGATCGAACAGTGGAAACATAAAAATGTACTCCGTCATTTTGCTCATACAGGACATCATTCAAACTGCAAAGTGTTTACTTATATTTGTGTACACTCGCAATAAAACACAACATTGTGCTTTTGTCAAACTATAAACTCTTGTCAAAATGTAACCTACAACTGTCACCCAACCAAACCAAAATCTCTCTCTCTCTCTAACGATAAAAGGATATTCCGTTCTTAAGCTTTATGCCATTTCTATCGTGAGAACGACTATTGCAGTTTATAACACAGCAGGTAGACGGCATTTTGAACACATACGTTCTTCCCTCCATGCAATGACGTCTGGTGCTGCGTTCCAGTCCAAAATTGTCATGCCCTTCACTCGCTAACTTCCCTCCGTCTCGTTCATTCGGATGTACGTCAATGCTTACGTTGCACGAGTGCCCACTACTGGCGGAAACTGCAATGTGCTGAACTGGAACGTCCTAAGCCCTTGATCACTTCGAATCAGCTAAAGAGTTGATTTATTATTTAAAAAATTCCTTTAAGAATTTGTTTAATGCAGCATCCAAATGTTTATAGGTGTGTTTGGGTTGTTTTAAATTAAAAAATATATAATTAATATATCATAGAGTTGTCTGTTGTGGTGGTGATTAGACGAGATATGTGGTGATGTCACACGTACTGCATTGTGGGACATATAGGTGCCTGAAGTGTACATTTGAAGTAGACTCGCTCCCTCGGTCAAAATCGAGGGAACGAGGGTCTGTCCATATAAACTTCCCTCATTCACTTCAAAATGGCGGCGGGGATTCCCCCGAGGGGAAGTGCTTAGAGAAGTTCGCAAGTGCGTGTCTAAAAGTGGACTGGAACGCAGCCTGGCGCCTTATGTTTGTGCCGCGGATTCCCAAAATGCTTTGCGTTCACCACTGGGAATACGTCATGATGACGACACATTAGCAAGCCCTATAGCGTCGCACCTGCCACAAGATCTCTCACTGTTTTCATCTACCAGACACTCCGATTGATGCACGAGAGCACACAGACAGTGCAATCCTGCTGCTGTTATTTACCTATTTGTCATCTTCTTATATTTTATGAGCGCGTCTCGTGGCTCTTCCTAAGCGCCGCGCCAGCCACAAGCGTCGCACCTGCCACAAGATCTCTCACTGTTTTTATCTACCAGATACTCCGACACGAGAGCACACAGACAGTCCAATCCTGCTCTTATTTACCTTTTTGTCATCTTATATAGTTTATTCGCCCTTTTTGTCCATAATGGAGCGCACGTCACCTATCAGCGTCGCGCCAGCCACAACTTAGCGTCGCGCCTGCCTCAAGATCTCTCTCTGTTTAAGTCTACCAGACACTCCGATTGATGCACATGTGCAAACAGACATTAAAATACTGATCTTATTTGCCATTTTATTTGCTCTTTTTATTAATAATTGAGCGTGCTTGTTGGCTCCTATAAGCGTCGCGCCAGCCTCAAGATCTCCCACTGTTACTGCCTGATACTCCGATTGACATGCTGAAGCGAAAAGAAGACGAAGAGTTTTCACTAGATCGAATTGTTTGTTGTATAGGCTATTTTATTTCATTTTATTTTCTGAATATTGCAGAATATCAACATTTAAGGATGAGGTCTTTGAATTTGCATCAGTGAGAACTGCAAAACAAACAAAAACACTTGATCAGACAAAGAACAAAATTTTATTTTAATAATTAAAATAAATAGAAATTAGTGCATGCATGGGTTTTTTCCAATCGGTGATGTTAAAAAATCAACACCGGTATGGCAAATCCAACACAAATGGACTCATATGCCTATAGTGAATTTAGAGTGTGAAATTGACAGCATTTTATTGATTAATCTAAAATATTAAAATAAAAGAGAGGACACGGCAATATTTTGCACAAGCCAGTTGTTATTTTGACAGTTTTTCACACAAACATCTAATGCGAAAGGTGGGAGCTAGGACATTAATTACTTGGTTGATACAACCGTAATTTCTACATAGACCTTTATCAGAATATCGATCACAAGTAGCCTAATAATTGTGATCTACACTAAAAACAATAATTTGCACAAAAAAAAGTAAATAAAATAAAATAAATTCAAATAGATAGGCCTGAGCTATAAAACTAACTGATGTAGTGAGGAATCTTCGTATGCTTTTCCCTTCATAAAAGTAAAGTATCAGGCAGTAAAAGACAGATTTTGACAGATTTTGAGTGACGCTAAGTTGTGGCTGGCGCGACGTTTTTTAATGAACAAAAAGAGGAATAAATATAAGATAAGATTGCAAATGAGCAGTATTTTGCTGTGTGTTTATACATGTGCATTAAGAGTGTCTAGTACGTGAGAGATCTTGAGGCAGGCGCGACACTAAAGTGATGTGACGCGCGCTCCATTATGGACAAAAAGAGCGAATAAAATATAAGATAAGTTGGAACAGTATTTTACTGTCTGTTTGCACACATGCATCAATCATAGTGTCTGGTAGATTTAAACAGTGAGAGATCTTGAGGCAGGCGCGACGCTATAGGTGACGTGACGCGCGCTCCATTATGGACAAAAAGAGGGAATAAAATATAAGATAAGATGACAAATAGATAAAGAACAGGATTGCACTGTCTGTTTGCACATGTGCATCAATCGGAGTGTCTGGTACATGTAAACAGCGAGAGATCTTGAGGCAGGCGCAACGCTAAGTTGTGGCTGGCGCGACGCTGATAGATGACGTGACGCGCGCTCCATTATGGACAAAAATACCAAATACAATATAAGATAAAATGACAAATAGATAAATAAGAACAGGATTGCACTGTCTGTTTGCACATGTGCATAAATCGGAGTGTCTCTGGTACATAAACAGTGAGAGGTCTTGAGGCAGGCGAGACGCTTGGAGCTGACATGCGCGCTCCATTATGAACAAAAAGAGCAAATACAATGTAAGACAAGATGGCATATAAGAGCAGGATTGCACTGTCTGTTTGCACATGTGCATCAAATTGAGATCTGGTAGATTTAAAAAGTGAGAGATCTTGAGGCAGGCGCGACAGGATTAAACGCCGGATTAAACGGCAGAAAAAATATAAAGTAAGGTGGCAAATGGGTAGGCTAAATAAAAGTAGAAGTAAACGCGGGATGCATGTCTAACTGTCTATTTGATCATATGCATCAGTCGGAGTGCCTGTTATAGCTGTAAGGCAGGTGAAAACCGTTTAGTTAATGTTGAATATTGGGTGAATATTGACCTATTGTGCTGTGCGTACCGTTCTGGCTCCCGCTGGCTACAGGGGATCCGCGCTGTGCATTTTGTTTAAAAAACACCTTATATATTGTGTAAGGTCCCGAGGCAGGCGCATATCCATGACGGGTCCCGAGGTAGGCGCATATATCCGTGACTGGTCCCGAGGCAGGCGCATTTAACGGTGACCGTTAAATGACACCGACCTGTCACCGTTAAATGCGCCTGCCCCTAGCAGTGACGGCTTGAGTGACAGGTCGAGTGGCAGCTCCCCCTGCCACGCAGAGATTTTACCCCCTCTTGAAATTTCCTACCCTATCTTTAAACTGCCAATAGTCTTTTTTAATTATAAATCTGCTATAAAGCTGATTTTTCAACATTTTAAGAATGTTATCCTCAAAGACATTTCCAGCCACTTTTAATAAGATATTTTTTTCAGAGGATCTGTTTTTCTCTGTATGTAGAATCATCTGGCAAAAAGACAAACTGATGTGCAGCAGATGATCCAGAACAGAATAAAGAAGATTAAAGAGATCCAGCATTCAGTAGATCTGAGAAAGGTGAGTGGAAGTTAAAACATTGTAAAATTTATAATGCATTATAATATTTCAATCTGCTTAATAAAGGTTCTTAATTAAACAGATAAAACTTAATAGACAGATCTTCTATTTGATCTGATTTATCAGAGAAACACAGAGGAAGAGAGATCCACCAGTGCTGAGATCTTCACTGATCTGATCCGCTCCATTGAGAGATGTCAGTCTGATCTGCTTAAGATGATGGAGGAACAGCAGAAAGCAGCAGAGAAACAGGCTGAAGATCTCATTAAAGAGCTGCATCAGGAAATCACTGAGCTGAAGAGGAGAAACACTGAGCTGGAGCAGCTCTCACACACTGACGATCATCTCCATCTCATACAGGTCTGTCAACATCTGTCCCATCAAGTCATCATGTACAATAATTCAGGACAAACCCTCTGTTCACAAACATGATTAGCTGCTTGAACATTTTATTTGTAACAGTCTGTTAGAAATTGTACAAAAGGTAATAAAGTCAAATTTGAAAAATGAGTTAAATGTGTGTGAAAGGTAGCTACTGTGTAAAACATAGGGTTCGTACAAGATGCTTAAAGTGCTTGAAGTACTTGAATTTGACTTTTTGAAATTTAAGTCCTGGAAAACCCTTGAAAACAGCCATATTTTTGAAGAGGTACTTAAAGTGCTTGAATTATAAAAATTAGGGATGCACCGATACTGAGCTCATGTACTCGTAAAAATGATCCGATACCAACAACCAAATAGGCCTACCAGGCAGTGTGTGTACAGTGTGTGTGTCCAGACAAAAGAAAAACTCATGACAGAGAGTATAATGGGGATAAAAAAGAAGGTTGTCTATGAAGTAAATGTATCTTATTAGTGGAATATTAAATGCAATATAGTAACACATACACTGATCTATATAATGACTGTATAGCTCAAGACGTTCTAAACTGCCAGAAGGCAGTGAAGCCACCGGAAGTGTTCGAGTGGCCATCTTACGATTCCCTACCAGCAGAGGGCTCCAACGCCCATTATACAGAGATTGGTAGCTCCGACGCCACTTTTAAGATGGCACGCTGTGCAGCATACAAGTGTAAAACGACGTTCACAAAAGGATGTAGAAAAACTGCCCACAGGTTGTAATTCAAGCCCTATAAGTAGTAATTTATATGCAAAATTGTCGCTATGCCCGTGTTGTTTTCTCCGAGGCAAGAGTAATTCTGCTGCTGCTTCAAAAAACAACGATAAAACAGTCAACAGTAGCCTATAAGAAACCTCAGAGCAGCAATAATCACAATTAAGTGTCCAATAGCGACACCATTTGACAGCTTCAAAAGAGCTTCGTGCAGAGTCCGTTTACCGTTACCTTAACCCATACAATTTGTATTATGCATTTCCTGAACATACTTGCTAATCAAACACTTTATATGAACAAACTACTAATCTATAAAACACAATCGGTCTTCCGACCTTTTACTATTGTGTTGATTTGATGTTGATATGAGTGAGGGAGAGAGAGCAATACAGGGCTTGTGTTGTTTGAAGGCGGTGAGAGTGCACGCGCGCAGGGCTGGGGCTCTCTCTCTCTCTCTCTCTCTCTCTCTCTCTCTCTCTCTCTCTCTCTCTCTGCTTGTTCTTATGCGCCCTGTCCACTGATCTAAATAATTTGTTGTTACGACGACTTATTTGTTCCCTCGTTTTATTAAATCGTGGACACGTTGAACTAATTCCCTCCCTCATTTTGATTTAACGAATTACAACGTGGCCACAATATAGTAAAACGAGGGAACAAATTAGTATAACGTGCTGAGGTATTATTAATTCGTGGCCATGAAACAATATTCACCTGAATATTAACCAATTCACAAAAAGGTTTTTAGCATTCACTATTTAATTAATAGTATCAAACTGTTTTTCTTACCTGTGAAGATAGCTCTTCAGTGAGGGCCGACTAGTGTTCTCGTAGGCTACAGCTTTTTATTCCTTTTGCAAAGAAATTGGCATTTTTTAATAAGCAGGAAAAATTTCCGACTTTAAACAAATACCCATTTAAATGCTTAGGATGTTTGCGTTGTGAGAATGTTCAGGGAGACTTTAGATTTAAAAACTGTGTCTCGTTAGGCAATGTTTTTCAGTCAAATCATAAAATTTCCTATTGATTCAATAGAACGGGTGAGCTCACCATAGACAGTATATAAACTGGACACAGCGACCCCACTGGATTCAACGGAGACAAGTGAAGTCAATTAGAAGCACTCACTTCCTGATGGCCGAGCGACTGTGCAGACTCACACTGAGCTTGACGACGTAGATGTGACGTGAGCAACCCGTCTGTCTTCTAGTAGCTGTGCCAAGAGAAATCTGAATCATTCCCTTCCGAAACTTGCAGAGACGGAGATCGTGAGTAGGAGGTGTCCATGAGCTAGGAGCAGGAGAAACTTTTGCTAAGTATTCTGATTAATCATTTTGTCATTTTGCCTCCACGTCCCCCCAATTGCCGGCGAGCTTCTCCTCCTGTCCATACGGTAATCTCTCTACTGTGCGACAGAGAGTCGCGTGGTTATGACGCAATCGTTAGCCTATTTTTACAAAAATTGCTTCTACGGGGCCATAACATAAGATACAAGGTAATGGAGCATTTAATACATTTTCGTGTTTCTTTAGAAATAAATAATGGACAAATGGAGTATTTAAACGCATTTTGTTTAAAAAACACCTTCAAAAATTACAAATGCAGTGAAAATTCAGGGATCGGTTACAGTATCGGTCAGGGCTGTAGTACTCGAGTCCGGTCTTGGACTCGAATCCGGACTCGAGACCGTTTTTCTATGATCTCGGACTCGCTGGTATTCGGACTTGTCTCGGTCTCAGCCACTGCCTGATCTTGCCAAATATGGCTTTTGGTCTCGACCGAGTCCAGGTGTCTTTATTATGTTCCCAGTAAGCACGCATATGTTGCCGCAACATAATAATATTGGAGGGAAAGTGAAACACTGGCCAACTAGCGAAAGGCATTTCAGCTTTTTTTCATGAGCCAGCTCGTTTGACTCAGCTCACTGAAAAGAGCCGGCTCTTTTGACTCACAAATGGCTCTTTACAAAATAAATGTTTAAATAAACTCGCTGAAAGTCCACCGCTAGTGCAACGTGAATATTCACATTTTTGATTGTCCATAACAACCCGAAAACTTGCCTGCTTGCCTTGCACATCTAATTAATGGGCAAAGTTTTCCGACTTTTTTTCTTACCTTACCTTTTTTTTTTTACGTGGATGTTATTGAGCTTGTAGAAGTTTAGCTCTTGCGTTCTTCTGAACATCTCATTGAATGACATCTGAACATTGCCCGATGTAATTTCTGAGTCATATCACTCCATAATCTGCCTCTCTTTTAAATGCCTATTCCACGAGTGGTAGGCTCCAATGACTGGCTTTTTTAAGATATAGGCTTGCTAATATCGAAACAAAATAACCCAGGCAGTCTCATCTACGAGACGTTTAGGCCTCCTCCAATAGTACTGACAGCTGGGCTCATAGCTTGCAGGTTTGCTTAGTGGCAAACTTTTTTCATTTGATTGGTTTCAAAATATTAGAGGACGCCATGCCTCTGGTTGAATGAACCCTCACGGCCAAAGGTGAAGGCAAGCTGCGCACTTGATAGGCCATAGAGATAGCCTGAACGACCCAGTTACTGATGGTCTGTTTGGATGCGGGAAGCCCCTTCTTGGGCAACCCGAAGCACACCAGCAACTGGTCTGACTTCCATCATGAAGAAGACCTCTGGAAATAAATCTTGAGCTCTGACAGGGCAGAGTAAATGAAGTCTTTCTTCATCCGCCGTCACGTGAGGCGGAGGATGAAAAACCTGCAGAACTGTAAGCCTTGCCACATTTTCTAAAAGAGTTTGCAGATTTTCTCTCAGATCTATTGGTCAACGTCGATAAAGCATTAATTGTTGGAGATTTTAACATACACGTAGATAATTAAAATGATGCGTTAGGGGCTGCGTTTACAGATTTATTAAACTCCTTTGGGGTCAAGCAAAACGTCACTGGTCCCACTCATCATCTTAATTATACACTCGATTTAATTATATCATATGGAACCGATCCAACCGATATAGATATCATTCCACAAAGTGATGATGTTACTGACCATTACATGGTAACTTGCATATTACGTACTGCTGCAATATGTCATGCTGCGCTGCGTTTTCGACCAGGCAGAACAATCCTTCCATCCACCATAGATAATTTCTCAAATTGCTTATCTCATCTGTCTCAGCTGCTGCCTGAACCCAAACAAACAGATGAACTAGAAGAACTAACTAGCACTATGAGCACCATTCTCTCCAGAACATTGGATATTGTTGCACCCATTAAATTAAAAAAGGTCAAAATTAAAGCACCATGGTACAACAATACTACGCATGTTCTAAAGAGAGAAACCCGTAATTTAGAGTGTAAATGGAAACAAACTAATTTAGAGGTCTTTAGAATCGCATGGAAAGACAGTATGTCACGTTATAAAAAGGCCCTAAAAGCGGCCAGGGCTGAGCACCTCCGCAAACTAATAGAAAACAACCAAAACAATCCAAGGTCTTTATTTAACACCGTGGCTAGACTAACAAATAAACAAGCGTCACCTGAACAAAATATCCCGTTACAGTTTAGTAGTAATGATTTCATGAACTTCGTCACTGAGAAAATAGAAAGCATCAGAACCACAATTGTAAACGTTCAATCTTCAATCGCGCCTTATAATTCAGCCTCAATTATCACCCCGCAAGAACAATTACAGTGCTTTACAACTATAGAACAAAAAGAGTTAAATAAACTTATCACTTCATCTAAAACAACAACATGTTTATTAGATCCTATACCAACTAAACTACTGAAAGAAGTGTTACCTATAGTGGAAGAGCCTCTCCTCAACATTATTAACTCATCTTTATCTTTAGGTCATGTTCCAAGAACATTTAAACTGGCAGTTATAAAACCACTCATTAAGAAACCACAATTAGATCATAATAACCTAGCAAATTATAGACCCATTTCAAATCTTCCATTTATGTCTAAAATATTAGAAAAAGTTGTGTCCGCTCAACTGGGCTCTTTCTTGCAAGAAAATGACATCTATGAAAAGTTTCAGTCAGGATTCAGACCGCACCATAGCACTGAAACTGCGCTCGTTAAAATCACAAATGATTTACTTTTAGCTTCTGACCAAGGCTGTATCTCAATATTAGTTTTACTTGATCTTAGTGCTGCGTTAGATACTATAGATCACACAATACTCTTAGATCGACTACAAAATTATACTGGTGTTCAAGGACAAGCATTAAGCTGGTTCAGATCATACTTATCTGACCGCTACCATTTTGTCTATTTAAATGGAGAAAAATCAATCATAACTCCAGTAAACTATGGAGTGCCGCAAGGATCTATGTTAGGCCCTCTATTATTCTCAATATATATGCTGCCACTTGGACATATTATAAGGAAACATGGAATTAGTTTCCATTGTTATGCTGATGACACTCAAATATATATTTCATCACGGCCGGATGAAAACGCTAAATTATCCAAATTGACAGAGTGTGTTAAAGATATAAAAGACTGGATGACGCGTAATTTTCTTTTATTAAATCCAGACAAGACAGAGGTACTACTTATCGGTTCAAAAAAACGCCACAATCGGCACATCACAACTTTAACATAGTAGGATGTCCTGTTACTTTATCCTCTACAGTAAAAGACCTGGGTGTTATACTAGATTTCAACCTGTCTTTTGAAAATCATATTTCATATGTTACAAAAACAGCCTTTTTCCACCTTAGAAACATTGCTAAGCTACGTAATATGCTATCAGTTTCTGATGCAGAAAAGTTAGTTCATGCATTCATGACCTCGAACTAGATTACTGTAATGATTTATTAGCTGGTTGTCCTGCATCCTCAATAAACAAGCTACAGTTAGTCCGAAATGCAGCCGCTAGAGTTCTTACTAGATCAAGAAAATATGATCATATAACACCGATTTTAACATCACTACATTGGTTACCTATAAAGTCCCGTATTAACTACAAGGTATTGCTACTGACTTATAAAGCCCTAAACGGCTTAGCTCCAGTCTATTTAACGGATCTTCTATCGCCCTTTAATCCATCGCGCTCTTTAAGATCACTAAATTCGAGGCTTTTGGTCATACCTAGAATATCCAGGTCCACCAAAGGAGGGAGAGCATTTTCACATTTAGCTCCAAAACTCTGGAATAGCCTTCCTGATACTGTTCGTTGCTCAGACTCGCTCTCCCAGTTTAAATCTAGATTAAAGACGCATCTCTTCAGCCAGGCATTCATATAATATTTTTAATCTTACAGTTAAATCTGGTCTCTAGTTCATAAACGCCAGAGGAGAACTGGCCCCCGACTGAGCCTGGGTTCTCCCAAGGTTTTTTTTTTTTTTCTCCATTAGGTCACCTGATGGAGTTTCAGGTGACCATTAGGTCACTTGATGGAGTTTTTCGGTTCCTTGCCACTGTTGCCTTTGGCTTGCTCAGTTGGGGATATTTTGGGGATATTTAATTTTTATCAATCAATAAATTCCACTAGAAACAAACCTTGTTGTATTATTTTAATTTAATACTGTGAAGCTGCTTTGATACAATCTGTATTGTGAAAAGCGCTATACAAATATACTTGACTTCACTTGACTTGACATTAAATGGCACTTAGGCACATTGCCCGGCCTGGGATGCAAGATAGCCTTAATGTCGCCTGGAGAAAACTCCAGGCACCCATGAGATATAAAGCACCTGAAGATCTCCTACTCTCCTTAGAGAAGTAAAGGCTAATAAAAAAGCTACCTTGAGGGAAGGTTCTTGGCCTCAGCCGACTCCAGAGGTTCAAAGAGGGCCTCGACCAGCCCTTCGAGAATCACTGCCAGGTCCCATGTGGGAACTCCGGTACGAGCCGCAGGTCTCATCCTCCGAGCCCCACGGAGGAAACGTACGACCAGCTGATGTCTCCCCAGAGGCCTATCACCCAGAGGAGAGTGGAAAGCCGCAATGTCAGCCACGTACACCTTGAGTGTAGACGGGGTAAGACGAGCCAAGAGGGGATCTTGGAGGAGCTCCAGCACTGAAGCCAACCGGGCAGTTAACTGGGTCCACCTCACGCTCTCTACACCAAGTGGAAACACATTCCACTTTAGGCCGTACAATCTCCTCATGGAAGGAGCTCTGGAACTGAGTATGGTTTAAACCACTCCAGCCAATAGGCCAACCTCTAGGTACTGAGCCCCCTCAGGGGCCAGGCCCAAAGTTTCCATAGGTCTGGTCGAGGGTGAATATTGAGCCCCCGGCCTGTGGAAGCAGGTCCCTCCTCAGAGGGATCTGCCAAGGCTGGCCTGCCAGGAGTGCTGTGATGAAAACCAAACCCGGGCCGGCCAGTACGGGGCAACTAGAAGTAAGCTGATCCCGTCTCGATGGACCCTCTCCACAACTCCCGGGAGCAGAGCAATCGGGGGAAAAAGCGTACAGGCGTAGCCTCGGCCACGTCTGTCCCATGGCATCCAAACCCAATAGGGCTGGATGGGTGAGAGAAAACCACAGTGGACAGTGGGACGTCCCTCGTGACGCAAACGATCCACTTCCACTGGGCCAAACCTCTCCCATATCGGTTTCTTTCTCAGGTGAGAAAAGCTTACATATTAATGAGCTCCCGCATAAGGCTTTTTCACACAAAACACGTCGTAAAATTTTTAAATCAATATATTGTCTTATCTGAATGAGCAGTCAGGGTGATTTTCACATAGTTTTGGAGCAAATATTCTAGGCTACGTCATACAATTTTCAAAAGTCTTGTGAAGAAATAATCAGTATGGGTTTCATGACCTTATTTCAGTGAGAATTTTTTTTTGTATTTTCACAAACCACGCATAAATGTTATTATCTCAAAACTACAAACTTTTATATACTTGCTGCTGATATATTATTGTAGCAGAGTTTGTGCTGAATACAGTGTAATCAGACTTTAGCCATGAAAATGTCACAAGTAACAGAAATAAGCACAAATGTCAGAGCATGTCAGAACACCTCCAGGGCCCAGAAAACAGCTCAGACCCCAGAGGGTTAACCCCCCTTAGCTAAATTATCTTCCATACCCAAAGAGTTAAAGGTTCTTAACCATTTATCTTACTGTGTGTGTCTTGCTTACGCCAGGTGCACAAACATACATGTATCCTGTTCACATTCCGCAATATAGACATGTGACACATTATGTTGCAATATATGTTGAAGATCAATGGAAATCAAATTTTTCCATTACACTGGCTTCGTGTATCATTCGAGATTTGTTCTCGATCCCCTGAAGCAGCTCTCTGGCAGGGTTTGGTCGAAACGATTCTCGATGTGCGGACGCGAGTGCTGCCTGGCCGCAAGCCTGTGGGGCAGACAGAGCAGCGTGCATTCGTTGGAAACCGATGTGTCCCGAAGCGCACTTTACGGCGGGATACAAACATCGATTTCCTGAGGGCTCCCCAGAGGGGAGGCTCTTTCGGTTTCGTTCTCAACACCCTGAAGCGGAGGACCAGCAGGAAATAATCGAAAACAGTTTCCGATGTGCGGACGCGAGCGCTGCCTGGCCGCAAGCCTATGGGGCAGATAAAGCAGCGTGCATTCGCTGGAAACCGATGTGTCCCGAAGCGCATTTTACGGCGGGAACCAGACATCTATTTTCTCAGGGCTCCCCAGAGGGGAGGCTCTTTCGGTTTCGTTCTCGACACCCTGAAGCGGAGGACCGGCAGGGAATAATCAAAAACAGTTTCCGCTAGGCGAACACTGCCTGGCCGCAAGCTTTTTGGGCGGGCACTACAGCGTGCATTTCCTGAGGGCTCCATGGAGGAGCAATTCTCGCTTGTCCCTCCATGGGGGGGACAGCCATTTTCATACCCTGAAATTTTTGATACCCTGAAGCGGAGGACCGGCAGGGAAAAATCAAAAACGATTTTCGACGTTTGCTGCTCATCATTTTAATTCCTCAGAATTAAATGTTTGGCTGAATTAAAATATCTAACTTCTCAAAGTCAGATAATATTCCATCATTTTAATTCCATAGAATTAAATGCAGCCATAATCACCAGACAATACTGTTTTAATATTTATTTATACGGTCTCGTAATCTACACGCTGCCTCGGCAAACGCGAGATTCGAGCCGTCACAATATATTTGGCTTTCATCCCTCGAGAAGAAAGTCAACAGGTGCGAGGTTGAAACATCCGACAGCGCACGGATTTCTTGCACGCGCGCCGAGATATTTCTCAATGAACACTGCCAGCACCCTCAGGAGCTGACTGTGAATGCCTCGCACCCAAACAGTATTAGTTCACAGATCGCGTGTGTCCCTATTATTGCAGACTCGTAATCTACGCGCTGCCTCGGCAAACGCGAGATTCGAGTCGTTCACAATATATTTGGCTTTCATCTCTCGAGAAAAAAGTCAACGGGCGCGAGGCTGAAACACCCGAAAACGCACGGCTGTGTGCGTCGAGATATTTCTCAATGAACACAGACAGCACCCTCAGGAGCTGACTGTGCATGCCTCGCACCCACACAGAATCTTTATTGCAGAGTAGACTCGTAATCTACGTGCTGCCTCGGCAAACACGAGATCCGAGCCACTATAGATTCTGTATTGCAATGCAGACCTTTAATCCACGCGCTGCCTTTTATAAATTATATGTAATTTATAAAAAATAATAAAGATATTGTTTGATAAGTGCTGATTGAAGTCCTCCATCCATCCATCCATCCATCCATCCATCTTCTACCGCTTATCCGGGACCGGGTCGCGGGGGCAGCAGTCTAAACAGGGATGCCCAGACTTCCCTCTCCCTAGACACTTCCTCCAGCTCTTCCGGGGGGACACCGAGGCGTTCCCAGGCCAGCCGGGAGACATAGTCTCTCCAGCGTGTCCTAGGTCTTCCCCGGGGTCTCCTCCCGGTGGGACATGCCCGGAACACCTTCCCGGGAAGGCGTCCAGGAGGCATCCGGAAAAGATGCCCGAGCCACCTCAACTGACCCCTCTCGATGTGGAGGAGCAGCGGCTCTACTCTGAGCTCCTCCCGAGTGACCGAGCTTCTCACCCTATCTCTAAGGGATCGCCCAGCCACCCTGCGGAGAAAGCTCATTTCGGCCGCTTGTATCCGGGATCTTGTCCTTTCGGTCATGACCCACAGCTCATGACCATAGGTGAGAGTAGGAACGTAGATTGACCGGTAAATCGAGAGCTTCGCCTTGCGGCTCAGCTCCTTCTTCACCACGACAGACCGGTACAGGGACCGCATTACTGCAGAAGCTGCACCGATCCGCCTGTCAATCTCCCGTTCCATCCTTCCCTCACTCGTGAACAAGACCCCAAGATACTTGAACTCCTCCACTTGAGGCAGGAGCTCTCCACCAACCTGAAGCGGGCAAACCACCCTTTTCCGACTGAGAACCATGGCCTCGGATTTGGAGGTGCTGATTCTCATCCCAGCCGCTTCACACTCGGCTGCAAACCGTCCCAGTGCATGCTGGAGGTCCTGGTTTGATGAGGCCAGCACGACAACATCATACGCAAAGAGCAGAGATGAAATCGTGTGGTCCCCAAACCTGACCCCCTCCGGCCCCTGGCTGCGCCTAGAAATTCTGTCCATAAAAATTATGAACAGAACCGGCGACAAAGGGCAGCCCTGCCGGAGTCCAACATGCACCGGGAACAAGTCTGACTTACTGCCGGCAATGCGAACCAAGCTCCTGCTCCGGTCGTACAGGGACCAGATAGCCCTTAGCAAAGGACCCCGAACCCCATACTCCCAGAGCACCCTCCACAAGATGCCACGAGGGACACAGTCGAATGCCTTCTCCAAATCCACAAAACACATGTGGATTGGTTGGGCAAACTCCCATGAGCCCTCCAGCACCCTGTAGAGGGTATAGAGCTGGTCCAGTGTTCCACGACCGGGACGAAAACCACACTGTTCCTCCTGAATCCGAGGTTCTACTATCGGCCGGATTCTCCTCTCCAGTACCCTGACATAGACTTTCCCAGGGAGGCTGAGAAGTGTGATCCCCCTATAGTTGGAGCACACCCTCCGGTCCCCCTTCTTGAAAAGAGGGACCACCACCCCGGTCTGCCAGTCCAAAGGCACTGTCCCCAACTGCCACGCGATGCTGCAGAGGCGTGTCAGCCAAGACAGCCCCACAACATCCAGAGACTTGAGGTACTCAGGGCGGATCTCATCCACCCCCGGTGCCTTGCCACCGAGGAGTTTCTTGACTACCTCGGTGACTTCAGCTTGGGTGATGGACGAGTCCGCCTCTGAGCCCTCAGCCTCTGCTTCCTCAATGGAAGACGTGACGGCGGGATTGAGGAGATCCTCGAAGTATTCCTTCCACCGTCCGGTGATATCCCCAGTCGAGGTCAACAGCTGCCCACCTCCACTGTAAACAGCGTTGGTAGGGCACTGCTTCCCCCTCCTGAGGCGCCGGACGGTTTGCTAGAATCTCTTCGAGGCCGACCGATAGTCCTTCTCCATGGCCTCACCGAACTCCTCCCAGGCCAGAGTTTTTGCCTCCACAACCACCCGGGCTGCAGTCCGCTTGGCCCATTGGTACCCATCAGCTGCCTCAGGAGTCCCACAAGCCAGCCAAGCCCGATAGGACTCCTTCTTCAGCTTGACGGCATCCCTTACTTCCGGTGTCCACCACCGGGATCGGGGATTGCCGCCTCGACAGGCACCGGAGACCTTACAGCCGCAGCTCCGAGTGGCCGCGTTGACAATGGAGGTGGAGAACATGGTCCACTCGGACTCAATATCTCCAGACTCCCTCGGGATCTGGTCGAAGCTCTGCCGGAGGTGGGAGTTGAAGATCTCTCTGACAGGAGATTCGGCCAAACGTTCCCAACAGACCCTCACAGTACGTTTGGGTCTGCCAAGTCTGTCCAGCTTCCTCCCCTGCCATCGGATCCAACTCACCACCAGGTGGTGATCAGTTGACAGCTCCGCCCCTCTCTTCACCCGAGTGTCCAAGACATACGGTCGGAGGTCGGATGAAACGACCACAAAGTCGATCATTGACCTCCAGCCTAGGGTGTCCTGGTGCCATGTGCACTGATGGACACCCTTATGCTTGAACATGGTGTTCGTTATGGACAAGCTGTAACTAGCACAGAAGTCCAATAACAGAACACCGCTCGGGTTCAGATCAGGGGGGCCGTTCCTCCCAATCACGCCCCTCCAGGTGTCACTGTCGCTGCCCACGTGGGCATTGAAGTCCCCCAGTAGAACGATGGAGTCCCCAGTCGGAGCACTTTCCAGCACCCCTCCCAGAGACTCCAAGAAGGCCGGGTACTCTGCACTGCCATTCGGCCCGTAGGCACAAACGACAGTGAGAGACCTATCCCCGACCCGAAGGCGCAGGGAAGCGACCCTCTCGTTCACCGGGGCGAACTCCAACACATGGCGGCTGAGCTGGGGGGCTATAAGCAAACCCACACCAGCCCGCCGCCTCTCACCATGGGCAACTCCAGAGTGGTGAAGAGTCCATCCTCTCTCGAGGAGTGTGGTTCCAGAGCCCAAGCCGTGCGTAGAGGTGATCCCAACTATCTCTAGTCGGAATCTCTGAACCTCACGCACAACCTCAGGCTCCTTCCCCGCCAGAGAGGTGACGTTCCATGTCCCTAGAGCTAGATTCCACGTCCAGGGATCGGGTTGTCTAGGCCCCCGCCTTCGACTGCCGCCCGATCCACTTAGCACCGGTCCCTCCTGCAGGTGGTGGCTCCACGGGAGGGTGGCCCCATGTCGCTCCTTCGGGCTGAGCCCGGCCGGACCCCATGGGGGGAGGCCCGACCACCAGGCGCTCGCATACGAGCCCCAACCCCGGGCCTGGCTCCAGGGTGGGGCCCCGGCTGCGCCATGCCGGGCGACGTCACGGTCCTCGAATTTATAGTCGTCATAAGGGTTTTTTAACCGCTCTTAGTCTGACCCGTCACCTAGGACCTGTTTGCCTTGGGAGACCCTACCAGGGGCATAAAGCCCCAGACAACATAGCTCCTAGGGTCATTCGGGTACTCAAACCCCTCCACCACGGTAAGGTGGCAGTTCAAGGAGGGGATTTCACTTTATAGAATCTGTACGAACCCAACTATAAACATAAAAATTAACATATTTAACAGTCTTCTCTCTCTCCTGCTGTAGATGAGCTCATCCCTGAACAGTGGTCCACACACCAAGAACTGGACTGAGATCAGGATTGACTCTGATGTGAATGTGAACTCTCTGAAAAGTGCTCTGACTGAACTGAAGAAAACTCAGGAGACAGTAAATGAAAAACTCAGTCAGACTGGTATGTGAATATCAAATACAGTAGATTTTTTTTCATTAACTAAGAAAATAATGTTTTGAAGGAATATTATGGGTTAAATCCAATTTAAATTCAGTTTGTAAAGGACCGCACTGTTTCAAAAATGTAATAAAACAACTAACCCTGTAAAGTTCTTTACGTGTAAACTCGTGTTAAAGAAGTTTTACTTTAACGACGGGAAGGATGTAACTATCTGTGTACATGTTTAATGGAAACCCAGTAATGGGCACAAAAAAATGTGTGGCTGAATTAAACAGGCAGAGTGAATACAAAAAAGTTTAAAATAGAAATGAATATTTATTCAAACTTGCAAAAACATAATAATCCTAACCCAAAAATATAACATTAATGGAAAAATAAAAAATCTTATTCAAAAACACACAAATTAGTTAATTTATCAAACTTCAGTTATCAAGCATAAATCTGAAAATGTTCACACATAAAAATGAAGGCCTAGTACTAGAGCACAAATGCAATGTCGAACACACATGATCTCATACACACACACACACACACACACACACACACACACACACACACACACAGTGTTCACTCTTCACTCCTTTTCATATCAGCTTATGCTGATTAATTTCTTGTTCTAAAGTTAATTATTTGTATACATTTGGATTATTGAAATAAATAATATGTGATTACAATCAAGTCTTGACTTTTAGTGGCAACTTTTGTGGCATTATTGCAAATGTATGTGGCATTGCAAAAACACAACAACAGACCTCAAACAACAACAGCAACAAAAAATCTCAACTTTGATAATAAAAAAAATATACTGGGTTAATGTATTTTAAACTTTTGTAAATATATATATTCACAAAATATACACCACAAAAGCTGTAATAAGAGCAGTTAGCCACCTCCAGAAAATGAATAGATCTCTATGGGCCTCTGCTGGATGTATATGGTCATTACACTTTTTTCTAAAACTATATTCACTGCATATTTTCTCTAACCAGCAGAAAGCAGAATTCTGCCTCTAACACCTAGATCAATAACAAGAAACGACTAGTACGACTAGTAATGACGAGTATTTAATTTTGAATTCATAAAAAAAAAATTCCCCAAAAACAAAGCATATATGTATAGATGAGAAGTAAACAAACATTTTAATAATACAAATTAAATAGGCCTGTAATTTTTTGTTTTTATACAATCATTATAAATGTTTGCCATATTGACCCCCAAACACCAAGACAGGAAACAGGAGACAAACACAGTATGAGGGTTAAATCCTCGTTACATTTGTCCCATAGACCTCCATTGTAAGTATATTTACTGCAAACACATTCTGCATTGTTTTACAAACAACACTTACATGCCACTGATGCTGCCAGTGGAGAGAAACTCACTGAAATTAGTCCTATGATTAATTCATCATTATATTTTCATCTGTGTCCACAGGGTTGAAGTTTGTGCAGAAGTTTGCAGGTACAGTGTGACTGACACCATTTTCTTAAATACACTCACAATACTGTGTTAATCTATATTATATACTGTTCAAGTTGATTGATAATGTCTGATCTCTCTCAGTGGATGTGACTCTGGATCCTGATACAGCGAATCCATATTTCATCCTGTCTGATGATGGAAAACAAGTCAGTGATGGAGACATTGAGCAGAACATCCCAGAAAACCCAAAGAGATTTGAAAACAGTTTTGTTCTGGCAAAGCAGGGATTCAGTTCAGGGAGATTTTACTATGAGGTGCAGGTGAAGGGAAATATTGGGTGGATTTTAGGAGTCGCCAGAGAATCCATTAACAGGAAGGAGGAGACTGACAGTTTCCCGAGACCTGAGGATGGATACTGGATTATGATGCAGATTATTGAGGATCAAAATGTAGTTCTTGATAATCCATCTGTTTTGTTCCCTCTGACACCTGAGAAGGTTGGTGTGTTTGTGGATTATGAGGAGGGTCTGGTCTCTTTTTATGACGTGGAGTCCAGATCTCATATCTACTCTTTCACTGGTCAGACTTTCACTGACAAACTCTATCCAATTTTCAGCCCATGTGATAATGATAAATGTAAAAACTCAAACCCACTGATCATCACTCCTGTCAGTTAAAAAACAAAAAAAACAAAAAAAACAGAAAAGATTGCTGTTTTTAGATTATGTAAATGAAAATGTGATAGACAAAATATGTACAAGTGCAAAAAAAAAAAAAAAAAAACTATTTGCAGGTCCTTAAATATTTGTGAGTTATGTTGTGTGAAAAAAATATGTTCACACGTTAGATTAAGGTTCAATTCTTACTATTAAGAATTTTTGCCTCAATAAACTCCTAATTACTGTTTATTAAGGCATTAATATGTGCTTTATATAATACACAGCCAATATCCCGGTAATAAGAAACTATAATAGTGAGAATTGGACCCTAAACTAAAGTTTTACCAAATAACAACGGTTACATTTGAATGGCCAATTTACCACAAGTCTATATTTTCTAATTAACAGAAAGATTTGTTTGCTTTTAACTTTAATTTTTACTTTGCTTTTTAAATCTACTATGACATATTACATAATATGATTTAATGTTATAAAGTGAAATTCTACATAATATACTGAATTTTCAAACTTTCCAGAGTTTCTACATGTTATTTTGTAAGGAAATTTCTAAAGCCTTTTTCTCTCTCCTCTCCAGCTGTGAACACTGAACTTGTGAAATATTGTGATTTTTGGTTGATATTGTAATAACTGCAGCATCTGAATAAAGACAAGTGTTCAAGTCTATAACTGATATTTATTGTAAACTAAACAGCTTGCTAATTATTATGCAAATACAGAGAAGCGTTAGGAAGGAAGTATAATGGAGAAGTTTTCCGAATGCCAGATATGATTTATTTTACAAGCTGCATTTCAAAAGGTGCAGTCTACATAATGTACAAAACAAAAAAAACATAAAAATAAATACACAATTGAGGCAACTTTATTAGTGATGTTCGAATGAGCCGGTTCAACCAACTGTCGAAGTTTGCAGAGGATTACCGAGGAGTCTGATGAGTGAGTGACTAGAATATACTATGCAAGCCTGAGGAACATACTGGAAATATGCTTATTACGGCTATTGTTATTAAATAACATTTTATTAAAACCTGCAAAAACCTTTCTGTTGAGAGATGTAAATACATTTTACTATATTCAGATTATATTTTGAGTTGTTAAGCAAAATCAAGGAGTTTAAAAGACTGGTTTATTCATTCTAGGCTATATATACTTTAGACATGTAGAACATATCTGAGTTAATGTATATCTGTAATGTGTGCTGTAGGTGCAAACATTTTAGGAATCTTATTCAAGATGTAAACTACTCAATATTGGTGGTCAGTCATATCCGACATAAAGGATCCGCGAATGAAACTGTGACCACAAATACCATTAACATTAACTGAGTGAATGAAAGGCAATAATGTGCAATATGCGTTCACACAAATAACTTTTTTTATGTTTTAATATGCATTGACACAAATTGATTTATTTGAATGTTTCATTGATATAACATGGCACTGAGTGCTGTTCTTCTCACCGGGAAGACCCCAGAAGACCCCCGATAAGTCAAGTCAAGTAACCTTTATTTATATAACGTTTCTTACAATACAGACTGTATCAAAGCAGCTTCACAGTGATAACATGAAAATAATACAACAAACTTTGTTTCTAGAAGAAAATTGCATCATCGTCCACCTTAAGACAGATCAATAATATTGTTGAATATTAAATGTCCCCAACTAAGCAAGCCAAAAGCCCAGTCAACAGTGGCAAGGAACCAAAACTCCATCAGTGACAGAATGGAGAAAAAAACCTTGGTAGAAACCCGGCTCAGTCGGGGCCAGTTCTCCTCTGGCCAGCGAGTGAACAGTGTAGGATTATGATTCAGGCAGCATTACAGATAAGAGCTATGCTGTCCTTCCTGCAAGAAGGGTTGGAGCGAAGGCTGTCTCTCTCCACCCTGAAAGTGTATGTTGCCGCTATTGCCGCATATCACGATGCAGTAGTCGGTAAATCCGTGGGGAAGCACGACCTGATTGTTAAGTTCCTGAGGGGTGCTAACCCCGTTCCCTCTTGGGATCTCTCATTGGTGTTTACCGCATTGCAGAGAGCCCCCTTTAAACCCCTGCAGTCAACTGAGCTTAAAATCCTGTCAATGAAGACAGTGTTCCTGACTGCACTGGCTAACATCAAGAGGGAAGGGGGCCTGCCTGGAATACGGACCGAACAACTCTTAGGTTATCCTGATACCCTGGCCCGGATACGTGCTCAAGGTTTCCACCACTCCTTTCAGGAACCAGGTGGTGAACCTTCAAGCACTGCCGGAGGAGGCAGACCCAGCCCAAGCTTTTCTCTGTCCCATCCGCGCTTTACGCCTGTACGTGGACCAAAACATAATTTCTTCTTCTGATTTTTAATGGCGGAAAAAACAACTTTTTCATGTGCATTACCGCCACCTTGTTCTGAAACGGGGTGTGGATCAAAATAGCCTACTTTACTCACTATTAATTGAATGAATTAATGAATAAATAAATAAATAAATAAATAATATTAATACAATATCATTCACATCATTATTAATACAATTTTAATAACAACTAAACTCATATCCTTCTAATGAACCTAGTTTTTGCCCAAAAAACTAAATATTGCTCTATACCACACATGCCCTGAATTCAGTTGGAATATTTCCTTCATTTCAAATCAAAGTTTTACTTTACTTAGCCTATCTTTCAGAATCATCCTTTCCTGCTTATACCAACGACAATTAATAATTCCATGTTCTAATGTTTCACTACTATTACACTCCTCACACAACCCAGTTTCATGTTTCCCTATTATTTTAAGCGTATTATTTAATCCAGTGTGCCCGAATCTCATTCTCGAAATAATGTCCTCTTCCTTTTTATTTCTGCTATTTTCTCTCATTCCTCCTACCTTACTGTAGAACATTCTCACTTTTGTTTCCATATTCCACTCCTCCTGCCACTTCTTTTTCACTTCTGCTTTGATTATGCGGCATCAATTAAAAGTGCAACAAGTCTTAAAGGGGCCACACACCATTTAGTCTTTTAGAAAGTGTACAAAAGAAACTGAAACAGTAATTGTAGTAGACTGAGAACAGTTCTGGCCGTTCCAGTTGTTACTGCTAGGGGGTGTATATGCTTGTGTTGTGTGGGAATTACCTGTTACAGTAGAATGTTCAGTCCTGTTGGAGTCAGGTCATGCTGGTGTAATCCTGTACAATAAGCACAGTTATTAGTAAACCCACCCTCCTGCATTCCTCTCTCTTGTGTTGTCTTTTTATACCAAGTTACCACAGTAATAATAACTTTCTGTGTTAGAAAGGTACTGTGTAAAATATACTAACTTTAAATATAAATTAAAAACACATTTAACAGTCTTCTCTCTCTCCTGCTATAGATGAGCTCATCCCTGTACACTTGTCCACACACTCAGAACTGGACTCGGATCAGGATTGACTCTGATGTGAATATGAACTCTCTGCCACTGACTTAACTGAAGAAAACTCAAGAGACACTGCTTAAACAACTAAAACCACCTGGTATGTGATTATCAAATACAGTAGATTTTTTTTGTCAGTAACTTAAGAAAATATTTTTTTCAAGGAATATTACGGGTTAAGTGGCAGCTGGTCAATAAAGGGCGCCGCCCTCCCTGAGCCACACACACAAAACAAAACAATAATAATAATAATAATAAAATTATGTAAATTGATGTGTATGATATGATAGAAAATCATCTGTGCAAAATATTCACTTTTCCTATATGCTCCGGTCCGCATGTCTCAAGTTCAGGAGGCATGTTTATGTAGCAGTTTAGCCAATTACTGTGAACATTTAAAGATAATGACATTTAGCAAAATCAAATCTTGTCCAAAATGGGCGATTTTCTCTATTGCCCCAAACGAGCCACTGCTAAAGTCAGGACTAGTCTGTATGGGATGAATAAAGCAAACTAGTACACCAGTAGTGTTTTGATGGATGACGATTGTAATCAAGGTAAAGACGATTTAAATGTCATACATATAGGCACTCGCGAGTCTGTTATTATTAATGCGTAAACAAGCAGTGTATGTGTAACGTAGGCCAGAAGGCGCTGTGTGTGTGAACCTCACTACAGTCTTTAGCGTCATTATTAGCGCGCATGGCTCCTTTCCCGACATTTCGGTACGAATCCCGCGCGGAGAGGGTTGATTAAATCCAACTTAAGCTCAGTTTGTAAAGGATCAAAAGGTTTCAAAAATGTAATCATAACACAACTAACCCTTTCTATGTAAAGTTCTATCCATGTAATCTCATGTTAAAGCAGAATTACTTTAACAACAAGAAAAGTGTGTAACTTGCATCCGTAAAATCCCAAGTGGACTCGAGTCTACGTTTTTAAATCTGTTTTAATTTGATAAACATGACACAATATAACATTGCAACGACATGAAAAGAGTGTTTACTGTTATAAAAAACTGATTTGAGAGCTTTAGAGGAACTAAAGGTGTTCGAATAAACACGAAACACACGTGATCGTTGTCATGCAGTGAATCCGTCCAATCGTGGAACAGCTGTGTCGTCATCAGCCCTCGTGCAGCCGCTCTTGAGAAGCTGCGCTGGCTGAGTTCTCCGGCTACTCTCGAATCGCTCTCGCGGTACTTTGATGGCATACGTCACAGTCACGTGGTGTCGGCGCTGTATCAAGTCGGACAAAATTTCTAACCAGCATGCACTGCTTTAAGTCAGCCGCCGATCGGTCTGCGCAGAGCTGCATGAAGTCGAACAAGCCTCTAGTGTCACTGCATCGATCTGTTGAAGCTCTGGTTCCCATAGGAACCTGAGACTCGCGCTTAGGACAGCACATGCGCATTGGCTCGTCTAGCCTGAAAAGTAAGGGTTTGGTGGGACTCTGACATTTTACAGCAACAGATGGAAGAAGAGCAGAAGCTGAGAAGAGAAGAAATCCAAAAATAAATGCTAATGAGATGGATTATGAGGAGAGGAGATGTCACAAAGACAGAAATGAGCTGAGTCTTTTGCTTCAGACTTAGCCAAATTGACCACAGCCCTTCCCCAGAGGAAGTAGATGGACAAAACATCTATCTTTCTGTTTCCCTTAATGCAAAGTTTTTTTTTGTAAATAGTACTTCTTAAAGGGGGGGTGAAACACTCATTTTCAGTCAATCTCATGTTAATCTTGAGTATCTATAGAGTAGTATTGCATCCTTCATATCTTCAAAAAGTCTTTAGTTTTATTATATTTATAAAAGAAAGATAGGCTGTACCGAGTCTTTCCGGAAAAAAAACGAGCGGCTGGAGGCGTGCCGTGCAGGCGGTGCTAAAGCTGTGTGGTAACGCGCCGAGCTAACAACACACAGAGACATTTGAAGCAGTTTTACTCACCGCCTGCGGTTCCGACGCACGACCGCGAACCTTTATCATTGTGACTGCTCGATCCTTAAGCATTAGACGATCTGCAAATCCATCGATCTGGGCTTTGTTTATAAAACAATCATCGTCGAAATGCAGGGAACAAACAGTCTTTACACAACTCCGTTGATGCTCTGGAAAAACAAACTCCATCCACTGGTCCCTTAACGCTGGGTTCTTTGGGAATCTGTGCAGGGTTGTCTTGCCCTGGCAACCAAAAACACACTTCTTTGGTGACACTGACTTCCCTAAAGCCGAGCAGAGCGCTTTGATGGCGAACTGCTTTCGCTCTCGTCTCTTGCTCTGGTCTACGGTTGCGCCCGCGCCTTTCCGGGAGAAGTGCCCTAAGGACCCATATAAGGAAATTCCGCCCCATCTGACGTCACACAGGCCCATACTCGAAAAAAACTTTCCGAAACTTGTGACAAACCGGAAGGACAATTTTTGGCACAGAAATACTCCTTCAAACGTACAATTTAATTTTTGAAACTTTGTCCATGTTTAGCATGGGAATCCAACTCTTTAACAGTGTATAAAACTCAGTATGCATGAAATAGCATTTCACCCCCCCCTTTAAAAGTACCTGCTGTTTTGTTTGTGTGTGTGTGTGTGCACATTTGTTGACCACAGCCCTTCCCAAGAGGAAGTAGATGGACAAAACATCTATCTTTCTGTTTCCTTTAATGCAAAGTTTTTTTGTAAATAGTACTTCTTAAAAGTACCTGCTGTTTTGTTTGTGTGTGTGTGTGTGCACATTTGTTGACCGCAGCCGTTTTCCAGAGGAGAGATGCAAATAATGTCCTATTCAAATATCAGAAATATCTTATGTAAAGCAGTTTCACATTCAAAAGTACCATTAACAGAACTGACCATATCTAAAAACATGTTAACAGACATATACATGCAACTGCAATTAAAAATACATACCAGTAGAACTGAGTATTTTTAACACTTTTGTTGTGGTATTCACTCTGTATGCTTAAACAACTGGGCATATTGATGTGATGTACCATATAGGATAAAATATTTGTATTTAAGTCACGAAACAGGGTTACGCCAAATGTTCATTTCAAATGTTATATTTGTAACAAACACAATATAACAACAACTTACAATTATTGCTGCTGCATGAACAACTGTTGCAGAGCACTTGCACTTGCATCTAAACAGTCCTCACCAACATTGCAAGGTGGATGTTCAGCATCTTCATCACAATCACCACTCCCCTCTGGCACAAATCTGTCCATGTACAATTCACACAAGTTGTGCAGTGTACAGCATGTCTCAACCATATCAACAACAACATTTACATTGCAGTCATTTCTTTTTCTGAGACACTTCCACCTTCCTTTCAACCTCCCAAATGCATGTTCAACCACACAATGTGCTTGACTTGTTCGCACGTTGTATAATTCTTGGCCCTCTGTTAGCCTGCCAGTGTCAGGATATAGTTTTTGCAACCATTTCTGCAATGGGTCAGCAGAATCACCAAGAATGAAGTAGCCAACATCAGTTCCACAAATGTTTTTTACTCTGCCAGAAAAAGCATTACTGTCTGTGGCCCAAACCCATAGGTGTAAAGCCCTGCATTTCAGCCCGAGCCCGACGGGCCTAGACTTATTTACGCCCCTAGGGCCGGGCTTCGGGCCAATTTTCATGTCATAGTTCACACGCGGGCCAGACCTCAGGCCTGTTTTAGCTTATCCTTCTTTTTATGTTTTAGACATTACTTAAAAGAAAATGAGAAGTTGACGATGGAAAAACAAACATATAAAGATATTTTATAACCTATCACACTGACATATATCATATGACGAGATGTGCTGCACTGGTGGAAACAACCCGAGACCCTGCTACTACAACTGTCAAGACTGGCTCCCTCTGTGTATAGTGTCCCCGCCAGCAGCAGTAGTAGCGAGCGTGTCTTCAGCGCAGCTGGAAGAGTTATAGAAGAAAGGAGGACTGGATTAAAACCTTCCACTGTGGATGCTGTGCTTTTTCTCCATGATGCTCTGTAAGAGGTCATGTGTCTTTCCCTTGGGAGAGTCCGCCCTGCCGTCCCTGCCGGTGTTGACTCCCCCTAACTAGGCTGTAGCGGAACAGCAGTGATTGACCTTCTCTGCGGAGCGCTGGAAGGGTCACCAATAGTGCCGCTTTGGTAGGGATCCCAATTCATTCGTCAGTTCACGTCTGACGTAATGTTGAATGTGACTGACTGAAAGGGAACTTCTAGGTTACATATTGTTTTATGGTGCGTAATTTTAAACGCCTTTTACCTTATTTTAATTATTCTCAGGTTAGGACAAGTAAGTCAAATCTGTAAACCAAATCATTTACAAGCTTCAACTGCAGGAGGCACAATGGCAAGACATCCAACACCGGAGACATCCTTTACGAATCAGCGTCTGCCTTCATCTTCTCCTTTCAGCCTTATATAGACCATCTGAATTCTTGAGGTCGTCATCTTTGGAAATCCCCTCATAATTCATTAGTCTTTTTCCAATCCGAAGTCTTGAACTGTCATAAGTTCTGGACATTCCTTTCGGACCTGTCTATATAAAGCCTTTCGCCTCTTCGTCTATCTTCCTTCTGACCTTTTCTTCGTCACATTCTGTATCTCGTCCGCAACACATACGACGGTAATGCTTGCATTTTTCTTCTTTCTTTAGCAAAGCTCTTTCTAATACATGTTTTGTTCCTCACTATGCTTTTTAATAAATGCTTAAAACACACTTTCTCAATAAACCATTTTACAAAAACAATTGCAGTGTTTTTCTTTATAAACTATTTTCTTAATAAATCGCTTTACAACAACTTCTTCTGGTGCCTTGCTTCATTAAAACACTTTCATTATATAAGGTTACAATTATGGTTGAAGTATGGTATGGTATGGTATGGTATGGTACAATACATAAGTGCTTCATACACAAAAAGGCATAATTATAATAGAATAACTGCATATTCTATAACAGTATGTAACCCCCTGTTCCCTGAAGGAGGGAACTGAGACGTTACGTCCCGTTGCCACAATTGCCGTACCACCGCTGAGCAACTGTGTCACCGGCTCGGCTCCTCAGCAAAAACCTGAAATGCGAGCACACCCCCTTCACTGTTTATACCCGCGCTGCAGGGCGGAGCGTGATGCAAATCTTGCATGCTGTGCACTGGCTCGTTTCATTTACACTCAAAGGTGATTGGGCTCTCAGACAAGCCTATTCGTCAGTTCACATTTGACGTAACAACTCCATTCCCTTATTCAGGGAGTGAGGGTTATATACGTAACCTAGACGTTCTTCCTCAACAGTGGCTTCTCATTTGCATGGATTCTTTAGTGTTGTTTTGATGCCAAAATAATGTTCTACTGATCACAGTTTACTTTACTTTAAGACAATGCAGAAAAGCAGAGCACATTTGGCGGAAGACAAAACTTGTCGTCCATTAAAACATCTACAAAGACAGCATCCATGCTTTTAATATGGAACTAGGCAAAGCTAGATAGACTTTCTTCTCGAATATTATAAACAGCAACTTAAACAACACACGCACTCTTTTTGCTTCTGTAGAGAGACTGACAACCCCCCCCTCCCCCCAGAAATTCACTTCTTGTCTTTGCAAACCAAGTACACTTGAGTTGATGCCATATATTAGTCGTCACTAATCTGATGCAAAACTTAAGGAAACATACAAATCTGTTTACTTGGGAAAACAATTGCAGTCAGTCAGAATAAAATCAAATGCAACAATTTATTATGTCAGGTAAATGTATCATGCCAATTTCATAATCGGTTCAAAGATAATAAATACAAAACATCAAATGCTCTGGAATAAAGAGAGAAGATGCGAACCTGACATTATAAAATACATGATGCGAAGTGTTTTGCATACACTCAGTATCATGGGCTAATTTGAGTCACAAATCGCCCCGAGCCTCTTGTTGCAATTCATTATATACCCAGACCAAGACAGAAACTTCTTTCACATGGAAACATTTGCTAACAATGGGCCTCATTCACCAACTGTTCTTACGAAGAAATGTGTTCTTAAATCCCACTTAGGCAATTTTTATGAAGATTCTGATATTCACTAATGTTTTCTTATCTTAGATTTGTTCTTAGCTATGAACAAATTCTACGCAAACTCAAGAGCACTCTTGCGCACATTTGAGTGATGACAGTTTGCTCCAAATAATTGGTGACTGCATTTTATTTCATTCTAAAGTAATTTACAATGATATTATTTTACTGTAATGTATTTCTGATCATTTGTTAAATAAAAAAAAATCATAGTATGCAAAGAAACACTAACACTGCAATTTACATCAGCAATTAAGCTGATTAAATCAAATATTATGCCTCGTTTGGCATTTACCAGTTGCAGTAGAATTTCTAATTCAGAATTACTGAAGTTCTTTTCTCGTTTGGTGATCGGTGGACCACCACCATCTGTGCGTCTTTTCGACATTCTCCAACATTTCTTGCACACGGCCCTGAAGTGTCATGTCCTTATATGGGACGTTTTCTTATGCTAATTAGGAAAAACTGGCACGCACTTTCAGTTACGAAGACGTGGGATTCATCAATCCTAAGAACACAGGTGTGAACAATTCTGTTGTTCAAGAACATGTCATGAATCCGAGGTAGACTTTTCTTAGGAAGATTATTAAGTACAAAGTTAAGAAGATTCTTAGGAAGATATTGGTGAATGAGGCCCAATGGGAATTTGAATTCAGAGTTTACACCTTTTGAGAGCAGGAGGCCATTTGCCTGAAAGACGCACCCTCCTCTGTGTGCAAGTTATCTCTAAACTCTTAAAAAACTATTACCTTTTGTTTTACTTCTTTGGGAATGAGACATTTGTACCAGTCACATTGAGACATTTCAAATGATACCAAACATGTATAATTACTTATTGTACTCATTTAACATTGCATAGGTTTTTAGTTCTCAGGAGAGCCTGCATAACCGTTCAGGGATTGCGGCCCCTTTAAATGTTCTGAATGTGTGATGACGTGGGGCGCTTCACAGCGCCTTGGTTTCTCTCTGTGTTTTCTTTAAAATAAATGACACACACATTTGTGTGCTCAACGTGAGAAATTGTCTCTTGCAAATTACTGCAATTTCCACACTGGTGACCCCGACATTAGTCTTCTGGACGTATCCAGAGACACGACACGACCATGACCCTGAACGCTGTCACCCTCAAACTCCCCGAATTCTGGGAATCGTCGGCATCGGCATGGTTCACCCTGACTGAAGCGCAGTTTGCGTTGCGTGAGATTACCGTGGATACAACAAAATACTACTACGTTGTGTCGGCTCTCGGAAATTCAACGGCATCCAGAGTGGTGAGCCTTCTTACAAATCCTCCGGCAACTGAGAAGTATACAGCACTCAAAGCCCACCTGTTGAAAACGTTTGAACAGTCAGACGCTGAGAGAGCCAGCAGGCTTTTCTCACTTCAAGGACTGGGTGACAGCAAACCGTCTGAGCTCATGGACCGTATGCTGGATCTTTTGGGTGGTCACAGACCCGATTTTCTTTTCATCCAGCTTTTCCTGCGTCAGCTGCCTTCCCAAGTGAGAGCTGCAATTGCCAACACCACAATCACTGACTGTCAGAGACTGGCTGAAGAGGCTGATAATTTTTTCCTGGCGAGTCAGGGAAATTGCGCGGCCACGCTTTTTCCCGCACACATTGCTTCGGTGACGCGGGACAACTCCACACTCATCACTGCAACCACTTCTCGTCGGCAGCAGTCTTCTGACCCCCAACAGCCTTCAGGTTTGTGTTTCTACCATGCAAAGTTTGGAACTAAGGCTAACAAATGCTGTTCACCATGCAGTTTCGGCGGTTTGGGAAACGGCAGGGCCGGCGCTCAGTAGTGACATCCTTCTCCTACAGCCCCCATAGCCATCACCTTGGACGCCTCTGACTATGCTGTCGGTGCTGTCTACGAGCAGTGGGTAGGCGGGGCGGGCAGCTGCTGGCTTTCTTTAGCCGTCAGCTGCGCCCCTGTGAGCGGAAGTGCAGCACTTTTAACTAGGAGCTGCTGGGTCTCTACCTCGCCATCAGACACTTTCGTTCCCTACTGAAAGGCCGACACTTCACTTCTTTTGTGGACCACAAGCCACTGACATTTGCCATGGCCAAGGTGTCTGGGCCTTGGTCCGCCCGCCAGCAACGGCATCTGTCCTACATTTCAGAGTTCACCACGGACTTGCAGCATGTTGCTGGTAAGAACAACCGCGTGGTGGACTGCCTATCACGGGCTGTGGCAGGGGCAGTCCATCTTGGTTTGGATTACAACCGCATGGCGGCGACTCAGACCACAGACCCGGACGTGCAACTCCTGAAGACCTCGACTACAGGGCTTCAGATCAAGGAAGTGGTTTTTGGCGACGCCGGCACCACGCTCCTGGGTGACATCTCCACAGGTAGTCCTCGGCCGGTCGTTCCCTCGGGATGGAGACGACAAGTTTTTGATGTCATTCATGGTCTCTCCCACCCAGGTTCGAAAGCGTCACAGAGACTGATTGCATGAAAGTTTGTTTGGCACGGCCTCAAGAAGGACGTTAGGGACTGGGCTAACACCTGTGTTGAGTGCCAACGGGCCAAAGTACACTGCCACACTAAAGCCCCGTTAGAGTCATTCCCAGTTCCAGAGAGACGTTTTGACCATGTAAACGTGGACCTGATCAGTCCATTGTCCTCCTCTCACGGTTTCACATATCTGTTAACCATGGTTGACAGGACCACCCGCTGGCCTGAGGCTGTACCATCGACGCCAGTGGCGTCTGTTGAGATGACACGGGCATTTATTGTCACCTGGGTATCCCGTTTTGGCACTCCTTCGGACATATCATCTGACCGAGGCGTGCAGATCACGTCTGAGCTGTGGGACGCTGTCGCACAGAGCCTCGGAGTGAAACTCCACCACACAACCGCATATCACCCGCAGGCTAACGGACTCTGTGAACGTTTTCATAAGTCGATGAAGGCTGCCCTGCGTGCCAGCCTCAAAGACAACAACTGGGTTGACAAGCTCCCGTGGGTGATGCTGGGCATCAGGACTGCGCCAAAGGAGGACCTTCAGTCCTCATCCGCAGAGCCTCATCCTCCCTCAGTCACACATCCCCACTGGACTTCAGATGGCTGACTATGTTTTCATTCGCCACGATGCCCACAGGGGACCGCTACGCCCGCCCTACGAGGGCCCATTCCGGGTTCTGGAGATGGGGGACAAACATTTTGTGGTGGACAGGGGGCGGTAAACCGGAGCGACTCTCCATTGACCGCCTCAAACCGCCTCACTTGGACATGGCCAGGCCCATTGACCTGGCCCAGCCCCCACGACGCGGACGGCCCCCTGCTCTGCACCCACCCCTTGCTCCCCTTCCTCCCACACTCCATGCCCCATGCCCGGGTCATGACGGGACACCGGCTGCGGTGGGGTCTCCTCGACCTCCGGTACAGCGCAGCCGTTGTGGCCGGTTGATACGCCCACCTCCCCGTTGACTGGTTCTTCTTGTGATATGGTGAATTCTGGGGGGACGTGTGTAGTGAATGTGACATACATAATTCACCTTTGTTGTTAAGCGTAGTTCTATACACTGTTGATTATAAATGCGGGCACTTTAGTGTGCTCTTAGCGGGTTTCTGCATCACCGTTCAGGGATCGCGGTCCCTTTAAATGTTCTGAATGCGTGATGACGTGGGGCGCTTCACAGCGCCATGGTTACTCTCTGTGTTTTCTTTTAAATAAATGACACGCATTCGTGTGCTCAACGTGAGAAATTGTCTCTTGCAAATTACTGCGATTTCCACATACATTTATTTGTTTTCATCAATGTGTTTTACATGAATACAAAGAGCAATGTGGAACATTTTTCCTTTTATTTGCTTGCAGGGTAGCCCAGACTTACTGGCACCCGCGTTATGTAAAGACATTTATTTGTTTTCATCAATGTATTTTACAAGAATACAATGTATTTTACAAGAATACAAAGAGCAATGTGTGAACATTTTACCTTTTATTTGCTCGCAGGGTAGCCCAGACTTACTGGCACCCGCCTTATGTAAATACATTTATTTGTTTTCATTAATGTGTTTTACATGAATACAAGGAGCAATGTGGAACATTTTACCTTTTATTTGCTCACAGGGTAGCCCAGACTTACTGGCACCCACCTTATGTAAATACATTTGTTTTCATCAATGTATTTTACAAGAATACAAAAAGCAATGTGGAACATTTTACCGTTTATTTGTTCCAAACTAAAAAAAAATGTTTCACTATATATATTTTTTTGCTGCGGAATTATCCACTAACCTCATTTATAATAGCATTTGAATGACATGAAAGAGAGCGTTCGCGGTGATGGAAGAGATGTGCGCTGTGTTATAATGCGTTTGCTATTGACTACGGTCATATAATTTAATGTGTATGCTTAAAAAAAAAAGAGCTGCTAATTTTATTTGTTGTTTGTTGATTTCCAAATAAAAAAATTGTTGAAATGTTTTCAGTGTTCTTCATCAGTTCTTTTTGAACATTTTCATCTCATTTGAACAAAACTGTGATAATATTGATAATCGTGATAATTTTGGTCTCTAAAATCGTGATATGAAATTTTCATACCATTACCTCCCTACATGCCCGAGTTGAGAGAATCTTTTTTTAGCCGTTTTTGGCTATCCGCTCCCCTGAGCTCCGCCTGTTTTAATAAGGCTGCTATGCAGTAGGCTTGCTACGATAGTTGGTTTGCTGTGTTTGCTGGGTAGTTAATGAATTAACTAATGTTAACAAATGAGACGTAATTGTTACAGTCACAGAATCAGCTTTCAAACACTTAGTACACCTGAAGAAAAGGTTCAGATAGTTGTCATAACTGCCCCTCTCCTGTGAATACTGAGGCTTTCTGTTAGCCTCCTTGGTAAGCGGTCCTGAGCTTAGGACTCAGGACACTTTAGGAGTCGTCTGGTAAGGTAAGGTGGTAAGGTCTTCGTCCTCATAGCTCAGCTAGGCAGTATGCTAGATTGCTGGCTCTCTGTAACCCAGGCTCCCAGTAAAGCATTCAAGTCCTCCTGGGAAGATCGTATTTACGAGGTGGGAAGTCGTGTTTACGACGTCATGTGCGTTCAAGTCATTTTCGTCGGAGTAAGATGGTGGAGTACTTTCTCTTAATTAATTACACAAAAATACAGCAAGGTTCCTAAAATATACTTCCAGAAAATAAAGAACAAGTAATGTGCATCAGGTGTGTTTTAGTTTTGTATGTTTTTAATTAATTTATTGAAGACACTGTAAACTTTGTTACAAATTATATTGTTATATTATAATATCATATTCTGTGCAGGCAATTAACGTACTTCGCTGTAAATAGAAAAGTCTAGCATTATCACTGCTAAATACCTTTAAAATGAGAATGTAAGTGTAAGAGTGGGATTTAACCTTAATAAACTACAGTATTTTCAGGTTATTTATATGACAATGTGTAGTACAATTACCAAAGAAAACTTGTAGTTTAGACTGGAGTGAGGTGAAACCAGAAAAAAAAAGTGCAAAGCAAGTTGTTGTTAGCTAGCTGCTAATTGGTTTCAATTGTATATGGTAGAAAATTAGACGATTAGTTAAAACAAACTTTTTAATGCTACTTTTTTTATTTTACTTTTTGATATTGATATGATTATACCAAAATAATTATTAGGTCTAGCAAAGAAGGATTTTATCTTACAAAGCAATGAAATCCAGTGGTAAAATCACAGCTTTAAATCCAATTTTGACCCAGGAAAAACCCTGTAGGGTACATCAAAACAGAAATAAATAAAAAAATCGAAATACCCTCTATATTAACAGAAAACATTCTCTACAAATCAATTTGTGTCTACTGTGAGCAATCCTTTTCACAGTGTCTAACATTTGATTTGAAAATACATATTTTTATTAACTTTTAGCGTGTAGCTACAACAGAAATGACTCACCCACCGCAGTTCTCTCTAGCTATAGGGAGTGCAATCTTTTTATTAACTTGAAGAACCCTCAAACTATATTTTTCATAGCAGACAAATGTCATTAAGGATATAACATTAAAGAATTTTGAATGTTCTGATAACTATAATAATAGCTGCCATGTAAACTTATGAAATATTTGACTTTGTGTGCTCACCTTTTTTTATAGCATGCCTTCATTTATTTTTTGACACATTTTTCAAATGACTGTAAGTCTGCGCTCAATTGGCCCAAATGTAGGCATCCGACCAGCGGGGAAGGTCTCTGCGCGTTACTGTCTTTTCTCATGGCAAAGTAATTTTGATTAAATTAAATATTTTCTCGTTATTTCATAAATGACTCCATAAATGAAAAGGTTTTAATGATATCTGTGCATCATTAAATGTGAGCGAATGTTTGACTATTCCTTTTAACTCTTTAATGAAAATAATGCCAAAGTCAGTTAGAATAATCAAATGTAACAATTTATTATGTCAGGTAAATGTATCATGGCAATTTCATAATCAATTCAAAGATAATCGATACAAAACATCAAATGCTCTGCATTAAAGAGAAGAGATGCAAACCCAACATTAAAATACATGATGCTAAGAGTTTACTCTTAAGTATGAGTCACTTTTAGCATCATGGGCCAACTTGAGTAACAAAAGGCCAAGAGCACTTTGCTGCATTCCATTATAGACAGAAACCTCTTTCACATGGAAACATCTGCTAACAATTGAAATTCAGAGGTTACACCTTTTGGGTGTAGGAGACCATTTGTCTAGAGACATGTTGTCTAGTTTGTATGCCAGTTCACAGTGAAATCACAGTGTGAGACATTTCAAATGATACCAAACATGTATAATACTCGATGATAATCATTCACATTAAACTATATTTTCTTGGGTGAATTCAGGTGATCTGAGCATGAGAGAGAGGGGGTGAGGGAAGAGGGAATGAAATGTAGATTAGGATGACTCGGGGTGAGACTTTTGTCTCGATAGTGCACAAGGGGGAGTTCAAATGTTAATTTCTAGCAAGGTCCAAGGTCCATACTGATGATAATTATTCACATTAAACCATAAACCATATGGATTTTTGGGTGATTTTCATGTGATCTCAGCATGAGAGAGGGGGAGTGGGGGAAGAGGGGAAGAGATGTATTCTGAGGTGAGACTTTGCGTCTCAAATGGTGAAGCTAACTTCACAAGAGTGAGTTCAAATGTTAATTTCCTTTGTTCTCTTAGAGAGTAGCTCTGTCTTCCAGTTTTTCCAGTCTTACATGACATTATATATTGGTTGTTTTACCTTTGTACAAGACCCAGGAAATCACAGGAGATTTCACTGTGAAACATGTTTAGTGTGTCGTTTTTATCCAGCTGCATTTGTGTAAACTGTGGTTACTCACTCAGCAGAGATTAATTACGAACTGTTCCATATTTATGATTATGGGCGGAGTTACTATATGACATCACTGCAGGTGAGTAAAGTAAAACTAAACTGGTGAACAGGAGCTTCATCAAACGGCAGCATTTCATTTCAGAAGAGGACTGCGACTGATTGAGGCAGCAGCAAAACTGTCATGCCACAAAAAAGGCCACATCCCACCACTGGTGAAGAGAAAGGAAAAAAGAATAAACCTGAGGAAGAGAAAAAAAAGCAAGATAAAGGTAGGCTATGATAAGAAAATTAATATTAACTAAAATAGGTTATGTTGCGATCTATCTTTAGTTGGCTAGTTAATTAACATAGGTAGCATATCTTATTGTTTAAGGAAAGTTCATTTAGGGACAGAAGGGGTGTGTGCGATATCATGATTTTTGCTCGTGGACTATTAAAATATCAGCTTTTGAAGAAATATTGTATTGTGCTTCAGCGCACATTCTATCAGTTGCAGTTCTGGCGCCTCTGTCCCAGTACTGGACAACTCGATGTACATTCACATCACAAGTAAGCTGTAGCGTTTCACTCACGGAACACTGTACTTATTTGCAATCACAAAAGTTCATTATTTGAATGTGCTTTAAAACCTTGCCGGTTAAACTTTTCATTTTTTCTCACATATTTTAGTGTGGTATAAAAAGCAACTCTTATGAAGTAGCCTACGTGTTCATTTATCATGCAAATTTAAGATGTCTACATGAGTTCAGGACAGGTCTAACATGATTAGGTAATTTGGTCATGTGACCACATATTTATTTCCTGCATGATATTTACATCTTAACACAGTGATGACGTCAAAGCTCAGAAATGACACGCATGTTTTCTGAGTACATTTTTTAATAGATCATACATTTTTTGCACACATCATCATAAAAGACTGCAGATAAATGAAGACGGTTACAGTTGTGACCAGTGGTATAACACAGGGAGTCTTTGTCCCCTATATGTCATTCTAAGTTATTCTTATGAACTCTCTCAGACTGACCTTAAAGGAGAACCAGAGAATGTCTAATATGGCGAGAAGTTTCACTCTCAGTACACTTCCGGCTTCTGAACTGGTTGCAGTTCCTCTCTGATTCCATATGAGGGCGCTCACAGGACGAGTGCAGAATGAATGGAGGTCTATGGCGCTATACCAATAAAGATCCACTTTTCTCAGGATATAATTTTTTGTTTAGTAATTTGAATGTTGTATTCGAAAGGAAATGCAAATAAATTACACATTGCTGGGTGTTAGATTTTTTAGAGTCACTTGTTTGCTTTAAAAAGTCTTTTAAAGTGTCAATGACGTCATACACATGTACGACCAGAGATACGGCTTTACGGCAATCCTTCAGTCACACTGATGCTTTCGCGCTCTGCACTTTCTTTTCTCTCGAGACATCGACAGCACAGCTGACACAGGTAAATACACGTGCTAGAAGAGTTTTTGTTTTGTTTGTTTCTGGTCCCGCTTCGGATGACACGATGCCATCAAGCGGGATCTCTGGTCGTAATCAGTCCTTCAATGACCAATCAGCGTTCATTAGCAGAATGCTAGCGTGTTATGGACAACAACAACTCAACCTGTAAGAAATCAAAAGGACATAAGTACTCGTTCATTCAACTTTCAACCCATAACCCATGTTGAACTTGCAAAATCTACAATCAGATCTCAGATTTCTCAACGGCAATCGAGTGAAAGAGACAAATTTAGCCGTCTAGCCCCATTGACTCCCATTCATTTTGCACTCATGGCGATCGCCCCCAGTGGAACTCTGGTGGAACTACAACCAAAATTCGGTACAACAGGGCTTAATAGGGAGTGGGCAGGCTCTCCGTAGACGGGCTCTGGGAGAACTCGGCAACTCTAGCGAACTCTAGTCACTTCTTTGCTGATTTTCCGTTTTGTTGTCGCATGTTTTCCCCACGAGCTCCCCCTACAGCTGTGGGGGGTGTATATGTCACAACACGGTCTTAAAAACCTCACTTGCGGCGGCCTCCTCCCCCTCTCTACCGCTGCTCATGTGCGCTTGTTTTGATCGGAGCAAGCCAACTGTATCGTGTGGAGCTATGTCTACCGAGGTGGGTAATCTGGTAATACATCATACATGCGTGTGTGTTTATGTCGAATTGCCGTAAAGCAATTCGCGTTTCGCGCTCGTTCTCGTTCTCATTCTCGCTTCTCACGAGACTTCCAATTTCTATCTTGCCGGGACGGTAGTCCCCAAGTTGCAAGGTTGGTTTTCCGCCTGGGAACGCTGGGGGGAGCGGGGAAAGTCACCAATATCACTAGAACAGGTTGTTTAACCATCCAAATGATTTCTAGACAGTTTTATTAAGTTAAAAAAGTTACCAAGTTCTCCTTTAAGTCTAGATATGGATTGATTTACTTGACCTTGGTGATCCAGGGCCTGTCTGTCTAGTTCTATCTGTCTGTCTGTCTGTCTATCTTATTTATTGTTATTTATTTAACCTGTTAGCCTTCACGAGGATGCAGACGCACTGAATCATTCTTTGTTTAAATAGTTCAAAGTTCCTATCAGATTTAATGTTATTTCCTTGACAAACTATACATCATTAAAAAGGTATAAGGATTTGACCACTATTTTATTCAGAGAAACTTATAGTGACAGTTATGTATTAATTTGTGTCAGGAGGCGATACCTTTAATATGAATTATGAGCGTCAGCCGCTCCCATTCAGAAAGAAACTCCTGTGCTGTCGTCATGACAGCGCTTGACAAAACAACGTCCCTCAGGGCTTTTGCCTAAAAAAATGTCACATTTAGAGAAATATTGATAGATTCTCATAGGTTTACATCAGATTTCTATAGAGAGGAATAATATTTACTGAATTTATACCCAAAATGGGCCGATGTAATCATTAGCGCTAGATAGTGTCACGTTAAACGGATATGAACCCAAATGCAGACAGTAATAAATGAAACATGGATTTATTAAACAGACAGAAAACAACGACCCTCGAGGGGGCAAATGAACATTGACAGGACTAGACTAATAAACTTGACAATAACATAAGACTAGAACTAACAGGCAGGATACAAACTCTGATCACAGGAATAAACAGCTCACCGAACAGGAGGACAAGATACAAAACGAACAAGCACCGAGTAACAAACACAAGGACCTTAAATAAGAGACATTATCACCAGGGCACAGGTGACACCGATGAACAATCAAGACTAACGAGGAGAACAAGGGGGCATGGTAAACAACACAAGACAACGCAATCACATGCCCAAAACACAGGCCATGTGTTTGCAAACACACACAACATGAACAAATCTTGACATAACCCCCGTCTCACGGAGCGGCTACCAGACGCTCCACATGAGACATAACAGACTGTAACTCAAACACAAACCAACAAAACATAACAACAACAATGGCAAACAAGAGTACATAATAACAGGATTGGGGTGACTCAATAAAAATAACACACAAGGGAGGGGGGGTGGGGGAACAAAAGAGTTCATCGGCAGAGGTCCAGAATGGATCGGTGAAGCAACGGTCCTAGACTCACTGGACATGGCCGAGGGTTGAGGGCAAGAAAACCGAACAGGTCTGGGTGGAGACACATAAGGTACAGTCTTGGGGAGAACAGATCGGGGTAACACAGTAGCAGGGTTAACCAGGGGAACCACAGGGAACAAAACAGATGACTGTGACCCTGAGACAAACGGTGTAGCTGAAGGTTCTGAAGCTGGGACCGGACTGGGCTCCTTAGCTGGGACAGGGCTGGACATGTTCACCTTCCCATCTACCTCAGCGTGGACAAGCCTGGACTCCTTGGCTGGGACAGTGCTGGACTCGGTCCTTCTCCCATCTAACTCAGCGTAGACAGGACTGGCCGCAGCGACCGGGAGAGTCGATATGGGTCCCGGAAAAAACTGGGATGGAGGACATGAAGCTTTCCTCCTTCTCCTCCTTGACCGCGGAGCAGAAACCATATCCGGATTTGTAATCGGTACTGGGACCGTTACAACAAGTGGAGAGACCACCACAGGCAATGCTGACTCAGTAGATGCGGCTTCCGATGCAGACTCCCTCGACACCCCTCCTCCTTGCTTTCCGCGAAGGTTTCCAGCTACAGCGGGTGCTTTGGGAGTCGAGATGAAGGAAACATGGTCCCCAAGCGCTGCGACGGCCAGGACGCGACCTTCCGGGACCACCGGCAATGATGAAGATGTCCTAGTATGTCTACCGAGGTGGGTAATCTGGTAATACATCATACATGCGTGTGTGTTTATGTCGAATTGCCGTAAAGCAATTCGCGTTTCGCGCTCGTTCTCGTTCTCATTCTCGCTTCTCACGAGACTTCCAATTTCTATCTTGCCGGGACGGTAGTCCCCAAGTTGCAAGGTTGGTTTTCCGCCTGGGAACGCTGGGGGGAGCGGGGAAAGTCACCAATATCACTAGAACAGGTTGTTTAACCATCCAAATGATTTCTAGACAGTTTTATTAAGTTAAAAAAGTTACCAAGTTCTCCTTTAAGTCTAGATATGGATTGATTTACTTGACCTTGGTGATCCAGGGCCTGTCTGTCTAGTTCTATCTGTCTGTCTGTCTGTCTGTCTTTCTTATTTATTGTTATTTATTTAACCTGTTAGCCTTCACGAGGATGCAGACGCACTGAATCATTCTTTGTTTAAATAGTTCAAAGTTCCTATCAGATTTAATGTTATTTCCTTGACAAACTATACATCATTAAAAAGGTATAAGGATTTGACCACTATTTTATTCAGAGAAACTTATAGTGACAGTTATGTATTAATTTGTGTCAGGAGTCGATACCTTTAATATGAATTATGAGCGTCAGCCGCTCCCATTCAGAAAGAAACTCCTGTGCTGTCGTCATGACAGCGCTTGACAAAACAACGTCCCTCAGGGCTTTTGCCTAAAAAAATGTCACATTTAGAGAAATATTGATAGATTCTCATAGGTTTACATCAGATTTCTATAGAGAGGAATAATATTTACTGAATTTATACCCAAAATGGGCCGATGTAATCATTAGCGCTAGATAGTGTCACGTTAAACGGATATGAACCCAAATGCAGACAGTAATAAATGAAACATGGATTTATTAAACAGACAGAAAACAACGACCCTCGAGGGGGCAAATGAACATTGACAGGACTAGACTAATAAACTTGACAATAACATAAGACTAGAACTAACAGGCAGGATACAAACTCTGATCACAGGAATAAACAGCTCACCGAACAGGAGGACAAGATACAAAACGAACAAGCACCGAGTAACAAACACAAGGACCTTAAATAAGAGACATTATCACCAGGGCACAGGTGACACCGATGAACAATCAAGACTAACGAGGAGAACAAGGGGGCATGGTAAACAACACAAGACAACGCAATCACATGCCCAAAACACAGGCCATGTGTTTGCAAACACACACAACATGAACAAATCTTGACATAACCCCCGTCTCACGGAGCGGCTACCAGACGCTCCACATGAGACATAACAGACTGTAACTCAAACACAAACCAACAAAACATAACAACAACAATGGCAAACAAGAGTACATAATAACAGGATTGGGGTGACTCAATAAAAATAACACACAAGGGAGGGGGGGTGGGGGAACAAAAGAGTTCATCGGCAGAGGTCCAGAATGGATCGGTGAAGCAACGGTCCTAGACTCACTGGACATGGCCGAGGGTTGAGGGCAAGAAAACCGAACAGGTCTGGGTGGAGACACATAAGGTACAGTCTTGGGGAGAACAGATCGGGGTAACACAGTAGCAGGGTTAACCAGGGGAACCACAGGGAACAAAACAGATGACTGTGACCCTGAGACAAACGGTGTAGCTGAAGGTTCTGAAGCTGGGACCGGACTGGGCTCCTTAGCTGGGACAGGGCTGGACATGTTCACCTTCCCATCTACCTCAGCGTGGACAAGCCTGGACTCCTTGGCTGGGACAGTGCTGGACTCGGTCCTTCTCCCATCTAACTCAGCGTAGACAGGACTGGCCGCAGCGACCGGGAGAGTCGATATGGGTCCCGGAAAAAACTGGGATGGAGGACATGAAGCTTTCCTCCTTCTCCTCCTTGACCGCGGAGCAGAAACCATATCCGGATTTGTAATCGGTACTGGGACCGTTACAACAAGTGGAGAGACCACCACAGGCAATGCTGACTCAGTAGATGCGGCTTCCGATGCAGACTCCCTCGACACCCCTCCTCCTTGCTTTCCGCGAAGGTTTCCAGCTACAGCGGGTGCTTTGGGAGTCGAGATGAAGGAAACATGGTCCCCAAGCGCTGCGACGGCCAGGACGCGACCTTCCGGGACCACCGGCAATGATGAAGATGTCCTAGTAGGATCCTGTCGCTCTCCCCGACACACACAGTTCACCAATTCACTGAACGGGCGTCGGATCAGCCCCTCTCGTTCACACATAGGAGGAGGTGCATTGAGACCCGCGATGAAAAAGGAGTTTAAGAGGATCTCTGGCATGAATCCCCTCTTCTCATCCACCCTCTGGACATATCTCTCCAGGAACTCCTCTCCTTGGGGAGGAAACGGAGCCCTACCTCCCTTCATATCAGTGGTTAGCGTCAGCCACCATTCTTCGTGGTCCTCCGACTGACCTCTTGCAGGAAAAGACATATTGTCTGCTGGGTTCAAAAAATGTCTTGTTCGTTCTGTCACGTTAAACGGATATGAACCCAAATGCAGACAGTAATAAATGAAACATGGATTTATTAAACAGACAGAAAACAACGACCCTCGAGGGGGCGAATGAACATTGACAGGACTAGACTAATAAACTTGACAATAACATAAGACTAGAACTAACAGGCAGGATACAAACTCTGATCACAGGAATAAACAGCTCACCGAACAGGAGGACAAGATACAAAACGAACAAGCACCGAGTAACAAACACAAGGACCTTAAATAAGAGACATTATCACCAGGGCACAGGTGACACCGATGAACAATCAAGACTAACGAGGAGAACAAGGGGGCATGGTAAACAACACAAGACAACGCAATCACATGCCCAAAACACAGGCCATGTGTTTGCAAACACACACAACATGAACAAATCTTGACAGATAGAGGGTTTTCACCAACGTCACGTTCTGGGCGGTAACCCGGATGCGCGGCCATTATGGAGGCACTCGGATGCAAACAACAGTATGGATTGCACTGTTTATGTACTACTGAACACATTGTTACACTAATCAACCACGGAAAAAACACGTGGTAGGTGCGAAATCATATAGAGAAGGACTTAGAAAGCAGGAGAGAGCGCAAAATTTTGACAAACTAAAGTTAATATGTGGTAAAGATCCGAACGAGCTAGCTTTTCTAGCCCTTACTGCAATTCTTCCTTCTATTTCTTATCCCGACATATGCTACGTTCAGATTGTCAGTCCAAAAAAGCACATGAAATCCGTTTCAAGCTACATCCATATGTGGTTTGAAATCCTATTCAAATCACATATCAGAACATCAGCTTCAGTCTGAACGCTCTGATCGAATTTCGCGTGGTATGTGACTTTCTCACGCCACGTAAAATGTAAACGTCAGACGTTGTTAGAGGAAACATGCTGAAAGTCGCTGCCGAAAACAAAGCTGTGTTGTTGCAAAGTGCCGGACGAGCAGAAAATTATTTCTGAAACCTATTTTGAAACCTGCGCAGACAAGAGCGCGGAAAAAAAAGCTGCTAACTTACATACCAGCCTCCTACAGTTCTGCAGTAGGCTCAAGAGGCTCGGTAGTCCAGCGCGGCGGCTACACATTTCCATGTTGTAAAATTTAAATAAGACTGCAAATGCAAACCCCTCCATCAATGCAACGTCATTGCCATATTGCCAAAGAGCTACATGAACACACAAATCGGATCTGAACAGTTGTGATACACAGTGTGGACATAATTTTAGATCAGATTCCAATCGGATACAAAGATAATCGGATTTGGACTGACAGTGTGAATGTAGCCATAGTTAACTAACTTACGTCAACATTTTAGCCATAGTCAACGCTTCATTTACACGTGGCTGATGCTGTACGTTACCTTTGTCAACCACAAACGCCTCCTTTCATCAGTTTTTGGCACTCTTCTCTTTAACTTTTGACAGTCTATAGAACTCGAAATATTTTTTCCCGATGCGACCGAATAATACAGACCAAAACTCGACCATTTTTCAGCAGCAATAATCAGACAAATTTGTGAGTTCAGTGGCATTGTTTACGTTCAGTGCCTCCAAAATGGCGGACTTCCGGATTGATGACGTGTAGTGAAAACCCTCTATACTCTGATGTACTGTGTTTTCAATACACACTGGCAACCTGAGGGAGCCCTATGCACATTTAGAAACACATGAAGAAGAGCCATATCATGTGGCATTCCAGGAACTCCCTGACATAAACAAAGAGGTCGCTGTAAGGCCTTTATTATGTATATCTATGGCTGTAACATGCAGATAAAGATGTTTTGGAGACAACAAACATGATTGCAACGATATATGATTTATCTGTGTTCTTCGAGCCATGTCAGGTATTTTCTTAATAATAGATTATATTTATGATGTGATGCTAATCACTAATTGATTATCATCGTGCAGAATTCTATAAAATAATATTTTCTGTCTGATTAATATTTATCCGAAGCCAAATCAGATCACAGAAGGTTATTTAAAACACTCGACATGCGTTTGTAGCAAAGTAAGTTTGTAGCAAAAACATGGTTTTAGTCTCATAAATTGTCGTGTATTTATGGTGTGCTAAGCTAACATGCTAGCGAGCACTAAGATGCCCTTGCCACCTAGCTGTTATTTTTATGAAATATTTTAAATAGGAATGCTAACTGAAATGTTTATTTTTTCAAGAAGGGCATTTGATACAGTTTCAAATGTGAAGTCGTTAGTAATTATAATGAAAACAAAAGAAAATAATATTTAGAGCCATAAGCAGGCCAGAGAGGTGTGAATGTGTGCAGGGGATACTGAGTCTGAATGGGACTCGTTTGCACCACAAAACAATAGAGACAAAACACTGAATGGATGCTTAGAAGATGACAATAAACATCAGTTTGCATTTTAGAGTCTAATCAAAATAAAGTCACAGACATGATCATGAAAAACATTTAGCTAAATACAGTTTTAGATTTATCATCCTCAGATTTTAAATATAACATGGTCAGACATGTGGGTTCAGCTGCAGTGCATTTCTAGATTGATACAATGCCAACTTCAATTTTATTTTCATTAAGATCTTTAATAAAAATACATTTCTAATAACTTTACAAAACTTTATTTATATAAAAACAATTAATTATGACAATAATTTTTTCTAAATTTACAATAAATTGCCAAGTGTCTGCTTTCAAATGAGATCATACTGCAAAGGGTTCATGAACTGTATCTGTTATAGTTTGGGTATGCCATTTCTGGCATTTTTCAAAAGTGGGGTTGCTGGCTAACAGGTTAAACTAATTTATGGAGGTTTGTCAGTTTGTAAATGCATTTACAACGTAGACCTAGACTCCCTGTGTTCTACTACAGGTCACATTTGTGACCAGACATAAAACATCTCGGTTACGTATGTAACCCTCGTTCCCTGGAGGAAACAGAGACGTCACGTCGGATGACCGACAAATAGGTTTCTCGCTAGAGAGGCCAATCTACTTCAAGTTTAACTAAAATGAGCCATTGCACATTGGCATGCGATGATTGCAGCAGCTGCTCTGCCTCGCAGCGCAGGTACATAATGAGCAGCAGGTGCATCACATTTTTCAGGTTTTCGCTGAGTAGCTGAGCCGATGACCTGGCCGTCTAGCGGGGTACTGCAGATGTGGTTACGTGACATCTCTGTTCCTTCCTTCAGGGAATGAAGGTTACATAGGTAGCCAAGACGTTACCTATCAGTCAGTCACTCTCACATCAAGTCGGATGAACGACGAATAGGAATCCCTACCAAAGCTCCTCCCCCCATCCAGTGCCTTGTTTAAGCCTCCTACACCCTCTTACCAGATGGGACAGGGCTAATAATACAAAATACACAGATAAGGTCCATCTCTGCTGTTCCGCATAACCCACTCAGTGAGACTATTGGATAACATTGGCAAAGCGTGCCTTTTCCACTGGAAAAGAAACGCTGCAGAAGCCACATCCTTTCCCCTAAGGACTTACATGGAGTTGTTTATAGGGACTAAACACTAGGGGTGGTTAATCTGTCTGATTTCCCGATTCGATTCGATTACGATTATTGAAGTCCCGATTCGATTACAGTCGATTTTCGATTATTAACGATTCTCGATTAGGGATTATTGATTTTCCATTTCACAACAGTAAACGAAAATACACTACAAAGTGATTGCAGTATTAAAAAAAGTCAGCTGCTGAATTACTTAACTCTTTTATTGAGTAACAACAACTCAAAGCACTTTCTGTGTCATGTAGTTATAACTTCAGAATTATTTGTATGTAGCTTATGTTCTGTAGAACACAGAAATGAATACATCACATTGTGTTGTGACTCATCAAGTTGAACTAAACAATAACAAATAAATGAAAGGCTTATTTCCTTTAGGAAGTAGATCAGAACCAACATACTGTAGAAATTGGACAATTTACTTCTAGAAAGACAAGGTGTTCAGGTGGAGGAAGACTGCAGGTTGCAGTCGAAACATGTCAAGGTAAAGAAAAAGTTTTTTCTCCACCTGAACACCTTGTCTTTCTAGAAGAGAATTGTCCAATTTAATCATTAAGAAGACAAAATGAACATTTTTGAACAACTTACTGTAGCTTCAATTAGTAACATACAAAGCCACTCTTATACACAACTAAATAATAAAGAGTTATGACTTGAAATGTTTGCTGTATACTACAATCAAAAACAGCTTATACAAAAAAAGTGAATGAACATCTGCAGAGAGCACAATCAAAATGTAACTTTTTGTGACTGAAATTGCACATATTGCAGTATAACGTACGTATAACAGATCGGTTTACACAGTGTACTGATGTGAAAACTAAACAATACAGAAAGCAGCTCTCATACAAAAATACTAAATAGGTAACAATGAAATTGCCAATTTTACATACATTAGCTTTTAACGAAGAAGGTGCCGTTCGAATTTGGCGCTCAGCCATCATGAGTCTGTTATGTATGTGCGCGACTCTATTATGTGCGCGTCTCTGTTATGTGCACGCCACAGACTGTCCGCGCACTGCACGTCCGCTTATAGTTCCGCCTTTTGCGTTCCGTCAATATTACGTTATTAGAAAAAAAAAATATATATATATTTTTAGAAAATCGATTTTTTTGACATTTGTGAATCGATTCAGAATCATCCACGTCCGCATCGCGATGCATCGAATAATCGATTTTTTCCCCCACCCCTAATAAACACGTAGGGTTGTACTACATATGGAAGATACTGGGGTGACTCCAACCTCATAAGAGATGGGTTCTCCCAAGGGAAAAACACAGGCTTCCATTCAGGATCAACCGTGGAAAAATAGACATATGGGATCCCCTCCGGGTAACACATGTCACCCAGCCTGGATCTGGTTCTCAAGGATACAGCGGAATATAGGGCTGGTGCTGGACTCCCCGCCACGTCCGGTACCAAGGGTGATGGAGGACTCAACAGGTTTAAACTCTGGAGAATATAAGCTCAAATGTTAAGGCACAGCAAGCCGACAAGAGGCGGGCCTGGCCTCTCTGTGCTTCTACCTGTTTGAGGTGAAAACACAGGAGGATACTGGCTCTACACCTAGGCAATAGAATCTAGCAAATTTGTTAGGTGTCGCCCAGTCCGCAGCTCTACAAATATGTCAGCGAGGTGCCACGTGCCGGCGCCTAGGAGGATGCAACACCTCTTGTAGAGTAAGCTCACAACCTTGAACAAGCAATGTACGCTTTGGTTGGTAAGCCAAGGCGATAGCATCCACTATACAGTGGGCCATCTTCTGTTTGGAGACAAACCCTTCTGCTAGCCTCTGTAACAGACAAAGAGCTGGTCTGAGGTCCTAAGGCTTCTGGGTTCTGTCCACGTACAATCACAGAGCACGGAGGGGACAGAGCAAAGCCAGGGTTGGGTGTGCCTCCTCCGGTGGCAGCGTTTGCTGGTTCACCACCCGGCTCCTTAAATTGAGTGGTTGGAAACTTGGACACATAGCCAGGCCGGGGTCTCAGTACCACGTAGGCGTCACCCGGCCCAAACTCCAAGCACGATATGTCAACCGAAAATGCCTTCAGGTCCCCTACCCTCATGATGGAAGCTATTGCAACCAGCAGTAAAGTCTTCATAAACATAATCTTGAAGTCTGCTGACTGCAAAGGCTCGAAGGGAGCATTCTGAAGTGCTCAAAGCACCAAAGTCTCGCCCCCCAAGGAACCTGATGACCAGGTCGTGCTTCCGAGCTGACTTGCCTCCTATGGGGTCGTGATAAGCAGATATGGTGCAGCATATACTTTGAGGGTGGAGGGAGACAGCCTTCTCTCCAACCCATGCTGCAGAAAGGAAAGCACGGCACTGATCGAACATCTTCGGGGCTTCCCTCGGTGAGGGGAACACACCTCGATGAACAGGTTCCACTTCAAGGCATAAGTATGTCTTGTAGACGGTGCTTGGGCCAAAGGGATGGTGTTAAGTACCTCTGGTGTAAGTCACCTAGAACCTCAGCGTCCCGTCCAGGGACCAGACATGGAGTTTCCAGAGGTCTGGACGTGGGTGCCATAGGGTGCCCGTTTCTGAGAAAGTACATTCCTCCTCAGTGGAATGCGCCAGGACTGGGCTGTCGTGAGTAGCATGAGTTCTGGGAACCAGCTCCAGTTGAGCCAATAGGGTGCAACTAGCAACACCTGCTCCTCGTTCTCCCTGACTTTACACAGGGTCTGTGCAAGTAGGTTCACTGGGGGAAACGCATATTTGTGAAGGCCATGGGGCCAGCTATGTGCCAGTGCATCCATGCAGAGTGTCCCCTTGGTCAGGGAATAAAACAACTGGCAGTGAGCGGTTTCTGGAGAGGCATACAGGTCTACCTGAGAGGCTCTGAAACTACTCCAAATCAGCTGGACCACCTGGGGGTGGAGTTGCCACTCCCCCGGGAGTAAAACTTGTGAGAGCTTGTTTGAGCACTCTACACGGTTGAGCAACCCGCGGATATGAATGACCAGAAGCAACCTCAGATGCCTCTGACTCAAGAGGAGGAGATGGCGGGCAACATGCGACAAGAGCGTAGACCACTTTGTCGGTTGATGTACGCAACAGTCGCAGTGTTGTCCGTACGGACCAATACGACTTTGCCCCATTGGGGCTTATTCAGGCAGCTCAGTGCAAGGCGTGCCCAAGCAACTCAAGGCAATTGATAGTCCAATGCTGCTGGGGACCCGTGCAAACCCCAGCAACTCCATGCCCGTTGTATGTGGCCCCCCCAGCCGGTGGCAGATGCATCCATGAAATTCACAGCATGCCTGTACACTTGTTTTAGTGCTTTCTGTTTGAACGAATCCAACTCCATACCAAAAAAAGAGATCCTCTGCACATGGGGAGAGTTTGCTCCTTTCCCAGTTGACCTGAAGCCCCAACTGGCTGAGGTGTGCGAGCACCAGGACCCTGTTTGCATAACTGATCTCAAGACAGTGTTCGTATCAGCCAGTCATTGAGATAGTTAAGAATCCAAACGCCATGTTCTTCCATGGGAACAAGGGAAGATGCAACTTTCTCTGCAACTTTCGTGAAGATCTGAGGAGACAGGGACGGCCCGAAGAGTAGGAGTTTGTACTGAAATGCATGACCTTCGCTGCAAACCAATCTAGGGGTAGGATGCAATCAAAAATGCGTTTCTGCGTTAGTATCTTGAACGGTAGCTTGTGAAGGCTCCTATTCAAAACTTGGGTACTATGAAGTAGGGGCTGTAAAACCCTGTCTTCATATCAGCTGGGGGGACTGGCTCTATCGCGTTCTTCACCAGTAGGACTGCGATTTCCGCCTGCAGGACATGAGCATCGACAGTTTTCACTGTAGTGTACTGGTCACCTCTGAACTTGGGGAGACGCCAGACGAACTGAATCGCATAGCCGAGCCTGATGGTCCGAATTAACCAGTGAGACGGACTGAGGAGCGCTAGTCAGGCTGTCAGAGAGCGCGCAAGCAGGGCCAAAGGGCCCACAGGCATACCAATAGTGGGGCAGCCCTGCGCTCTCCACTCGCTCCTCCTGAGTATGCTGTGCAACACTTACCTAGTTCCTCGAGGTGCGTGAGAAGAAATTACTGAAAATTTGGGTGCCACTGACTGTGAGGCCAGCGGCGGAACAAAAACAGAATGAAACAAGAATCTCCAACCGGCCCTCATCCAGGGGAGGGAGTGGTGCAATTTACCATCTCCAAAATAGCAATTTCCTCCATCACTCGGTCGCCTTTCCTAGGGCCTCTTACCCTTACACTTGCCACGAAGTTTGGCGGGTGGCTGGATGGACGGGGCGCCCTGTCTGCGACCGGCTCCTCTGCTCTGTTTGGATGGAGTCTGCTGCTGCGACGCGGGAGTCGGGCAGACAAAGGTGGGTGCCCTCGCCAATCCGGCCGTGTGTTCCGGGAGTGGTGCGTCTGCAGCAGTGCAGCGATCGCTTCTGCATGAGTCTATTTTTGCTGTGCTGCTGCACGCGCTGAATTAACAGATTGACATTAAAATGTATTCATCTTACTATAAGTCATCTTTTTACTTTAAGTCTGGGGTAAAGCAAAGCAAAGAAAAGCAAAACACTTACAATGAGTAGCAAAAATAACTAATAAACGCGGTCAAAGTTAAATAATTATCTTACTGGTCCGAGAACTACTGGACAAGGCTGCACAATGGAGGACACTTGGTTAATTGGTAAAATATAAAAACATACATTTCTGTACGACATGCAGGACTTTTTATATAAAGATTTAAATGCTTAAGAAAAGGTATGAGAGTCATCTGTTTTTGTCAATTGCACGTTTTAATGTTTGTGATTTTAATATAAAAAAGTACATATTTAAATATTTTGCCACTTGCCTTAGCAACTTAATATATAAATCTATATAGAAGTGAAGCTTTGAATAAAACATTTAAATTGAATGTTTAAATTTGAACAAGTCTGTGAAAGGTTGTAAAACTACTGTGTACAAAGAGAATCACAATTCTGACAACTTTTTAGTAACAACTTGTGGATTTGAAATGGAAAAAAATACCAAATTTTGTAGTATACAGCCGCAACATATGTGAAAGCGCATACGCACTGCAAATAGAGTATGTGTGAAACGGGCGTAAGACTTTTAATATTAAAGTGCAAACTAACACCTGACCACTCTTGTAGGTTTGCTAGTACTGTTACAATTAAAAACCGTAGAAGGGTAAAAACATGCCAGGCAGACATTGTAAGCAACAGCTTATAACTTAAAGGCTCAGTGAGGTTAGGTTTAGTGATGGAGGAACTTCCTCTCAGAAATTCCTGTCAAGTATGCCTGCTTAAGGCATGTAAGGCTGATTTGACTACTTGACAGTGGTTCACAAGTTGTTATAATAGTTTTCAGTTATAGGCTAATACTTTAACCATGCAACATCCATTTTAGAACACAAACTTTGGATAAAGGCATCTGTTAAATAACTAAATGTAAATTATGTAGTGCACATAACGTTCTGGTTACTAATGTAACCTTGGTTCCCTGAGATAACGGGAATGTTTCTGACATGTATGGCAAAACTCCGTTTTCTCTAAATACTGAAGCCTGATTGTTATGCTTGGCGCAGACATGGCTTTTCAGCCCGGCGAAATAGGCGGGATCAACTGCCTATTTAAGTCGCGCTAAAAAGCCATTTCAGTCAGAATTTCTTGACTAAGTAGCAGTAGCGTCGTTCACATATAGTTTGAGCAGTCAAGTAGCTGCTCAACGATCAGACCACATAGTGTGAGCACATAAATCTTGAGCTTTGTGTCCATTGCATGCAATCTACTCATACAGTGTTAGTTGATAACCTTGCTGAAATTGCACAGTGTATGCCTGCCTTTAGGCACATAGCCTCGTTTGGGTTTAAGGACAACTTTGCTGTCGTTGGGCCCAGGGGGGTAAAACCAAGCTCTCGAATAGCGTACCACCCCCGGGGGCCGCCATTGGCTAACAAGCCACCACCTGCTGTTAGCTTTCCATTGACTCCCATTCATTTTGGCGTCACTTTGACAGCGAATAACTTTACATCTGAGGCGTTTAAAGACTACATTTGTCCATTGTTTATTTCAAAAGAAAGATGACAATGTATAAAAGGCTCCATTACCTTTTATCTTACGTTATGGCCCCGTAGAAGCAGTTTTTGTAAAAGTAGGCTAACGACTGCGTCATAACCACGCGACTCTCTGGAAATTACCGTATAGAAATTACCGTATACCGTATAGCTCGTAGTCAATCGGGAGGACGTGGAGGCATAAAGTCCGATAAAGTCAAGGGAGAAGCCCATAGAGAGTCATAAAGTTGCTCCTGCTCCTAGCTCATGGACAGCTCCTACTCACACTCTCCGTCTCTGCAAGATTCGGAAGGGAATGATTCAGATTTCGCTTGGCACAGCTACTAGAAGACTTACAACTGTCAGACAGGCTGCTCACGTCACATCCATGTCGTCAAGCTTAGTTTGAGTCTGCGCAGTACGCTCAGCCATCAGGAAGTGAGTGCTTCTAATTTGCTTTACTTTTCTCCGTTGAAACCTATGGGGTCGCTGTGTCCAGTTTGGTAAAATGGACTGCATTTATATAGCGCTTTCACAGACCCAATGGCCACCAAAGCGCTTTACAATATTGCCTCACATTCACCCATTCACTCACTCATTCATACACCGACGGCGGTGTCAGCCATGCAAGGCGATCCAGCTCGTCGGGAGCAGCTGGGGTTAGGTGTCTTGCTCAAGGACACCTCGACACTTGGTCAGGTGGAACCGGGGATTGAACCACCAACCTTCCGGTTTGTAGACAATCTACATGAACCACTGAGCCACTGCCGCCCCACAAATTTCTTCTGCTGAACACAAAGGAAGATATTTTGAAGAATGTCAGTAACCAAACAGTTAACTGGAACCATTGACTTCCATAGTATTTTTTTATCCTACTATGGAAGTCACTGGTTCCAGTTAACTGTTTGGTTACTGACATTCTACAAAATATCTTCCTTTGTGTTCAGCAGAAGAAAGAAATTCATACAGGTTTGAAACAACTTGAGGGTGAGTAAATGATGACAGAATTTTCATTTTAAAGTGAACTATCCCTTTAAATGCAGTTGGCCAACCTCTTTCGGTGGGCTGAAAAGCCATTTGTCTGTGCAAAGCACAGACGTGAACCAATCAGGCTTCAATATTCTGAGAAAACGGAGTTTCTCCATATACATCAGAAACTGAAGCAATGAGAGTGAACCATATCGAAAGGGAACTATTATTATGAAAGTTGTTCTATTCAGCAATGTATATGTTATATTGTCATTGTTTTGTTAGCCATGGCGTCCTCGAGTGATCATCCAGTGTTCTGTGACATCTGTGATGAAAGAAAGGAGAAAGCTGTGAAGACCTGCCTGACGTGTCAAAGCTCTTACTGTGAGACTCATCTGGAGCCTCATCACAGAGTCCCACGTCTAGAGAAACACAAACTCATCAATGCTGTGGAAAATCTGGAGGATTATATATGCCAGAAACACGAGAGACCTCTGGAGTGGTTCTGCAGAAATGACCAGACGTGTGTTTGTCTGTTCTGCACTGAAGGAGAACACAGGACTCACAACACTGTTCCTTTAGAGGAGGAGAGTCGAAAGAAGAAGGTAAAGAGTTAAAAACGAAACACTTAGTTCTGTTTTTTACATAACATTAACTCATTAAAAAATTTAGCAATCTCAACTTTTTTTAAGTAATACGATTCAACTTGATTTTTTTAAGTCAGTTTAATATAATTTAATTTGAAGTGACTTATACAGCGGTTTGAATCGTTTTGGTCTTTATCTAACTATTATTTGTCAAACCGACAAATATCTTCTGTGAAAGTCTCTGGACCAAAAAATGTTTTTCTAATCATTGCATTCGGTCTAATACGATGTCCTACCTGCCTTTCGACATATGTATTTCCATACCTCCCCACACCCTGCTCATGCAGACATCACACTTCGTCAGCACATTCTGTAAGACTTTCCAGAGTTGTCTCCACACTCAGTCTGTGTTCGAAATCGCCCCCCAATACCCTCATTCACTATTTCCTACTTTGGTCCTTTCATAAAGTCCACTTGAAGGAGTGAATCAAAACAAGTGAGTGAATTTGGACACAGAGCTGAAGGGAACTATTATTAGTAGAGTGAAGGGCTGTGCTTTTGCATAGTTTGAGCTTGCTGTTTGATAATAATTTAAAACTTCGCAAACTGGCAGCTCCAGTAAGATGAAAAGATTTATCTTGAACTCTGTCATGGACACTAGCATGTATAAACCTTAATTAAACAGTTTATTAATCAACTAAAAAGGAATGTATACCTGTTTAATATTATGCAGTAGCCACATTGGACCAGCGGTTTGGAAAATGGATGGATGTTTCAGCTGTGGGCGCCATCTTCTGAAGAGATACACAGGAATTCATTCAACGCAATAGTCACAGTGCATAATGGGTATTCTCTAGCCGTTGAGCGTACATCGCTCGTACACTCATTATTGCGGTGCATTTTGGGATTGAATGAATGCACTTGATAACGTCCACTATGGTTTCGGACACCACTACAAATGGGTGTCCCCTCAAATAGCGCCCAATTTATGGGTATAGGGGGCGATTTCGGACACAGCCACCGAGCACTGCAAACAAACAGCAGTCGCTTTTTTCAGTTCCTCCTGAACCAAAACAATGAGCTATACTGCGTTAACGCCATGTCATTGTCACTAACTGCTCCTAGACTTGGGTTGATGCAGATTTATTGGTACAATCCGGAATCGTAATCCATTTAATAGGCTTAGGGTCAAACCATAGAGCAAACATACAATAGAGTCCAAAAACACAGGCAAACAAGGATATCAAGGACAATGGGCAGAAGAACATGGATACAGGCGCTCAAAATAGAAGTGCAAAACAAAACAAGACTATGCAAAGAATGCAAATGAAAACACAGGGCTTAAATAGGCAAACTTAATCACACACAGCTGAACAAAATCACACAATCATGAGAACAGACAATGGATACTAGAAGATTAAGTTCATAATGGAAAAGCCCAGGAGTCAGGAGAAGTGCCCTCTGGTGGAGATTAAGGGCACTCCAGCTGGCGGATGAGACATAGCCTCGCCCCTTAAGGAGTGGATTCCAGATCCTCAAACAGATACATAAATCCAGGAGGGAGGTGGTGTGTAGGCGGAGCCAAGGGAGGGATGGAGGTTCGTTCGTGAAGTGGAAGCAGGACTGGAGACTGACGGATCGGAGAGTCAGTGCAGAGCAGGTGGCCAGGGCGGAGCTGTTGGGACAAAAGACAATCTCTTTGGAGCTGGAGACTACCACAGCGGAACAGATTAGCACCAAGTCATAGCTGCGGACCACCACGGTAGAGCTGGCAGAGCTGGTGACCACAACGGCGGAGCAGAAGACCACCAGGGCAGATCAGACTGGTCTGATGATCCCCACAGTGGATCAGTCAGAACGTTGGTTAGGGTTGGCCTCTGGGGGCATGTCAAAACAGGCAGAAAGTTATTGTAAGTAATTGCCTCCGTGGCCATAACAGACAGGACATTCAGGAGTAATGTCTGTGATAAAGCAAGCAGAGACTTTGAATGTGGCCTCCTTGGCCAAGACGAGACAGGCAAGGGAGTTCATAGGCGACCTCCATGGTCTGGAAAGGACAGACAGAGAGCTAAGAGACAGCCACGGTGGTTGTATCCAGCCAAGCAGGGAGTTCAGAGATGATCTCCGTGGTTGTTGTTTCTAGGCAGACAGGGTGTTCACAGGCGACCCCTGTGGTCATAACAGCACAGGCAGACAGTTCACAAACAGATGGTGAAGCACAGACTTCATCAGTGATCTCCTTGACAATAGCAGGGCATACCAAGAACAGTAGTCTGCCTCAGATAAAACTAGGTCAGGTGTCACAGCCTCTGGAGAAACGGAAGAAACGTACATGGCCCAGACATATAGAATGACCATCGCCGTAACTGGGAGTGCAATCAGCGGTAGGAGAACCTCTGAGACCTCCAGACTCGATACCACCGGATTCGACTCGATACCACCGGATTCGGATGCACTGGACACAAAGATGATGTCAGGACCACTGAGAATGCCAGCTGCTCGCATCGACATCAACGGTAGGTCCAAATATAATGTGCCAAAGTCCAGTCTGGGTCATGTAGCGGCATAATTAAACTGAGGGGCCAATTAAACCCACCCCCCAAAAAGATCATTAGTGGAATCTTGTCCTTGTTGATTAAGTGAGCCAACTCAAAGTCCAGTACATAGCCCTGCGCTCTCTGTGTCGGAGATGCATAATTCTCACTGCTGGATCCATTTAGTGACGTAGTCTTCTGTCACAAACTGCTCTGAGACTTGGGTTGAAGAACCAAATTCAGCTTTATTGGGACAATCCAAAATCATAATCCATATAACAGGCATGGGGTTAAAACCACAGAGCAAACAATCTAAATTTGTACGATAGAGTCCAAAAACACAGGCAGACAAGGATATCCAGGACAATGGGCAGAAAAACAAGACCAAGACAAGTGAAATCAGGTTACAGGTATGAGGCGCCACGTAGGATTTAAATCAAACTTCGCTTATCAATACATACATAACACATGTGCATATACACCTACAGTATAAATTACTCGCATATACATGTATACTATTGGATGTTCAAAATACATATATGAAATACACGTGCACACTAATATGAAATCCATACCAATACATATTATGTTAGTCATGAATGCATATACACTTGTGAATAACTTGCATATACATATAAACTTGACGCACGCATACACCTATAAACACTCGCATATACATATAAACTTCCATGCATATACACATAAACGCTCGCATATACATATAAACTTCCATGCATATACACCTATAAACCCTCGCACATACATATAAACTTCCATGCATATACACCTATAAACACTCGCACATACATATAAACTCGATGCGCGCATACACATCCATAAAACACTCGCGTATACATACAAAATAAAACGTGGATGCATGCTTTGTGTATATATGTATATGCGAGTGATTTCATATGTGGATGTGCGTGAACTTTTCAGTGCAAACGGAAGGCATTTCAGTGTAAAAGGAAGTCATTTGTGCGTACACGGAATTAACCTGCCTTTTTGATAGTTTGTTTTCCAATTTGAAATGAAATAAGCATAAACGAGAAAATGGCCCCTTTATTCGTTTTTTCGTTTAAAAAAAAAAGCCTAAAGGCCCTTGCACACTGAGTCCGAAATTCGCATCCGAAATTTTCGCACGTTAAAAAATAAATACGACCCCACGTTATGTCAATCACGCTTGCACACTGCCTCCGAAACTTTCGTCCGTCAAAAAAAAATTTGGATCAGGTTCGATTTTCTGCGTTTTTCGCATCCGTAGCAAGCATTTTGAATGGTGTTTTGACAATTTAAGGCCCTTGCACACTGAGTCCGAAATTCGCGTCCGAAATTTTCGCACGTTAAAAAATAAATACGACCTCACGTTATGTCAGTCACGCTTGCACACTCCCTCCGAAACTTTCGTCCGTCAAAAAAAAATCGAATCAGGTTCGATTTTCTGCGTTTTTCGCATCCGTAGCAAGCATTTTGAATGGTGTTTTGACAATTCAGAGCCACCGAATCACGAATGCGAAAAAACTAGTGGTGGGCCGTTATCGGCGTTAACGCGCTGCGTTAACGCGAGACTCTTATCGCGCGATAAAAAAAATATCGCCGTTAATCTATTCTCCAAGTTGGGTTGGGAGCGTTGGGAGCTGGCTCAAGCTACACAAGCTATGATGACGCAATCTACCCGCGGCCGCGAGGAACACCCGGCTGCAACGCATCATATTCGTCGTCATCTTAAGTAAACACGGCTGAAAGTGAAAGCTGGTGTAAAAGATCCGTGCAACATCCATTATTTGGACTTGGTTTGTATTTAAGCCGTCCGACGTAGACTGTGTGGTGTAACAGTTCGGTAAGTTAACACACGACTAATCCGTTCTACCACCTCAAATTCAAAACGAAACATATCACTGAATACCAGCGCGCGCGTATTATTCCCAATATATCTTAGTGAGTGGTGTAGCACTTAATCTCTTTTTATTAAAAGCGCCCGATTTTAAGAATCGTTGTTGTGTTTCTTTTTAACTGAAAAGACATCAGTTAGACAATATTCTAATTTTAAATGTGGGGTTTCATAAGCTCCAAGCCATAATAAACATTAGACCTACTTAAGTCTCTGCAGCTAGTGTACTTAAATTTTATTTATCTGCAAAATTATGTTGTATACTTACAGTTTTGCACAATATATGTTCTCAAAACTACATACACCCTTTCAAAAAAAAAAAAAAAAAAAAAAAACATTTAGCAGTTGTTTAGCAGGGTCTGTGTAACCTGTTCTGAAATGGTTTTATTATAATATCGTTATCGCAAGAGGCTGCAATGTATATCACAATATGGATTTTAGGCCATATCGCCCATCCCTAATTGATAGCCTATAGTAGTTGATAATAACATAGGCCTACCTAATGTTGCCTACGGACGGTAACAGTACAGTAGTAACCTTTTACAGTCTATGAGTAGAACAGCTTTCTCAAGCAGTTTGTGATGCATTTTGGAAACAGGAGATGAGCCCCTGGTCTAATGCGCCACCTGGCTTGAGAAACCCGTTCTCAAAGACTTACTTTTATAGTCATTATTTGGGTAGCACACATACTCTGAATGCCTTCGGCAGAATTCAAATGAGCCATTTTAATCTAGATTAATCTAGATTAATTTCAAAATTAATCTAGATTAATCTAGATTAAAAAAATTAATCTATGCCCACCTCTAGAAAAAACGCATGCGATAATTTCGGACTCGGTGTGCAAAGGCCTTAAAGCCTCTTACGTTGTTGATTTATATTTCAAACAAGAATTCGACATTTGCTCGCAATGTCTTTCTTACAAAAAACTTCATCATTTTGCAGGACAATTGTCTATTACAGTATACAACGCAGATAGAAGGGTGCCAATAAATCTGTGGTGATATACAACACGCTTTAAGAAAAGTTTATTTCCATCACACTGTAAAGTGTTTTTAGATATTAGCCTACATATAGATTACATATACCAAAGATTTTACATATAAACTGGGTCAGCGTACTGTTAATTACAGTTAGTACCATGGGAAGTATAGGGGTGCTGAGCGTGACCCCTGGAGGTGGAGCCCATGAAGAAATATGGTTGGGGATAAAAGTTCACACAAACAAAACCAAAAAACTGTGGTGTTTAGCCTATAGGCATACATATTACGTGTGTTTGTTTTTATTTATGCTGTATTATAAAATACCCATATTATAACAAATAAATAAAATATATTTGGAAATTGCCCTTTAAAACGAAGGCTCAGTTTGTGGTTCACAATTATTTGATTAAAAACAACAAAAACAATAAAACAAAGACAAAGTCACTTATATTAAACACTTTTTTATTTATTTTTTTGTTAACAGAAGTTATCTTGCGCCTTTAATTGCCTTTGCTATAGTCCTGTCAATCATCTGTCTCATTCTCGCGGGTCGCGGCTATGATTACAGTTTCAGTAAAACTGTATTTCACCATCATCGGTACCCACCCTCAGCCGATTGGCATTACAGTATTTGCAATCACCATCCCGTGTCAAAACGGAGCGTCTAAAAGAAAAGTTCTGACTGCTGACTGTTGGTCAGTGAGCCTCTCCCGCTCGGCGCTGTCAAGCGCAGCTTCACCACACAGATTTAACTCCGCACAGCTAAATAAAACAGACTGATGGCAGACTAATAATTAATATTTCTGATGTAAAGATTTCTGTGAAACGCGTAAAGTTGCACAGAAGAAAGCCCAATAGGACCTGCCCTGTACAGTTTAAGAATCTGTAGCCATAGAGGACTATTATTTTGTTGATCAAACTCGAGCGACAACTGATGACGTCACATGCTCAGACTTGATTGACCAATCGGCGGAAGGGGGAGTGTCAGGCCGCCCACATGTGGAAAACGAATTTTGAAGTCATTTATTCGTTTTTTGCCTGTGAACTAAAAAACGAAAAATCAAGCCGAAATCTATTTTTTTCGGGGTTTTTTTGAAAAAACGAATAAGGGGCCATTTTCTCGTTTATGCTTATTTCATTTCAAATTGGAAAACAAACTATCAAAAAGGCAGGTTAATTCCGTGTACGCACAAATGACTTCCTTTTACACTGAAATGCCTTCCTTTTACACTGAAATGCCTTCCGTTTGCACTGAAAAGTTCACGCACATCCACATAAGAAATCACTTGCATATACATATACACAACTAATCACTCGCATATACATATACACAACTAAAGCATGCATCCTCATTTTATTTTGTATGTATGCGCGAGTGTTTTATGGATGTGTATGCGCGCATCGAGTTTATGTGTATGTGCGAGTGTTTATAGGTGTATATGCATGGAAGTTTATATGTATGTGCGAGTGTTTATAGGTGTATATGCATGGAAGTTTATAGGCTATGTATGTGCGAGTGTTTATAGGTGTATATGCATGGAGGTTTATATGTATGTGCGAGTGTTTATAGGTGTATATGCATGAAAGTTTATATGTATATGCGAGTATTTATAGGTGTATGCGTGCGTCAAGTTTATATGTATATGCAAGTTATTTACAAGTGTATATGCATTCATGACTAACATAATATGTATTGGCATGGATTTCATATTAGTGTGCACGTGTATTTCATATATGTATTTTGAACATCCTATACACCTATAGTAATTTATAGGTGTATATGCACATGTGTTATAATTTATAGGTGTATATGCACATGTGTTATGTATCTATTGATAAGCGAAGTTTGATTTAAATCCTACGTGGCGCCTCATATACAGGCGCTCAAAATAGCAGTGTAACACAAAACAAGACTATGCAAAGTGAGAATGAAAACACAGGGCTTAATCACTTGTGTGATCATCACTAGCTTGATCACTCCTCCATAGGCTTCTAAGGGACCGAAACTTGCTGGCCCAGAAAAGTTATTAAAGAGATCGTTAATATAGTCCAAGTGACTACAGTGGCTCAATCTTAAGTTTATCAAGCGATGAGAATACTTTTTGTGCGCAAAAATAAACAAAAATAACGACTTTATTCCACTATTCATTTCCTTCTCTCTGGGCCTCCAGTAAGTTCGCGTAGTGTTTTAGCGCAGCGTGTCTGTGTTGCACGTCACCACGTAGGCTCACTATTGGCCGACGCTGATCATGTGTGTGATGCGTGTGACGCACAACACAGACGCGCTGCGCTAAAACACTACGCGAACTCACTGGAGGCCCAGAGAGAAGGAAATTAATAGTGGAATAAAGTCGTTATTTTTGTTTATTTTTGCGCACAAAAAGTATTCTCGTCGCTTGATAAACTTAAGATTGAGCCACTGGAGTCACTTGGACTATATTAACGATGTCTTTAATAACTTTTCTGGGCCAGCAAGTTTCGGTCCCTTAGAAGCCTATGGAGGAGTGAGACAACTCTCAGATTTAATCAAAAATATCTTAATTTGTGTTCCGAAGATGAACGAAAGTCTTACGGGGTTGGAGCAACATGAGGGTGAGTAATTACTGACAGAATTTTCATTTTTGGGTGAACTAACCCTTTAAGGGCACTCCAGCTGGCGGATGTGACAGTCATAACGCGTAATTAAGAGATGGCAAGCCATGACGTTCTACCGGGAGCTGTTCATGTCCTCTGACTCGGAGTTATGCGTTTCTATGTCAACAGTATCAATGCTGAAATTAATCTTTGGCAGTCAGGTAGTACAAAAAAGAGCTCTGTTAGTTGTTTGTTCATTAATATTGTAATGTTATCTGTTTTAAGACATTGTGTAATTTAACGCACTGTCTGTTCTGATGCCTTGGAGACACTCTGAAGGGATAGTGCGATCTCATGCTTTCAAAGCTATCTTGTTATTGCTAGCCTCTCTGAAATGGCCAACCCTACCTTTAAAGGGGTCATATAAGAATCATATTAGCTTGTACAAAAAGGACATTATATGACCCCTTTAAATTGCCCAAAAAAAAAAAAATGACTTTTAAGAATAAAAATATTAGACTCTAAGTAGGGCTGGGGGAATTAACGCGTTAATCTTTGAGATTAATTTGAGATGTTTAACGGTTAAAAAAAATAACGCAATTAACGCATCACTTTTTTTTTTTTTTTTTTTTTTTTTTTTTTTGCCTTGTTTTAATGATTTCCTGTTGCGGCTGCTATTGAAAAGGTTGAAAATATGCTGTCCCGCCCCTTCGTGTTCGGCGATCAGGTTTCATTCTCGCGCAGCTTTCATGAGCGGGTCTTTTCTGCTCCGTGTGTGCGTCGCGTTCTCCGTTCCATGTGTGTGTATCGGCGCGCTGCTGCGCTCTTCCGCTCCGTGTTTGCACTGCGCGTTCTGCTCTGTCCTTAACGGCCCAAACGCTCCAATCATGTACCGATCACGCACAGGAAAAGCAAAGTCCGGTCAAATAAAATAATAATAATATATTGATATATTGATGTTCAATATTATTTTAATATAGGGCTATTTTCTGTTCCTTTTTTTTCCCTGTGTTGTTTAATTTAATTATAAATTATAAATATAAGTATTGATGCTTACAAGCTTGGGGGAAATGCAATTAATTGCAATTAATTACACCAAATTGTGCAATTAATTAGTTAATTTTTTAATCGATTCCCAGCCCTAACTCTAAGACATTTACTAAAAGCCACAGAATTCATTTGGTCTTTTAATACGAATCTTTTCAGAGGATGAAGTTATCTGTTTCGCTGTATGTAGACTGACGTTCGTCAGATGATCCAGGACAGAATAAAGAAGATTCAAGACATCCAGCACTCAGTAGAGCTGAGAAAGGTGAGTGTTTTTTAACTTTGACACTGGGTAATTTGTAATTTCATAAGGTTCTCAATTAAATGGATAAAACATTAATAGATAAACCTTCTAATCGTTCTCATTTATTAGAAAAACATAGAGAAAGATGAATCCTCCAATGTTGAAATCTTCACTGATCTGATCAGCTCCATTGAGAGATCTCGGTCTGAGCAGCTGAAGATGATGGAGGAACAGCAGAAAGCAGCAGCGAAACGGGCTGAAGATCTCATTAAAGACCAGCAGCAGGAAATCACTGAGCTGAAGCAGCTCTCACACACTGAAGATCATCTCCATATCATACAGGTCTGTCAACATCTCTCACTCATTATGTACAATAATATAGGACAAACTATCTGTTTACATACCTGCTAAGCTGCTTGACCATTTTATTTGTACCAGTCTTTTAGAAATTGTACAAAAGAAACTGAAACAGTAATTGTAGTAGACTGAGAACAGTTCTGGCCGTTCCAGTTGTTACTGCTAGGGGGTGTATATGCTTGTGTTGTTTGGGAATTACCTGTTACAGTAGAATGTTCAGTCCTGTTGGATAGTAAGGTCATGCTGGTGTAATCCTGTAAAATAAGCACAGTTATTAGTAAACCGACCCTCCTGCATTCCTCTCTCTTGTGTTTTTTTTTTATACCAAGTTACCACAGTAATAAAGTTCAATTTGAAAAATTAGTTAAAGGGGTCATATATGCACTTTTACAAGTTGATTGTACTGAAATGTGTGTTGGCAGTGCCTGTACACAACCATCATAAAATGATAAAAATTCATCCAGTGATTTTTTTTAAATCTTCTTTTATGTTTCCCCCCAACTCAAATCAAGCTGTTCGATTTTGTGAAGTCACAAAATCGACGCCCCTCCCACAATTGTTGATTGACAGTAGCGTTTCAACACAGCCCCGCCCTCCTTCGTGAGCGAGCTGTCAATCATAGCCCGCGCAGACCGGCGTGTCATTGTTGATACGTTGGAGCACTGTCTATGAGCAGAATGGCGTCTAAGCGATTGTGGTGTTCTGTTCTTGGGTGTTATAAGGAACACAGCAGTCATATTGATGTTCCTAAATCCGAACCGCTGAAGACGCAGTGGCTAAGTTTGTTTTCAAAGGGAATATTCCCCACGATCAACGTCAATGCTTTCATGTTTGCGCGAATCATTTCACCAGACTGCTTTACCAACGAGGTCAGTATAAAGCTGGTTTTGCTAAAAGCTGTTCCTGAAAAAAGGATTTGTACCAACTTCGTGTTCCTGCTGCACCTCCAGAATAACTGAAGTGAGTGTAACGTTTTATTGACCTTTATATTAATCTTTATATTAATCTTTGCAAATCGCTTGCACGCTTCACGATGAATGCAACTATTTTTACACTCAGGGTACATTACGGCATGTTTTCTATGTACGACGTTCTCAATATAATTCCTAATCCCACGTTTATAATGAACAACACGTTATGGTTATTGTGTTATTGTGTTACCAACGGTGTACACACAGAACAGAGGGGCGGGGTGAGCAAAGCTCATTATCATTTAAAGACACATGCACTTAAACGGCGTGCTGAAAACAGAGCTGATTTTGACCAGGTAAAATGAGTGTTTTCTTACAATACTAATGAGAATTTTTAATTAAAGTATATTACAAACTTTTAATTTAGACCCTAAAGAATCATATTAGCTTGTACAAAAATGGCATTATATGACCCCTTTAACCCTTTAACGGACAATGTGCACCACAGGAAACATATTCTTTAGTCTCTTGTAGGAGGCATAAGAAACAATTTTTCATCCAGTCCTGGTGTCAATATCATAGTTGAGTCTCTTTGGAGTATGTGGGTCACATGACTTGGTTAAAATTTTCTGTGCTCGTTTTGTCAGTTTGACCTAGAGCCAACATGTCCACCCATAGTGTTGGACATGTTGGCTTGTAGAAAGTATGGCTGGCTTGTAGAAAGCTTGTAGACATGTTGATCATGCTGTTAGAGCCCCTTTCACACAGCGCAATGATCCCGGCAAATTGCCAGAACGCCTTCTGTGTGAACGCAAACACGACCTGGGATTGATGCCGGCATCGATGCTGGGTTGGGGACCTAGTAACATTGCCATGTTCAGTCCCAGAACATGCGCTGTGTGAACAAAAGCCGTAATAATGCCGTGCCGTAGTGATGACGCTGAAGCCGGGATCGTTCGCCAGCTAGTGAAATGCACGTAATGCACGAAGGTAGCCTACGTAATGCGCTAGTTTATGATCGAATCAGAGAAAAAAATGCACAAGCGTGGTTTCTCGAGCAAACTTAAGACGCTGCTGAGACATTACAAGTCACATCGATGTCACGTGTCTTTACAGGATTTTTATGGGTTGTGTGTGAACGCACTCGCTGATTCCGGAAAATCACTGGCAGTGTGAATGAACCAAAATCAAACAAACCCGGGTCAAATCCAGGTCACTTTATTCGTGTATTTTCCGGAATCTCTGTGTGAAAGGGGCTACGGTAAACTGGTCCCCCTGTACTGGTCACTGCATTATTGTGGATTCCGGGGTAAAGGGTGGGTTGTGGGGGGGCCAGTAGAAATCTCGTTCCAGGGCTGGGGCCCTTAGAGACGATCCTTATATATCCCCCTGTACACAGCCCCCCTTCTCAATCTATTTATTTTGAGTTAAAAAATTGTGGAAATGGGTAATATTCAATTCACATGTAAAACTGATATTATTACATTGTTGACTACAGCTTTGTATTTGTAACTAGATATTTTCTTGCAGAGTTTGACACAGCTCATTTTATGGTAGAACAGGGGTGTCCAATCCTGCTCCTGGAGGGATTTAGCTCTGCAGAGTTTAGCTCCTACCCTGATCAAACACACCTGAAAAGTCTAACTAAAGTCTTCAGGGTTACTTAGAAAATTATATGTTGTATCATAAATCACATTGTATTAGGGGTGGAACAGATCGCAATTGATCCGTGATCCGTACGGACCAGGCCCCTCTTCCTTGCCCTTGAACGGACAGATAAATACAAAATTATGTCAAAACTCCCATCTTGGCAAGTATTTTTCTAGTTTTCGTTTGCCATAAGTGAACAGTTGAGAAAGAAACCGGATGTTTGTCAGTTTTTTCAATCCGTGCATTTGGTCTTGCAGACACCTAATATTCCTATGTTGTCTCTGTGTCACACATATACAGCTTTAGCAAAGATAAAACTATATTTAATTTCTACAGTGAACTAATACTGTTATTTTACATTTAGGCTTAATTATTAATTTCTGTACCTGAATACTACTGTTAGACTTTGTAAATTTGTTATTTAGTATTCCCAGTGCCGCTGCTAGCCATTTTGGTGCCCTAAGCATAACTCCTTTATGATGCCCCCCCACCCCGACCCCGAGAAAAAAAAAAACGTTCGTAGCTAGTATACTCGACGCGTCCGCACGAGCGCGAAGGTGCGCAAGGGCCCATTTCGCTTGGCGGTGTGCATGGCAGATTTTGTAACAGCGCACGTGGCTCCGCATCCGAAGATGAACGACTTCGAGCCAAATCTGGCCGAGCTCGAACTTCTCACCACACCGGCGCCCAGTTGCACATCTAAATTAGTTGCTTACATTAAAAAAATGAGCGTACAATAGCATGAAAAGTATTTTTAATGAACATAAAGGTCCATGTTTAATAAAATGTTCACGAAACTTAATGGAATGTTTAGTGAAATTAGAAAATATGTAAGAGATCGTTAATTTAGTTATATTGTATACACATTCTCATTCTCATATCCATATATTTTGTTTTATTGTCACGAGTATTAATCTCAGGGTTTACTGGGTTTTACACGATTCTTTTTGTAGTGTCGTATTGGTGGTGGTGTACTAAAATAAACATTGTCACGGCGTGTGTATAGCTTAGCTTTCTTCTTCTCACCACTGATTCCTGATGGTTTAGAGGACAATTACTCGAGTCGCCCCCTGTCGTTTCAAAGAATAGTACAACGTGGCGAGTGCATCAAGTATAAACCATAGACAGTATAGGTATAAACGCCTCGTCCGTTTGGGGAGGTGCGCGCGCAGTCTGCGGAGACTCGCGATGCGGAGCCAGGCGAAAGTATATGCGCCCGCGCGAACAACCGGCACGGACCATCCATTCGTTTTTTCATCTGGCTATTTTTGGTGCCCCCTCAGCACTTGGTGCCCTACGCATAGTGCGTGATGCGCGTGGTGGGAGCGGCGGCGCTGAGTATTCCTAAAAAAAAAGATCAGTTAGACTAGTAGTTTTTAATGTATTGAAGAACTTCAAGTGAGCTTTATGTAATAAATGAGAAGAAAAGTTAAAACCCCCAAATATATTAGAGAAGCACGGATATGAAATTTCGCAGCCGATACCAATAGCCGATTATTCAGAATGATATCTGCCGATAGTTTGTTAAAAATCTGTCCCCAGATACTGACTGGTTTACCATCAGTACAGTAAAACTGCACATTTTAGAGTGGCCTTTTATGTTGGCCAGCCTAAGGGACACCTGTGCAATAATCATGCTGTCTAATCAGCATCTTGATATGCCACACCTGTGAGGTGGATGGATTATCTCGGCAAAGGAGAAGTGCTCACTAACACAGATTTAGACAGATTTGTGAACAATATTTGAGAGGAATAGGCCTTTTTATCTACATAGAAAAAGTCTTAGATCTTTGAGTTTAGCAAAAACAAAAGAGTTGCATTTATAATTTTGTTCAGTGTTTGTGAAATATATATATATATATATATATGTGTGTGTGTGTGTGTGTGTGTGTATATATAATCACTTTTACTCACGACATGAGTAAATGTCACTCTATCACTTATTACTTTTCACTTTTACTCACGACATGCTAGCTGGCAACAAAGGATTCCATTCATTAAGCTAAGCTATCTGTGGTGCTGCCAAACTAAAACAATGCATGCACTGAGACAAAAATGCATTTGCCCACCTAAATGTAGGAAAGACGGTGAACAAGCCCTATTGCAAAAAACGGTGGAGTGTTCCTTTAAAATTGTATTTTCATAATACTACTACTATTAATAACATTAGTAAATAAGAAAGGGCCACAACCCAATGTAGTTTTAAATGACTGTTCAGTAGTTACTTCCAAGTTATTTTTCTTGAACCTTAATTATCAGATAATTAATAGTAGTTCTGCAGGAGGTATGACAGAATTCATTAGTTATTGATTAACTAACTGTTACTTAACACAATCATAAAATTATATTACATACTTATTAGTTAACACATCTTCCTTAGTAGTTAACAGTTACAGTAGTGAAGAAGTAGTTGATGAAGAATTACCTATTAGTTCTTCAGCAATTCCTTATTAGTTATGCAGTAAGTAAGAAACAGTATACTAAAGTGTTACCTAGAAAGGTACTGTGTAAAATATACTAACTTTAAATATAAATTAATAACATATTTAACAGTCTTCTCTCTCCTGCTGTAGAAGTGCTCATCCCTGGACAGTCGTCCACACACTCAGAACTGGACTGAGATCAGGATTGACTCTGATGTGAATGTGAATTCTCTGTATAGACCTCTGGCTGAACTGAAGAAAACTAATCAGAAATTATATGAAAAACTCAATCAAACTGGTATGTGAATATCAAATACAGTACAGTTTTAGTAAGAAAATATTAGTTAGTTATATAATATTAGTAGGTTATTTTAAGTAAGAATTTTTTTTTCATGGAATATTATTAGTTAAGTGGCGGCTGGTCAATAAAGGTCACTAGGGCGCTTCCCTCCCTGAGTCACACACACAAAACAATAAATATAAAATATAGCTGCAAGCAGCAATTATCGGGGCCAAGCACAAAGAAGACAATGAGACATGCCAACATGGCTGGGAGTGTCAGACCAACTGCAACAATGAGAAATTAAAGACATTTAAAGATGATTTTAGGCAAAATGGCTGAAAAATCATATACAGTAACTAAAGATATGATTTAATGGATTATCAAGAGACAAATCGAGTTTTGTAACGGTACACCAATGCATTCGTAAAGCGTTGCATTTAATATCATGATATTATATTGTAATTAATGGCAATGTCCTTGTTTTGTTCTATTATAGCGCCACCAAGGCACAGTTCCACCTCTTTTTTTATGTGTTCTCAGAGTGAGCCCATACATTTGTGTCTGAAATTTGGTGAAAATATCTCATTTTGTTTTGGAGTAATAGACATTTATATGTACGAGAGTATAAGAAATGACCCATGGGTGACTATGATTATATTTTTTTGCCAATTACTATAAAAATTTTGACATTTGGGCATCAGCGTACAGTCAACGACCTATGTTTCCAAACTTCCTATGGTGGTTTCGTCTCGACCAGTCTAAAGGCTTCGTAGATATTGGCAAATGTTTTTTAAGCGCAAATTTACAACTTTGCTCTAACCATAAGGCAAAACCTAGAATGTTTGGTATCGTTACACTCGGCAAGGATTCAGGATTATAGGAGATGACTCCCATGAAAATAAGTCAACTAAATCCAAAGTTATAGGCATGTAAATCATTTTTTTCACCACTAGGTGGCGCTGGTTCGAAACTTCTCAGACTCTTTCAAAGAGCATGACCCATACCAAGTTTTGTAAAGATACGTTCATGCGTTCATTAAATACAGTATTTTAGTACAAAATTCAAAATTTCCAAAATGGAAAAATTGGATATCAGTTGACTCGGCATTACGCCCTATGAGAAAATGAAACCCTTTTTTGACCTTTGATGCATGTAAACCTGTTGTAGGAGACTCCAAAACATTATTAGGAGACTTAAAAATAGCATAATACGGGCACTTTAAATCCTCAATGTTTTTAGACTTCCATTAAAGTATATTTACTGTAACCACATTCTGCATTTTATTTTACAAACTATGGGACGAGCATCATTTACATGCTATAGATGCTGCCAGTAGAGAGAAACTCACTGTTAACCTGAAATTATTGCTATAAATAATTTGTCATTACATGTGTCCACAGGGTTGAAGTTTGTGCAGAAGTTTGCAGGTACAGTGTGATTGACACCATTTTCTTCAATACACTGAAAATACTGTGTTAATCTGTATTATATACTGTACATCTGAAAATGTTTGTTCTGAAGTTGATTGATAATGTCTGATCTCTCTCAGTGGATTTGACTCTGGATCCTGATACAGCGAATCCATCTCTCATCCTGTCTGATGATGGAAAACAAGTCAGTCGTGGAGACGTTAAGCGGGACGTCCCAGAAAACCCAAAGAGATTTAATGTGGGTTTTCGTGTTCTGGCAAAGGAGGGATTCAGTTCAGGGAGATTTTACTATGAGGTGCAGGTGAAGGGAAAGACTCAGTGGGATTTAGGAGTCGCCAGAGAATCCATTAACAGGAAGGGGAGGATCGCACTGAGACCTGAAGATGGAGTCTGGATTCTGGTTCTGACTGATGAGAATCAATATTCAGTTCTTGATAATCCATCGGTTATGTTCCCTCTGAGAGTGAGACCTGAGAAGGTTGGTGTGTTTGTGGATTATGAGGAGGGTCTGGTCTCTTTTTATGACGTGAAGTCCAGATCTCATATCTACTCTTTCACTGGTCAGACTTTCACTGACAAACTCTATCCAGTGTTTAACCCAGGCCGTAATGATAAAGGTAAAAACTCAAGACCACTGATTATCACACCGTTAAAATGAAAAACAAAAAAACAAATCTGAAGAGATTGCAGTTTTTATATAAAAAAATAATTTGCATAAACCACAATCAAGAAGTTCTTACTTACAATATATAATAGGCAAAATGTGTACAAGTGCAAAAAAATAAAACTATATTCAGGCCCTTAAAATCAGTCACTGACGAAACGTCCACTTCTATGAAATATTATATTTGTGAGTTATTTTTTGTGATTATTTTATTTTATTTTTTTAAGCTACATTTAAATGGTCAGCTTATAAGGAGTCTATATTTTCGAATCAACTCAATTATTTGTTTGCTTTTGCTTTTCAAATCTATGAAATTGTAAGGGTGGTTTTCCTACAGGGGTTTAGGCTGCAGGACTGCCGAATGACTAAAGAAACATAATCAGCAAGATGGTAAAAAACGGTACATTTTTTGTCTATTACCATCCACTGCTACTTATACCAATGACAGAAATAAGCACAGTTACAATAGCTTAATATGTGGGAGAGCGTTGCTAGAGGGTAATGATATTGTATTGCAATAGGTAGCACTTCAAAGTCAATACCAAATCAAGTTTACACATTAGTTGTAATTGAAAAGGTTTAATGACAATATGGTTATGGTTACACTTAAAACAGTAACAAAATGTATGTATTAGATGATGATAACTTATACCATTAATCATACCCAGCATATATGTAAAATGTTACCTGAGGGATAGATAGATGGGGGGAGAGAGAGAGAGAGAGAGAGAGAGAGAGAGAGAGGCTTTAGAAAAGAGAAGAGAAAAAAAGCCAGAGCAACTGTTACAATCTTCTTTTATCCCTTCCTTGACCATGTGACTGTAACCCAAAAGTGAGACATTCAAACTGTCCAATCAGATAATTACAACTTCTCCCATCGTACTAAAGGTGTGACAATCAGAGGACACTGGTTGTTCATATATTTTGGCCTACAGGCCTTGATCACTATATGCACCTCTGTGCCTTTAGGAATTACAAACGGTCCTTGAGGAAGAAAGAGGGGGATTGAAACAGTAAAAGCAAATGTCTTTGTTCATTTTCAAATATCTTTGATTATTTTCAACCTTATAACATTTTACATAATACGATTTAATATTATATTGTGAAAATCTACATAATGAACTAAATTTACAAACATGGTACATGTTATTTTGTAAGGAAATCTCTGAAGCCATTTTCTCTCTCTCCTCTCCAGCTGTAAACATTGAATTACTTGTGAAATATTGTGATTTTTGGTTTATGTTGTAATAACTGCAGCATCTGAATAAAGACAAACGTTCAATTCTATTACTGATATTGAGTACAATCTATACAGCTTTCTAATTGTTATGCAAATACACATGAATATCTAGATGAATTTTACAGCAGACAGACAGGATATGAATAAAACATGGAGGATCAGTTGTGAATAAAAATACAGAATTATTATTCAATGCAGATGATCCTTATATCCAGTACATATTCTTCAAGATAAGCGAGAGCATTAGAAGACTTCACAATGACAGTGTTTTTGACTTTGGTTTGAGCACAATATCAGTGAATCCGTGCACCTGAGTGAGCAGACGGCAGTCCATCGATGCCAGGAGCTTCTGAGAGCCGGAGACGGTGGGAACAAACTTCTCCATCAGTGTAACCGTCGCAAGCTTCTCCACATCACTGACAGACACAAAGACAATATCAACTCTCTGGAATCTTTTTACACTTTTAATATCATATTTAATGAAGTACAATTTATGTTTTTAAGCATATCTAAAATGCATGAACACGTCACAGCTGAAATTAAACTGCAGTTAAACACTGAAAGTCTTACCCTTATTAGATCTTTCTTACACTATTCTCAATCCCTCTATATGGAACAAAACGTTCTTGACAGCAGGTTCTGGAATGTGATCTTGAGATTTGAGATCTAAGATAGTTATGCTATTATGGCACTTTACAGATGCAACCAAAATGCAAAATTGTGTCTATTTTGCATTCTTGATATCTACTAGTGTGTCACCCCTTCATTGTTGTGTACTTTTTGCTGCATCGTGGCTAATATGTAGATTGTACAAAAAAAAATTCTCTGTATTTTCATATTTTTGTCTATTGCTTATCAATTGAAGAGCAGCTTCCTTTATCTCGGGGTCACAGGAGGGTGCGGATGACAGTCTCATACCCCTCTCCTATCGCCTTCCGAGTCGGGTCCCTGCGCTCCACCTCGCTCCCCCACTGCTTTTGCAGCGATCGGCCTGAAGGATTCATACTTTCATGTCTTTATTCTCCATCAACACAGACGGTTCCTTTGCTTTGCGTTCGAGGGTCAGTCATTTCAATACAAAGTCCTCCCCTTCGGGCTGTCCCTGAAGCCTCTTGTCTTCACGGAGGTCATGTTCCTATGAGAGAACACAGCGTTTGCATCCTCAACTACCTTGACAACTGGCCCAGTTGCGAGAGCAGTTGTGTGAACACAGGGTGCTGTTCACCTCAGTCAGCTTTAGGGCTTTGGGTCAACTGGGAAAAGAGCAAACTCTCCCCCGTGCAGAGGATCTCTTTTCTCGGTATGGAGATGGACTCGGTCAACCTAACAGCACGACTCACAGAGCAACATGCTCAGTCGGTGTTGAATTGCTTGAATTCACTCAAGCACAGGACAGCGGCCCCACTGAAACATTTTCAAAACCTCTTGGGGTATATGGCATCCACAGCCGCAGTAACGCCGCTTGGTTTGCTTCATATGAGGCCGCTTAAGCACTGGATTCACGGCCGAGTCCCGAGATAGGCGTGGCAACGCAGCACTAACTGGGGGACAATCACCACGGCCTGTCACCAAACCTTCAGCCCTTTGTAGGGCCTTGCGTTTCTACGGGCAGGAGTCTGGACTTTTTTAACATGCTTTCATTCACTGTGAAACATGTTTAGCGTGTGTCGTTTCTATCAAGCTGCAATTGTGATAACTGATAACTTGATAAAAGTTTCTTACACTGTTTACACACTCAGCAGAGATGAATTATGAACTGTTCCATATTTATGATTATGGGCGGAGCTATAGCATCACTGCAAGTATGTAAAAGATTTCCGTGGAAGTGAAACTAAACAGATGAACTGGAGGCTTCATCAAACAACAGCATTTCATTTCAGAAACTCTGAAATTAATGACCAGATCTCATATTCACTCACAGGTAAGCGATGGAAATGTTAGAGCTAGTTCTGTAGTTTGGTAGCATGAAGCAGCATCAGATTGTTGGTAAAAATTGTCTCTTTTTTTTTTTTTTTTTTTTGTGTGACTATAAATCAAAGTTTGATTATTTGTGGTCACGTAACACTTTAGAGACTTTAGAAACAGGAAGTACTTGAACTAGTGACAGAATGAACGAATGAAAAATCTAAATGATTTTTCGGTAACACTTTATAATAACTGCACACTATTAATCATTAATTAAGCATTAGTAAACAGTTAATTTGTCATTTATAAAGCATTAATAGACATTAAGCAGTTTATAAATACAGTTATAAATGCTTTGTTCTTGAGTTTAATGCATATCTATAATATGTTTAATAATTGTATTTTCATACTTTATTAATGATCAATTTATCATTTCTAAATGAAGTATAGCATTATTTACAAACCGGTTATTTAGGAGTTGTCAGTGGTTCATAAGATCACTTAGAAAGTGTAAGTAAATGATTAATAAACTGTTTAAATACATATTATTATTCAGACATATATTAATAGTTACTTAGTGTGTTAATAAATGCTTTATTAACATGTATTTCTACTGTAATTCATGGTTAATTCTGGTAGTTATAAAGTATTTAGTAGTGGTCAGTTAACTATGTCTGTGAGCTCATCTAAAGTGAGGACTAGTTATGCCTTGTAAAGCAGTAATAAAGGAGATTTAAAGGCTGTTAAATATTTTTATGTTCTGTATCACTGTGTTGTGTTTGTTTCCTTTTTCTGTTTAGAAGATCAATGAGCCTTTAAATCTCCTTTGTAAATGCTTTACAAGGCATAAATAGTCCTCACTTTAGATGAGCTCACAAAATAGTTAACTGACCACTACTAAATGCTTTATAACTGCCTGAATCTACTACGTTTATTTACACTTTCTAAGTGATCTTATTAATCAATGACAACACCTAGTTTGTAAATAATGGTAAATAATGTAACTGGTTTGTAAATAATGCTATACTTCATTTAGAAATTATAAATTGATCATTAGTAAAGTATGAAAATACAATTATTAAACACATTATAGATATGCTTATAAATCAAGAATAAACCATTTATAGCTGTATTTATAAACCGCTTAATATCTATTAATGCTTTATAAATGATGAATTAACTGTTTAGTAATGCTTAACTAATGATTAATAGCATGCCGTTATTATAAAGTGTTACCGATTTTTCTAGTAAAAGTCCATTAAAACAACTGACACCTGGTGTGTACAGATGTTTGCTTAGTGGGTTATTTGTTTGAAAAATTACAATAAATAGATCTAACTACAGCCATCTTAAGTATAAGGCCAGCAGTCTCAGACTGGCAGTCAGAGGCGGAGCTTATAGGCTCAATGAGGTTAGAGTTAGTGGTGGAGGAACTTCCTGTCAGAAACTGCTGACTCATATGCCAGTTTATGGCACGTATGGCTGCTTTGACTGCTTGACAGTGGTTCATAGTACAGATTTTTAGTTATAATAATTTTTAACCATGTAACATACAATTTTGCACAAACTAATTTACTCAGTGAACATTACTTGTATTATGAAAGTTGCTCTCTTCAGCAATGCAGATGATATATTGTCATCATTACTTATCTTTTCAGTCATGGCATCCTCCAGTGGTCTAGCACTAAATGAGAAGCTCCAGTGCTCCATCTGTCTGGGAGCGTTCACTGATCCAGTCACCACTCCATGTGGACACAACTTCTGCAGAACCTGCCTGATCAAGTGCTGGACGAACACACAGACCTGCTTCTGTCCACTCTGTAAAGAAAAATTCAGCAAAAGACCTGATCTCAAGATTAATACAACACTCAGAGAGGTTGTGCAACACTTTAAGGAGAAGCTCAATCTAGGAGAATCTGAGGTGTTCTGTGACTTCTGTGATGAAAGAAAGCAGAAAGCAGTGAAGACCTGCCTGACGTGTCCAAGCTCTTACTGTGAGACTCATCTGGAGCCTCATAGCAGAGTCCCACGTCTAAAGAAACACAAACTCATCAATGCTGTGGAAAATCTGGAGGATTATATATGCCAGAAACACGAGAGACCTCTGGAGCTGTTCTGCAGAGATGACCAGACGTGTGTTTGTCTGTCCTGCACTGAAGGAGAACACAGGACTCACAACACTGTTCCTTTAGAGGAGGAGAGTCGAGAGAAGAAGGTAAAGAGTCACAAACAAAACACTTAAACCTTTATAAGCTTTATAAACTTATAAGGATGACACATTGGCTGGTGTTACAAAATGAAATTCCCTGAAGCACACTGTAAAAAAATTATATGATCAATCAGTGCATTATGGGTATTCTCTAGCCATTGAGCGTACAACGGTTGTACACTCATTATTGCGGTGCATTGTGGGATTGAATGAGTGCACTCAATAACGTCCACTATCGTTTCGGACAGCACTACGAATGGCTATCCCATCAAATATTACCCTATTTAAGGGTAAAGGGGGCGATTTCGGACACAGTCACTGAGCACCGCAAACAAACAGCAGCCGTCTTTTACAGTTCCTCTTTACCCAAAACAATTAGCTATGCTGCGTTCACGCCATGGTGTGTCACAAACTACTCAGAGACTTGGGTTGAAGATCCAAATGCAGCTTTATTGGGACAATCCTGAATCGTAATCCATATAACAGGCATAGGGTCAAAACCATAGAGCAAACAATCCAAATGATAGTCCAAAAACACAGGCAAATAAGTATATCGAGGACAATGGGCAGAAGAACAAGACCAAGACAAGAGAAGATAAACCAGGATACAGGCACTCAGAATAGCAGTGTAACACAAAACAAGACTATGCAATGTATACATATATATACTGTATATGCTATGTATACACTCGACCAGTCACGGATATAACCAGTCTCGGCACCTAAGAGTGTTGTGGCAAATTCTTTTTGGTTCAGGTCTCAAAGTAGTTATTAAGTTATAGCAAATTCGAAGTCCTTAGTTCAGGTCACAAAGAAGTTTCTCAGAGTCGAGGTTCCAGGTCAGAAGAATTAACTTTATTGACAAGCAACAAAGTGAGAAGCCAGCTGGCCATCTGGACATCTGAGGTTACAATGGCCAGTGTTCATGTCTTATACTTTTTCTTATCGCTAGGTGCCCAATGGGCACCCTCATATCTATCTCTTCTTCTTTGTCACCCTTGTGGCCTTGCCACCATTAGATACATCTCTCCCTAAACCTTCTTCTATTGGTGGAACATCTCGAAAAACATGTTTTTCTGCCACTGCATCCCAGCACCTGTATTTACAGACTTTTTGGGTACTTTTCCATTCCTTATCCTTGTGACCTATTTTCTGCTGGGCATTTCAGCATTCAGACTATCACATGAGACAAGGGAAATTCTTCAACAAGAGTCATGCCAGCCACAAGATCTCTCACTGTTTTCATCTACCAGACACTCCGATTGATACACGAGAGCAAACAGACAGTGCAATCCTGCTCTTATTTACCTTTTTCCCATCTTTTCTTATATTTTATTCGCTTGTTTTGCTCGTAATTGAGCGCGTCTCTCATGACTCTAGCTAAGCGTCGCGCCAGCCACTATAGAGATCGCTAAGACATGTGACCAACTGGGCGGCAACGTCATCAGAACGCATAGAATTATGGGTATGTTTGGCCCATTTCCATGGGCTGGCATAGTAGGCTAGTGTTCTGGCATGAAAATAATGGAGCTGGAGATTGTAAAAGTGGGGCAGAGAACTGTCGTCCACACTCCTCACTCTCTCTCATCTATCTGCATGCAGTCAGAATTCAACAAACCAACGTGTGTGTGTGCGTGCGTGCGTGCGTGCGTGTGAGAGAGAGGCGCGGGCGCGATCGAACAGTGGAAACATAAAAATGTACTCCGTCATTTTGCTCATACAGGACATCATTCAAACTGCAAAGTGTTTACTTATATTTGTGTACACTCGCAATAAAACACAACATTGTGCTTTTGTCAAACTATAAACTCTTGTCAAAATGTAACCTACAACTGTCACCCAACCAAACCAAAATCTCTCTCTCTCTCTAACGATAAAAGGATATTCCGTTCTTAAGCTTTATGCCATTTCTATCGTGAGAACGACTATTGCAGTTTATAACACAGCAGGTAGACGGCATTTTGAACACATACGTTCTTCCCTCCATGCAATGACGTCTGGTGCTGCGTTCCAGTCCAAAATTGTCATGCCCTTCACTCGCTAACTTCCCTCCGTCTCGTTCATTCGGATGTACGTCAATGCTTACGTTGCACGAGTGCCCACTACTGGCGGAAACTGCAATGGGCTGAACTGGAACGTCCTAAGCCCTTGATCACTTCGAATCAGCTAAAGAGTCCTTTAAGAATTTGTTTAATGCAGCATCCAAATGTTTATAGGTGTGTTTGGGTTGTTTTAAATTAAAAAATATATAATTAATATATCATAGAGTTGTCTGTTGTGGTGGTGATTAGACGAGATATGTGGTGATGTCACACGTACTGCATTGTGGGACATATAGGTGCCTGAAGTGTACATTTGAAGTAGACTCGCTCCCTCGGTCAAAATCGAGGGAACGAGGGTCTGTCCATATAAACTTCCCTCATTCACTTCAAAATGGCGGCGGGGATTCCCCCGAGGGGAAGTGCTTAGAGAAGTTCGCAAGTGCGTGTCTAAAAGTGGACTGGAACGCAGCCTGGCGCCTTATGTTTGTGCCGCGGATTCCCAAAATGCTTTGCGTTCACCACTGGGAATACGTCATGATGACGACACATTAGCAAGCCCTATAGCGTCGCACCTGCCACAAGATCTCTCACTGTTTTCATCTACCAGACACTCCGATTGATGCACGAGAGCACACAGACAGTGCAATCCTGCTGCTGTTATTTACCTATTTGTCATCTTCTTATATTTTATGAGCGCGTCTCGTGGCTCTTCCTAAGCGCCGCGCCAGCCACAAGCGTCGCACCTGCCACAAGATCTCTCACTGTTTTCATCTACCAGATACTCCGACACGAGAGCACACAGACAGTCCAATCCTGCTCTTATTTACCTTTTTGTCATCTTATATAGTTTATTCGCCCTTTTTGTCCATAATGGAGCGCACGTCACCTATCAGCGTCGCGCCAGCCACAACTTAGCGTCGCGCCTGCCTCAAGATCTCTCTCTGTTTAAGTCTACCAGACACTCCGATTGATGCACATGTGCAAACAGACATTAAAATACTGATCTTATTTGCCATTTTATTCGCTCTTTTTATTAATAATTGAGCGTGCTTGTTGGCTCCTATAAGCGTCGCGCCAGCCTCAAGATCTCCCACTGTTACTGCCTGATACTCCGATTGACATGCTGAAGCGAAAAGAAGACGAAGAGTTTTCACTAGATCGAATTGTTTGTTTTATAGGCTATTTTATTTCATTTTATTTTCTGAATATTGCAGAATATCAACATTTAAGGATGAGGTCTTTGAATTTGCATCAGTGAGAACTGCAAAACAAACAAAAACACTTGATCAGACAAAGAACAAAATTTTATTTTAATAATTAAAATAAATAGAAATTAGTGCATGCATGGGTTTTTTCCAATCGGTGATGTTAAAAAATCAACACCGGTATGGCAAATCCAACACAAATGGACTCATATGCCTATAGTGAATTTAGAGTGTGAAATTGACAGCATTTTATTGATTAATCTAAAATATTAAAATAAAAGAGAGGACACGGCAATATTTTGCACAAGCCAGTTGTTATTTTGACAGTTTTTCACACAAACATCTAATGCGAAAGGTGGGAGCTAGGACATTAATTACTTGGTTGATACAACCGTAATTTCTACATAGACCTTTATCAGAATATCGATCACAAGTAGCCTAATAATTGTGATCTACACTAAAAACAATAATTTGCACAAAAAAAAGTAAATAAAATAAAATAAATTCAAATAGATAGGCCTGAGCTATAAAACTAACTGATGTAGTGAGGAATCTTCGTATGCTTTTCCCTTCATAAAAGTAAAGTATCAGGCAGTAAAAGTGACAGATTTTGAGCGACGCTAAGTTGTGGCTGGCGCGACGTTTTTTAATGAACAAAAAGAGGAATAAATATAAGATAAGATTGCAAATGAGCAGTATTTTGCTGTGTGTTTATACATGTGCATTAAGAGTGTCTAGTACGTGAGAGATCTTGAGGCAGGCGCGACACTAAAGTGATGTGACGCGCGCTCCATTATGGACAAAAAGAGCGAATAAAATATAAGATAAGTTGGAACAGTATTTTACTGTCTGTTTGCACACATGCATCAATCATAGTGTCTGGTAGATTTAAACAGTGAGAGATCTTGAGGCAGGCGCGACGCTATAGGTGACGTGACGCGCGCTCCATTATGGACAAAAAGAGGGAATAAAATATAAGATAAGATGACAAATAGATAAAGAACAGGATTGCACTGTCTGTTTGCACATGTGCATCAATCGGAGTGTCTGGTACATGTAAACAGCGAGAGATCTTGAGGCAGGCGCAACGCTAAGTTGTGGCTGGCGCGACGCTGATAGATGACGTGACGCGCGCTCCATTATGGACAAAAATACCAAATACAATATAAGATAAAATGACAAATAGATAAATAAGAACAAGATTGCACTGTCTGTTTGCACATGTGCATAAATCGGAGTGTCTCTGGTACATAAACAGTGAGAGGTCTTGAGGCAGGCGAGACGCTTGGAGCTGACATGCGCGCTCCATTATGAACAAAAAGAGCAAATACAATGTAAGACAAGATGGCATATAAGAGCAGGATTGCACTGTCTGTTTGCACATGTGCATCAAATTGAGATCTGGTAGATTTAAAAAGTGAGAGATCTTGAGGCAGGCGCGACAGGATTAAACGCCGGATTAAACGGCAGAAAAAATATAAAGTAAGGTGGCAAATGGGTAGGCTAAATAAAAGTAGAAGTAAACGCGGGATGCATGTCTAACTGTCTATTTGATCATATGCATCAGTCGGAGTGCCTGTTATAGCTGTAAGGCAGGTGAAAACCGTTTAGTTAATGTTGAATATTGGGTGAATATTGACCTATTGTGCTGTGCGTACCGTTCTGGCTCCCGCTGGCTACAGGGGATCCGCGCTGTGCATTTTGTTTAAAAAACACCTTATATATTGTGTAAGGTCCCGAGGCAGGCGCATATCCATGACGGGTCCCGAGGTAGGCGCATATATCCGTGACTGGTCCCGAGGCAGGCGCATTTAACGGTGACCGTTAAATGACACCGACCTGTCACCGTTAAATGCGCCTGCCCCTAGCAGTGACGGCTTGAGTGACAGGTCGAGTGGCAGCTCCCCCTGCCACGCAGAGATTTTACCCCCTCTTGAAATTTCCTACCCTATCTTTAAACTGCCAATAGTCTTTTTTAATTATAAATCTGCTATAAAGCTGATTTTTCAACATTTTAAGAATGTTATCCTCAAAGACATTTCCAGCCACTTTTAATAAGTTATTTTTTTCAGAGGATCTGTTTTTCTCTGTATGTAGAATCATCTGGCAAAAAGACAAACTGATGTGCAGCAGATGATCCAGAACAGAATAAAGAAGATTAAAGAGATCCAGCATTCAGTAGATCTGAGAAAGGTGAGTGGAAGTTAAAACATTGTAAAATTTATAATGCATTATAATATTTCAATCTGCTTAATAAAGGTTCTTAATTAAACAGATAAAACGTAATAGACAGATCTTCTATTTGATCTGATTTATCAGAGAAACACAGAGGAAGAGAGATCCACCAGTGCTGAGATCTTCACTGATCTGATCCGCTCCATTGAGAGATGTCAGTCTGATCTGCTTAAGATGATGGAGGAACAGCAGAAAGCAGCAGAGAAACAGGCTGAAGATCTCATTAAAGAGCTGCATCAGGAAATCACTGAGCTGAAGAGGAGAAACACTGAGCTGGAGCAGCTCTCACACACTGACGATCATCTCCATCTCATACAGGTCTGTCAACATCTGTCCCATCAAGTCATCATGTACAATAATTCAGGACAAACCCTCTGTTCACAAACATGATTAGCTGCTTGAACATTTTATTTGTAACAGTCTGTTAGAAATTGTACAAAAGGTAATAAAGTCAAATTTGAAAAATGAGTTAAATGTGTGTGAAAGGTAGCTACTGTGTAAAACATAGGGTTCGTACAAGATGCTTAAAGTGCTTGAAGTACTTGAATTTGACTTTTTGAAATTTAAGTCCTGGAAAACCCTTGAAAACAGCCATATTTTTGAAGAGGTACTTAAAGTGCTTGAATTATAAAAATTAGGGATGCACCGATACTGAGCTCATGTACTCGTAAAAATGATCCGATACCAACAACCAAATAGGCCTACCAGGCAGTGTGTGTACAGTGTGTGTGTCCAGACAAAAGAAAAACTCATGACAGAGAGTATAATGGGGATAAAAAAGAAGGTTGTCTATGAAGTAAATGTATCTTATTAGTGGAATATTAAATGCAATATAGTAACACATACACTGATCTATATAATGACTGTATAGCTCAAGACGTTCTAAACTGCCAGAAGGCAGTGAAGCCACCGGAAGTGTTCGAGTGGCCATCTTACGATTCCCTACCAGCAGAGGGCTCCAACGCCCATTATACAGAGATTGGTAGCTCCGACGCCACTTTTAAGATGGCACGCTGTGCAGCATACAAGTGTAAAACGACGTTCACAAAAGGATGTAGAAAAACTGCCCACAGGTTGTAATTCAAGCCCTATAAGTAGTAATTTATATGCAAAATTGTCGCTATGCCCGTGTTGTTTTCTCCGAGGCAAGAGTAATTCTGCTGCTGCTTCAAAAAACAACGATAAAACAGTCAACAGTAGCCTATAAGAAACCTCAGAGCAGCAATAATCACAATTAAGTGTCCAATAGCGACACCATTTGACAGCTTCAAAAGAGCTTCGTGCAGAGTCCGTTTACCGTTACCTTAACCCATACAATTTGTATTATGCATTTCCTGAACATACTTGCTAATCAAACACTTTATATGAACAAACTACTAATCTATAAAACACAATCGGTCTTCCGACCTTTTACTATTGTGTTGATTTGATGTTGATATGAGTGAGGGAGAGAGAGCAATACAGGGCTTGTGTTGTTTGAAGGCGGTGAGAGTGCACGCGCGCAGGGCTGGGGCTCTCTCTCTCTCTCTCTCTCTCTCTCTCTCTCTCTCTCTCTCTCTCTCTCTCTCTCTCTCTCTGCTTGTTCTTATGCGCCCTGTCCACTGATCTAAATAATTTGTTGTTACGACGACTTATTTGTTCCCTCGTTTTATTAAATCGTGGACACGTTGAACTAATTCCCTCCCTCATTTTGATTTAACGAATTACAACGTGGCCACAATATAGTAAAACGAGGGAACAAATTAGTATAACGTGCTGAGGTATTATTAATTCGTGGCCATGAAACAATATTCACCTGAATATTAACCAATTCACAAAAAGGTTTTTAGCATTCACTATTTAATTAATAGTATCAAACTGTTTTTCTTACCTGTGAAGATAGCTCTTCAGTGAGGGCCGACTAGTGTTCTCGTAGGCTACAGCTTTTTATTCCTTTTGCAAAGAAATTGGCATTTTTTAATAAGCAGGAAAAATTTCCGACTTTAAACAAATACCCATTTAAATGCTTAGGATGTTTGCGTTGTGAGAATGTTCAGGGAGACTTTAGATTTAAAAACTGTGTCTCGTTAGGCAATGTTTTTCAGTCAAATCATAAAATTTCCTATTGATTCAATAGAACGGGTGAGCTCACCATAGACAGTATATAAACTGGACACAGCGACCCCACTGGATTCAACGGAGACAAGTGAAGTCAATTAGAAGCACTCACTTCCTGATGGCCTAGCGACTGTGCAGACTCACACTGAGCTTGACGACGTAGATGTGACGTGAGCAACCCGTCTGTCTTCTAGTAGCTGTGCCAAGAGAAATCTGAATCATTCCCTTCCGAAACTTGCAGAGACGGAGATCGTGAGTAGGAGGTGTCCATGAGCTAGGAGCAGGAGAAACTTTTGCTAAGTATTCTGATTAATCATTTTGTCATTTTGCCTCCACGTCCCCCCAATTGCCGGCGAGCTTCTCCTCCTGTCCATACGGTAATCTCTCTACTGTGCGACAGAGAGTCGCGTGGTTATGACGCAATCGTTAGCCTATTTTTACAAAAATTGCTTCTACGGGGCCGTAACGTAAGATACAAGGTAATGGAGCATTTAATACATTTTCGTGTTTCTTTAGAAATAAATAATGGACAAATGGAGTCTTTAAACGCATTTTGTTTAAAAAACACCTTCAAAAATTACAAATGCAGTGAAAATTCAGGGATCGGTTACAGTATCGGTCAGGGCTGTAGTACTCGAGTCCGGTCTTGGACTCGAATCCGGACTCGAGACCGTTTTTCTATGATCTCGGACTCGCTGGTATTCGGACTTGTCTCGGTCTCAGCCACTGCCTGATCTTGCCAAATATGGCTTTTGGTCTCGACCGAGTCCAGGTGTCTTTATTATGTTCCCAGTAAGCACGCATATGTTGCCGCAACATAATAATATTGGAGGGAAAGTGAAACACTGGCCAACTAGCGATGGGCATTTCAGCTTTTTTTCATGAGCCAGCTCGTTTGACTCAGCTCACTGAAAAGAGCCGGCTCTTTTGACTCACAAATGGCTCTTTACAAAATAAATGTTTAAATAAACTCGCTGAAAGTCCACCGCTAGTGCAACGTGAATATTCACATTTTTGATTGTCCATAACAACCCGAAAACTTGCCTGCTTGCCTTGCACATCTAATTAATGGGCAAAGTTTTCCGACTTTTTTTCTTACCTTACCTTTTTTTTTTATGTGGATGTTATTGAGCTTGTAGAAGTTTAGCTCTTGCGTTCTTCTGAACATCTCATTGAATGACATCTGAACATTGCCCGATGTAATTTCTGAGTCATATCACTCCATAATCTGCCTCTCTTTTAAATGTCTACTCCACGAGTGGTAGGCTCCAATGACTGGCTTTTTTAAGATATAGGCTTGCTAATATCGAAACAAAATAACCCAGGCAGTCTCATCTACGAGACGTTTAGGCCTCCTCCAATAGTACTGACAGCTGGGCTCATAGCTTGCAGGTTTGCTTAGTGGCAAACTTTTTTCATTTGATTGGTTTCAAAATATTAGAGGACGCCATGCCTCTGGTTGAATGAACCCTCACAGCCAAAGGTGAAGGCAAGCTGCGCACTTGATAGGCCATAGAGATAGCCTGAACGACCCAGTTACTGATGGTCTGTTTGGATGCGGGAAGCCCCTTCTTGGGCAACCCGAAGCACACCAGCAACTGGTCTGACTTCCATCATGAAGAAGACCTCTGGAAATAAATCTTGAGCTCTGACAGGGCAGAGTAAATGAAGTCTTTCTTCATCCGCCGTCACGTGAGGCGGAGGATGAAAAACCTGCAGAACTGTAAGCCTTGCCACATTTTCTAAAAGAGTTTGCAGATTTTCTCTCAGATCTATTGGTCAACGTCGATAAAGCATTAATTGTTGGAGATTTTAACATACACGTAGATAATTCAAATGATGCGTTAGGGGCTGCGTTTACAGATTTATTAAACTCCTTTGGGGTCAAGCAAAACGTCACTGGTCCCACTCATCGTCTTAATCATACACTCGATTTAATTATATCATATGGAACCGATCCAACCGATATAGATATCATTCCACAAAGTGATGATGTTACTGACCATTACATGGTAACTTGCATATTACGTACTGCTGCAATATGTCATGCTGCGCTGCGTTTTCGACCAGGCAGAACAATCCTTCCATCCACCATAGATAATTTCTCAAATTGCTTATCTCATCTGTCTCAGCTGCTGCCTGAACCCAAACAAACAGATGAACTAGAAGAACTAACTAGCACTATGAGCACCATTCTCTCCAGAACATTGGATATTGTTGCACCCATTAAATTAAAAAAGGTCAAAATTAAAGCACCATGGTACAACAATACTACGCATGTTCTAAAGAGAGAAACCCGTAATTTAGAGTGTAAATGGAAACAAACTAATTTAGAGGTCTTTAGAATCGCATGGAAAGACAGTATGTCACGTTATAAAAAGGCCCTAAAAGCGGCCAGGGCTGAGCACCTCCGCAAACTAATAGAAAACAACCAAAACAATCCAAGGTCTTTATTTAACACCGTGGCTAGACTAACAAATAAACAAGCGTCACCTGAACAAAATATCCCGTTACAGTTTAGTAGTAATGATTTCATGAACTTCGTCACTGAGAAAATAGAAAGCATCAGAACCACAATTGTAAACGTTCAATCTTCAATCGCGCCTTATAATTCAGCCTCAATTATCACCCCGCAAGAACAATTACAGTGCTTTACAACTATAGAACAAAAAGAGTTAAATAAACTTATCACTTCATCTAAAACAACAACATGTTTATTAGATCCTATACCAACTAAACTACTGAAAGAAGTGTTACCTATAGTGGAAGAGCCTCTCCTCAACATTATTAACTCATCTTTATCTTTAGGTCATGTTCCAAGAACATTTAAACTGGCAGTTATAAAACCACTCATTAAGAAACCACAATTAGATCATAATAACCTAGCAAATTATAGACCCATTTCAAATCTTCCATTTATGTCTAAAATATTAGAAAAAGTTGTGTCCGCTCAACTGGGCTCTTTCTTGCAAGAAAATGACATCTATGAAAAGTTTCAGTCAGGATTCAGACCGCACCATAGCACTGAAACTGCGCTCGTTAAAATCACAAATGATTTACTTTTAGCTTCTGACCAAGGCTGTATCTCAATATTAGTTTTACTTGATCTTAGTGCTGCGTTAGATACTATAGATCACACAATACTCTTAGATCGACTACAAAATTATACTGGTGTTCAAGGACAAGCATTAAGCTGGTTCAGATCATACTTATCTGACCGCTACCATTTTGTCTATTTAAATGGAGAAAAATCAATCATAACTCCAGTAAACTATGGAGTGCCGCAAGGATCTATGTTAGGCCCTCTATTATTCTCAATATATATGCTGCCACTTGGACATATTATAAGGAAACATGGAATTAGTTTCCATTGTTATGCTGATGACACTCAAATATATATTTCATCACGGCCGGATGAAAACGCTAAATTATCCAAATTGACAGAGTGTGTTAAAGATATAAAAGACTGGATGACGCGTAATTTTCTTTTATTAAATCCAGACAAGACAGAGGTACTACTTATCGGTTCAAAAAAACGCCACAATCGGCACATCACAACTTTAACATAGTAGGATGTCCTGTTACTTTATCCTCTACAGTAAAAGACCTGGGTGTTATACTAGATTTCAACCTGTCTTTTGAAAATCATATTTCATATGTTACAAAAACAGCCTTTTTCCACCTTAGAAACATTGCTAAGCTACGTAATATGCTATCAGTTTCTGATGCAGAAAAGTTAGTTCATGCATTCATGACCTCGAACTAGATTACTGTAATGATTTATTAGCTGGTTGTCCTGCATCCTCAATAAACAAGCTACAGTTAGTCCGAAATGCAGCCGCTAGAGTTCTTACTAGATCAAGAAAATATGATCATATAACACCGATTTTAACATCACTACATTGGTTACCTATAAAGTCCCGTATTAACTACAAGGTATTGCTACTGACTTATAAAGCCCTAAACGGCTTAGCTCCAGTCTATTTAACGGATCTTCTATCGCCCTTTAATCCATCGCGCTCTTTAAGATCACTAAATTCGAGGCTTTTGGTCATACCTAGAATATCCAGGTCCACCAAAGGAGGGAGAGCATTTTCACATTTAGCTCCAAAACTCTGGAATAGCCTTCCTGATACTGTTCGTTGCTCAGACTCGCTCTCCCAGTTTAAATCTAGATTAAAGACGCATCTCTTCAGCCAGGCATTCATATAATATTTTTAATCTTACAGTTAAATCTGGTCTCTAGTTCATAAACGCCAGAGGAGAACTGGCCCCCGACTGAGCCTGGGTTCTCCCAAGGTTTTTTTTTTTTTTCTCCATTAGGTCACCTGATGGAGTTTCAGGTGACCATTAGGTCACTTGATGGAGTTTTTCGGTTCCTTGCCACTGTTGCCTTTGGCTTGCTCAGTTGGGGATATTTTGGGGATATTTAATTTTTATCAATCAATAAATTCCACTAGAAACAAACCTTGTTGTATTATTTTAATTTAATACTGTGAAGCTGCTTTGATACAATCTGTATTGTGAAAAGCGCTATACAAATATACTTGACTTCACTTGACTTGACATTAAATGGCACTTAGGCACATTGCCCGGCCTGGGATGCAAGATAGCCTTAATGTCGCCTGGAGAAAACTCCAGGCACCCATGAGATATAAAGCACCTGAAGATCTCCTACTCTCCTTAGAGAAGTAAAGGCTAATAAAAAAGCTACCTTGAGGGAAGGTTCTTGGCCTCAGCCGACTCCAGAGGTTCAAAGAGGGCCTCGACCAGCCCTTCGAGAATCACTGCCAGGTCCCATGTGGGAACTCCGGTACGAGCCGCAGGTCTCATCCTCCGAGCCCCACGGAGGAAACGTACGACCAGCTGATGTCTCCCCAGAGGCCTATCACCCAGAGGAGAGTGGAAAGCCGCAATGTCAGCCACGTACACCTTGAGTGTAGACGGGGTAAGACGAGCCAAGAGGGGATCTTGGAGGAGCTCCAGCACTGAAGCCAACCGGGCAGTTAACTGGGTCCACCTCACGCTCTCTACACCAAGTGGAAACACATTCCACTTTAGGCCGTACAATCTCCTCATGGAAGGAGCTCTGGAACTGAGTATGGTTTAAACCACTCCAGCCAATAGGCCAACCTCTAGGTACTGAGCCCCCTCAGGGGCCAGGCCCAAAGTTTCCATAGGTCTGGTCGAGGGTGAATATTGAGCCCCCGGCCTGTGGAAGCAGGTCCCTCCTCAGAGGGATCTGCCAAGGCTGGCCTGCCAGGAGTGCTGTGATGAAAACCAAACCCGGGCCGGCCAGTACGGGGCAACTAGAAGTAAGCTGATCCCGTCTCGATGGACCCTCTCCACAACTCCCGGGAGCAGAGCAATCGGGGGAAAAAGCGTACAGGCGTAGCCTCGGCCACGTCTGTCCCATGGCATCCAAACCCAATAGGGCTGGATGGGTGAGAGAAAACCACAGTGGACAGTGGGACGTCCCTCGTGACGCAAACGATCCACTTCCACTGGGCCAAACCTCTCCCATATCGGTTTCTTTCTCAGGTGAGAAAAGCTTACATATTAATGAGCTCCCGCATAAGGCTTTTTCACACAAAACACGTCGTAAAATTTTTAAATCAATATATTGTCTTATCTGAATGAGCAGTCAGGGTGATTTTCACATAGTTTTGGAGCAAATATTCTAGGCTACGTCATACAATTTTCAAAAGTCTTGTGAAGAAATAATCAGTATGGGTTTCATGACCTTATTTCAGTGAGAATTTTTTTTTGTATTTTCACAAACCACGCATAAATGTTATTATCTCAAAACTACAAACTTTTATATACTTGCTGCTGATATATTATTGTAGCAGAGTTTGTGCTGAATACAGTGTAATCAGACTTTAGCCATGAAAATGTCACAAGTAACAGAAATAAGCACAAATGTCAGAGCATGTCAGAACACCTCCAGGGCCCAGAAAACAGCTCAGACCCCAGAGGGTTAACCCCCCTTAGCTAAATTATCTTCCATACCCAAAGAGTTAAAGGTTCTTAACCATTTGTCTTACTGTGTGTGTCTTGCTTACGCCAGGTGCACAAACATACATGTATCCTGTTCACATTCCGCAATATAGACATGTGACACATTATGTTGCAATATATGTTGAAGATCAATGGAAATCAAATTTTTCCATTACACTGGCTTCGTGTATCATTCGAGATTTGTTCTCGATCCCCTGAAGCAGCTCTCTGGCAGGGTTTGGTCGAAACGATTCTCGATGTGCGGACGCGAGTGCTGCCTGGCCGCAAGCCTGTGGGGCAGACAGAGCAGCGTGCATTCGTTGGAAACCGATGTGTCCCGAAGCGCACTTTACGGCGGGATACAAACATCGATTTCCTGAGGGCTCCCCAGAGGGGAGGCTCTTTCGGTTTCGTTCTCAACACCCTGAAGCGGAGGACCAGCAGGAAATAATCGAAAACAGTTTCCGATGTGCGGACGCGAGCGCTGCCTGGCCGCAAGCCTATGGGGCAGATAAAGCAGCGTGCATTCGCTGGAAACCGATGTGTCCCGAAGCGCATTTTACGGCGGGAACCAGACATCTATTTTCTCAGGGCTCCCCAGAGGGGAGGCTCTTTCGGTTTCGTTCTCGACACCCTGAAGCGGAGGACCGGCAGGGAATAATCAAAAACAGTTTCCGCTAGGCGAACACTGCCTGGCCGCAAGCTTTTTGGGCGGGCACTACAGCGTGCATTTCCTGAGGGCTCCATGGAGGAGCAATTCTCGCTTGTCCCTCCATGGGGGGGACAGCCATTTTCATCTCATTTTTGATACCCTGAAGCGGAGGACCGGCAGGGAAAAATCAAAAACGATTTTCGACGTTTGCTGCTCATCATTTTAATTCCTCAGAATTAAATGTTTGGCTGAATTAAAATATCTAACTTCTCAAAGTCAGATAATATTCCATCATTTTAATTCCATAGAATTAAATGCAGCCATAATCACCAGACAATACTGTTTTAATATTTATTTATACGGTCTCGTAATCTACACGCTGCCTCGGCAAACGCGAGATTCGAGCCGTCACAATATATTTGGCTTTCATCCCTCGAGAAGAAAGTCAACAGGTGCGAGGTTGAAACATCCGACAGCGCACGGATTTCTTGCACGCGCGCCGAGATATTTCTCAATGAACACTGCCAGCACCCTCAGGAGCTGACTGTGAATGCCTCGCACCCAAACAGTATTAGTTCACAGATCGCGTGTGTCCCTATTATTGCAGACTCGTAATCTACGCGCTGCCTCGGCAAACGCGAGATTCGAGTCGTTCACAATATATTTGGCTTTCATCTCTCGAGAAAAAAGTCAACGGGCGCGAGGCTGAAACACCCGAAAACGCACGGCTGTGTGCGTCGAGATATTTCTCAATGAACACAGACAGCACCCTCAGGAGCTGACTGTGCATGCCTCGCACCCACACAGAATCTTTATTGCAGAGTAGACTCGTAATCTACGTGCTGCCTCGGCAAACACGAGATCCGAGCCACTATAGATTCTGTATTGCAATGCAGACCTTTAATCCACGCGCTGCCTTTTATAAATTATATGTAATTTATAAAAAATAATAAAGATATTGTTTGATAAGTGCTGATTGAAGTCCTCCATCCATCCATCCATCCATCCATCTTCTACCGCTTATCCGGGACCGGGTCGCGGGGGCAGCAGTCTAAACAGGGATGCCCAGACTTCCCTCTCCCTAGACACTTCCTCCAGCTCTTCCGGGGGGACACCGAGGCGTTCCCAGGCCAGCCGGGAGACATAGTCTCTCCAGCGTGTCCTAGGTCTTCCCCGGGGTCTCCTCCCGGTGGGACATGCCCGGAACACCTTCCCGGGAAGGCGTCCAGGAGGCATCCGGAAAAGATGCCCGAGCCACCTCAACTGACCCCTCTCGATGTGGAGGAGCAGCGGCTCTACTCTGAGCTCCTCCCGAGTGACCGAGCTTCTCACCCTATCTCTAAGGGATCGCCCAGCCACCCTGCGGAGAAAGCTCATTTCGGCCGCTTGTATCCGGGATCTTGTCCTTTCGGTCATGACCCACAGCTCATGACCATAGGTGAGAGTAGGAACGTAGATTGACCAGTAAATCGAGAGCTTCGCCTTGCGGCTCAGCTCCTTCTTCACCACGACAGACCGGTACAGGGACCGCATTACTGCAGAAGCTGCACCGATCCGCCTGTCAATCTCCCGTTCCATCCTTCCCTCACTCGTGAACAAGACCCCAAGATACTTGAACTCCTCCACTTGAGGCAGGAGCTCTCCACCAACCTGAAGCGGGCAAACCACCCTTTTCCGACTGAGAACCATGGCCTCGGATTTGGAGGTGCTGATTCTCATCCCAGCCGCTTCACACTCGGCTGCAAACCGTCCCAGTGCATGCTGGAGGTCCTGGTTTGATGAGGCCAGCACGACAACATCATACGCAAAGAGCAGAGATGAAATCGTGTGGTCCCCAAACCTGACCCCCTCCGGCCCCTGGCTGCGCCTAGAAATTCTGTCCATAAAAATTATGAACAGAACCGGCGACAAAGGGCAGCCCTGCCGGAGTCCAACATGCACCGGGAACAAGTCTGACTTACTGCCGGCAATGCGAACCAAGCTCCTGCTCCGGTCGTACAGGGACCAGATAGCCCTTAGCAAAGGACCCCGAACCCCATACTCCCAGAGCACCCTCCACAAGATGCCACGAGGGACACAGTCGAATGCCTTCTCCAAATCCACAAAACACATGTGGATTGGTTGGGCAAACTCCCATGAGCCCTCCAGCACCCTGTAGAGGGTATAGAGCTGGTCCAGTGTTCCACGACCGGGACGAAAACCACACTGTTCCTCCTGAATCCAAGGTTCTACTATCGGCCGGATTCTCCTCTCCAGTACCCTGACATAGACTTTCCCAGGGAGGCTGAGAAGTGTGATCCCCCTATAGTTGGAGCACACCCTCCGGTCCCCCTTCTTGAAAAGAGGGACCACCACCCCGGTCTGCCAGTCCAAAGGCACTGTCCCCAACTGCCACGCGATGCTGCAGAGGCGTGTCAGCCAAGACAGCCCCACAACATCCAGAGACTTGAGGTACTCAGGGCGGATCTCATCCACCCCCGGTGCCTTGCCACCGAGGAGTTTCTTGACTACCTCGGTGACTTCAGCTTGGGTGATGGACGAGTCCGCCTCTGAGCCCTCAGCCTCTGCTTCCTCAATGGAAGACGTGACGGCGGGATTGAGGAGATCCTCGAAGTATTCCTTCCACCGTCCGGTGATATCCCCAGTCGAGGTCAACAGCTGCCCACCTCCACTGTAAACAGCGTTGGTAGGGCACTGCTTCCCCCTCCTGAGGCGCCGGACGGTTTGCTAGAATCTCTTCGAGGCCGACCGATAGTCCTTCTCCATGGCCTCACCGAACTCCTCCCAGGCCAGAGTTTTTGCCTCCACAACCACCCGGGCTGCAGTCCGCTTGGCCCATTGGTACCCATCAGCTGCCTCAGGAGTCCCACAAGCCAGCCAAGCCCGATAGGACTCCTTCTTCAGCTTGACGGCATCCCTTACTTCCGGTGTCCACCACCGGGATCGGGGATTGCCGCCTCGACAGGCACCGGAGACCTTACAGCCGCAGCTCCGAGTGGCCGCGTTGACAATGGAGGTGGAGAACATGGTCCACTCGGACTCAATATCTCCAGACTCCCTCGGGATCTGGTCGAAGCTCTGCCGGAGGTGGGAGTTGAAGATCTCTCTGACAGGAGATTCGGCCAAACGTTCCCAACAGACCCTCACAGTACGTTTGGGTCTGCCAAGTCTGTCCAGCTTCCTCCCCTGCCATCGGATCCAACTCACCACCAGGTGGTGATCAGTTGACAGCTCCGCCCCTCTCTTCACCCGAGTGTCCAAGACATACGGTCGGAGGTCGGATGAAACGACCACAAAGTCGATCATTGACCTCCAGCCTAGGGTGTCCTGGTGCCATGTGCACTGATGGACACCCTTATGCTTGAACATGGTGTTCGTTATGGACAAGCTGTAACTAGCACAGAAGTCCAATAACAGAACACCGCTCGGGTTCAGATCAGGGGGGCCGTTCCTCCCAATCACGCCCCTCCAGGTGTCACTGTCGCTGCCCACGTGGGCATTGAAGTCCCCCAGTAGAACGATGGAGTCCCCAGTCGGAGCACTTTCCAGCACCCCTCCCAGAGACTCCAAGAAGGCCGGGTACTCTGCACTGCCATTCGGCCCGTAGGCACAAACGACAGTGAGAGACCTATCCCCGACCCGAAGGCGCAGGGAAGCGACCCTCTCGTTCACCGGGGCGAACTCCAACACATGGCGGCTGAGCTGGGGGGCTATAAGCAAACCCACACCAGCCCGCCGCCTCTCACCATGGGCAACTCCAGAGTGGTGAAGAGTCCATCCTCTCTCGAGGAGTGTGGTTCCAGAGCCCAAGCCGTGCGTAGAGGTGATCCCAACTATCTCTAGTCGGAATCTCTGAACCTCACGCACAACCTCAGGCTCCTTCCCCGCCAGAGAGGTGACGTTCCATGTCCCTAGAGCTAGATTCCGCGTCCAGGGATCGGGTTGTCTAGGCCCCCGCCTTCGACTGCCGCCCGATCCACTTAGCACCGGTCCCTCCTGCAGGTGGTGGCTCCACGGGAGGGTGGCCCCATGTCGCTCCTTCGGGCTGAGCCCGGCCGGACCCCATGGGGGGAGGCCCGACCACCAGGCGCTCGCATACGAGCCCCAACCCCGGGCCTGGCTCCAGGGTGGGGCCCCGGCTGCGCCATGCCGGGCGACGTCACGGTCCTCGAATTTATAGTCGTCATAAGGGTTTTTTAACCGCTCTTAGTCTGACCCGTCACCTAGGACCTGTTTGCCTTGGGAGACCCTACCAGGGGCATAAAGCCCCAGACAACATAGCTCCTAGGGTCATTCGGGTACTCAAACCCCTCCACCACGGTAAGGTGGCAGTTCAAGGAGGGGATTTCACTTTATAGAATCTGTACGAACCCAACTATAAACATAAAAATTAACATATTTAACAGTCTTCTCTCTCTCCTGCTGTAGATGAGCTCATCCCTGAACAGTGGTCCACACACCAAGAACTGGACTGAGATCAGGATTGACTCTGATGTGAATGTGAACTCTCTGAAAAGTGCTCTGACTGAACTGAAGAACACTCAGGAGACAGTAAATGAAAAACTCAGTCAGACTGGTATGTGAATATCAAATACAGTAGATTTTTTTTCATTAACTAAGAAAATAATGTTTTGAAGGAATATTATGGGTTAAATCCAATTTAAATTCAGTTTGTAAAGGACCGCACTGTTTCAAAAATGTAATAAAACAACTAACCCTGTAAAGTTCTTTACGTGTAAACTCGTGTTAAAGAAGTTTTACTTTAACGACGGGAAGGATGTAACTATCTGTGTACATGTTTAATGGAAACCCAGTAATGGGCACAAAAAAATGTGTGGCTGAATTAAACAGGCAGAGTGAATACAAAAAAGTTTAAAATAGAAATGAATATTTATTCAAACTTGCAAAAACATAATAATCCTAACCCAAAAATATAACATTAATGGAAAAATAAAAAATCTTATTCAAAAACACACAAATTAGTTAATTTATCAAACTTCAGTTATCAAGCATAAATCTGAAAATGTTCACACATAAAAATGAAGGCCTAGTACTAGAGCACAAATGCAATGTCGAACACACATGATCTCATACACACACACACACACACACACACACACACACACACAGTGTTCACTCTTCACTCCTTTTCATATCAGCTTATGCTGATTAATTTCTTGTTCTAAAGTTAATTATTTGTATACATTTGGATTATTGAAATAAATAATATGTGATTACAATCAAGTCTTGACTTTTAGTGGCAACTTTTGTGGCATTATTGCAAATGTATGTGGCATTGCAAAAACACAACAACAGACCTCAAACAACAACAGCAACAAAAAATCTCAACTTTGATAATAAAAAAAATATACTGGGTTAATGTATTTTAAACTTTTGTAAATATATATATTCACAAAATATACACCACAAAAGCTGTAATAAGAGCAGTTAGCCACCTCCAGAAAATGAATAGATCTCTATGGGCCTCTGCTGGATGTATATGGTCATTACACTTTTTTCTAAAACTATATTCACTGCATATTTTCTCTAACCAGCAGAAAGCAGAATTCTGCCTCTAACACCTAGATCAATAACAAGAAACGACTAGTACGACTAGTAATGACGAGTATTTAATTTTGAATTCATAAAAAAAAAATTCCCCAAAAACAAAGCATATATGTATAGATGAGAAGTAAACAAACATTTTAATAATACAAATTAAATAGGCCTGTAATTTTTTGTTTTTATACAATCATTATAAATGTTTGCCATATTGACCCCCAAACACCAAGACAGGAAACAGGAGACAAACACAGTATGAGGGTTAAATCCTCGTTACATTTGTCCCATAGACCTCCATTGTAAGTATATTTACTGCAAACACATTCTGCATTGTTTTACAAACAACACTTACATGCCACTGATGCTGCCAGTGGAGAGAAACTCACTGAAATTAGTCCTATGATTAATTCATCATTATATTTTCATCTGTGTCCACAGGGTTGAAGTTTGTGCAGAAGTTTGCAGGTACAGTGTGACTGACACCATTTTCTTAAATACACTCACAATACTGTGTTAATCTATATTATATACTGTTCAAGTTGATTGATAATGTCTGATCTCTCTCAGTGGATGTGACTCTGGATCCTGATACAGCGAATCCATATTTCATCCTGTCTGATGATGGAAAACAAGTCAGTGATGGAGACATTGAGCAGAACATCCCAGAAAACCCAAAGAGATTTGAAAACAGTTTTGTTCTGGCAAAGCAGGGATTCAGTTCAGGGAGATTTTACTATGAGGTGCAGGTGAAGGGAAATATTGGGTGGATTTTAGGAGTCGCCAGAGAATCCATTAACAGGAAGGAGGAGACTGACAGTTTCCCGAGACCTGAGGATGGATACTGGATTATGATGCAGATTATTGAGGATCAAAATGTAGTTCTTGATAATCCATCTGTTTTGTTCCCTCTGACACCTGAGAAGGTTGGTGTGTTTGTGGATTATGAGGAGGGTCTGGTCTCTTTTTATGACGTGGAGTCCAGATCTCATATCTACTCTTTCACTGGTCAGACTTTCACTGACAAACTCTATCCAATTTTCAGCCCATGTGATAATGATAAATGTAAAAACTCAAACCCACTGATCATCACTCCTGTCAGTTAAAAAACAAAAAAAACAAAAAAAACAAAAAAAACAGAAAAGATTGCTGTTTTTAGATTATGTAAATGAAAATGTGATAGACAAAATATGTACAAGTGCAAAAAAAAAAAAAAAAAAAACTATTTGCAGGTCCTTAAATATTTGTGAGTTATGTTGTGTGAAAAAAATATGTTCACACGTTAGATTAAGGTTCAATTCTTACTATTAAGAATTTTTGCCTCAATAAACTCCTAATTACTGTTTATTAAGGCATTAATATGTGCTTTATATAATACACAGCCAATATCCCGGTAATAAGAAACTATAATAGTGAGAATTGGACCCTAAACTAAAGTTTTACCAAATAACAACGGTTACATTTGAATGGCCAATTTACCACAAGTCTATATTTTCTAATTAACAGAAAGATTTGTTTGCTTTTAACTTTAATTTTTACTTTGCTTTTTAAATCTACTATGACATATTACATAATATGATTTAATGTTATAAAGTGAAATTCTACATAATATACTGAATTTTCAAACTTTCCAGAGTTTCTACATGTTATTTTGTAAGGAAATTTCTAAAGCCTTTTTCTCTCTCCTCTCCAGCTGTGAACACTGAACTTGTGAAATATTGTGATTTTTGGTTGATATTGTAATAACTGCAGCATCTGAATAAAGACAAGTGTTCAAGTCTATAACTGATATTTATTGTAAACTAAACAGCTTGCTAATTATTATGCAAATACAGAGAAGCGTTAGGAAGGAAGTATAATGGAGAAGTTTTCCGAATGCCAGATATGATTTATTTTACAAGCTGCATTTCAAAAGGTGCAGTCTACATAATGTACAAAACAAAAAAAACATAAAAATAAATACACAATTGAGGCAACTTTATTAGTGATGTTCGAATGAGCCGGTTCAACCAACTGTCGAAGTTTGCAGAGGATTACCGAGGAGTCTGATGAGTGAGTGACTAGCCTATACTATGCAATCCTGAGGAACATACTGGAAATATGCTTATTATGGCTATTGTTATTAAATAACATTTTATTAAAACCTGCAAAAACCTTTCTGTTGAGAGATGTAAATACATTTTACTATATTCAGATTATATTTTGAGTTGTTAAGCAAAATCAAGGAGTTTAAAAGACTGGTTTATTCATTCTAGGCTATATATACTTTAGACATGTAGAACATATCTGAGTTAATGTATATCTGTAATGTGTGCTGTAGGTGCAAACATTTTAGGAATCTTATTCAAGATGTAAACTACTCAATATTGGTGGTCAGTCATATCCGACATAAAGGATCCGCGAATGAAACTGTGACCACAAATACCATTAACATTAACTGAGTGAATGAAAGGCAATAATGTGCAATATCCATTCACACAAATAACTTTTTTTTTAATGTTTTAATATGCATTGACACAAATTGATTTATTTGAATGTTTCATTGATATAACATGGCACTGAGTGCTGTTCTTCTCACCGGGAAGACCCCAGAAGACCCCCGATAAGTCAAGTCAAGTAACCTTTATTTATATAACGTTTCTTACAATACAGATTGTATCAAAGCAGCTTCACAGTGATAACATGAAAATAATACAACAAACTTTGTTTCTAGAAGAAAATTGCATCATCGTCCACCTTAAGACAGATCAATAATATTGTTGAATATTAAATGTCCCCAACTAAGCAAGCCAAAAGCCCAGTCAACAGTGGCAAGGAACCAAAACTCCATCAGTGACAGAATGGAGAAAAAAACCTTGGGAGAACCCAGGCTCAGTCGGGGTCAGTTCTCCTCTGGCCAGCGAGTGAACAGTGTATGATTATGATTCAGGCAGCATTACAGATAAGAGCTATGCTGTCCTTCCTGCAAGAAGGGTTGGAGCGAAGGCTGTCTCTCTCCACCCTGAAAGTGTATGTTGCCGCTATTGCCGCATATCATGATGCAGTAGTCGGTAAATCCGTGGGGAAGCACGACCTGATTGTTAAGTTCCTGAGGGGTGCTAACCCCGTTCCCTCTTGGGATCTCTCATTGGTGCTTACCGCATTGCAGAGAGCCCCCTTTAAACCCCTGCAGTCAACTGAGCTTAAAATCCTGTCAATGAAGACAGTGTTCCTGACTGCACTGGCTAACACCAAGAGGGTAGGGGTCCTGCCTGGAATACGGACCGAACAACTCTTAGGTTATCCTGATACCCTGGCCCGGATACGTGCTCAAGGTTTCCACCACTCCTTTCAGGAACCAGGTGGTGAACCTTCAAGCACTGCCGGAGGAGGCAGACCCAGCCCTAGCTTTTCTCTGTCCCATCCGCGCTTTACGCCTGTACGTGGACCAAAACATAATTTCTTCTTCTGATTTTTAATGGCGGAAAAAACAACTTTTTCATGTGCATTACCGCCACCTTGTTCTGAAACGGGGTGTGGATCAAAATAGCCTACTTTACTCACTATTAATTGAATGAATTAATGAATAAATAAATAAATAAATAAATAAATAAATAATATTAATACAATATCATTCACATCATTATTAATACAATTTTAATAACAACTAAACTCATATCCTTCTAATGAACCTAGTTTTTGCCCAAAAAACTAAATATTGCTCTATACCACACATGCCCTGAATTCAGTTGGAATATTTCCTTCATTTCAAATCAAAGTTTTACTTTACTTAGCCTATCTTTCAGAATCATCCTTTCCTGCTTATACCAACGACAATTAATAATTCCATGTTCAAATGTTTCACTACTATTACACTCCTCACACAACCCAGTTTCATGTTTCCCTATTATTTTAAGCGTATTATTTAATCCAGTGTGCCCGAATCTCATTCTCGAAATAATGTCCTCTTCCTTTTTATTTCTGCTATTTTCTCTCATTCCTCCTACCTTACTGTAGAACATTCTCACTTTTGTTTCCATATTCCACTCCTCCTGCCACTTCTTTTTCATTTCTGCTTTGATTATGCGGCATCAATTAAAAGTGCAACAAGTCTTAAAGGGGCCACACACCATTTAGTCTTTTAGAAAGTGTACAAAAGAAACTGAAACAGTAATTGTAGTAGACTGAGAACAGTTCTGGCCGTTCCAGTTGTTACTGCTAGGGGGTGTATATGCTTGTGTTGTGTGGGAATTACCTGTTACAGTAGAATGTTCAGTCCTGTTGGAGTCAGGTCATGCTGGTGTAATCCTGTACAATAAGCACAGTTATTAGTAAACCCACCCTCCTGCATTCCTCTCTCTTGTGTTGTCTTTTTATACCAAGTTACCACAGTAATAATAACTTTCTGTGTTAGAAAGGTACTGTGTAAAATATACTAACTTTAAATATAAATTAAAAACACATTTAACAGTCTTCTCTCTCTCCTGCTGTAGATGAGCTCATCCCTGTACACTTGTCCACACACTCAGAACTGGACTCGGATCAGGATTGACTCTGATGTGAATATGAACTCTCTGCCACTGACTTAACTGAAGAAAACTCAAGAGACACTGCTTAAACAACTAAAACCACCTGGTATGTGATTATCAAATACAGTAGATTTTTTTTGTCAGTAACTTAAGAAAATATTTTTTTCAAGGAATATTACGGGTTAAGTGGCAGCTGGTCAATAAAGGGCGCCGCCCTCCCTGAGCCACACACACAAAACAAAACAATAATAATAATAATAATAAAATTATGTAAATTGATGTGTATGATATGATAGAAAATCATCTGTGCAAAATATTCACTTTTCCTATATGCTCCGGTCCGCATGTCTCAAGTTCAGGAGGCATGTTTATGTAGCAGTTTAGCCAATTACTGTGAACATTTAAAGATAATGACATTTAGGAAAATCAAATCTTGTCCAAAATGGGCGATTTTCTCTATTGCCCCAAACGAGCCACTGCTAAAGTCAGGACTAGTCTGTATGGGCTGAATAAAGCAAACTAGTACACCAGTAGTGTTTTGATGGATGACGATTGTAATCAAGGTAAAGACGATTTAAATGTCATACATACAGGCACTCGCGAGTCTGTTATTATTAATGCGTAAACAAGCAGTGTATGTGTAACGTAGGCCAGAAGGCGCTGTGTGTGTGAACCTCACTACAGTCTTTAGCGTCATTATTAGCGCGCATGGCTCCTTTCCCGACATTTCGGTACGAATCCCGCGCGGAGAGGGTTGATTAAATCCAACTTAAGCTCAGTTTGTAAAGGATCAAAAGGTTTCAAAAATGTAATCATAACACAACTAACCCTTTCTATGTAAAGTTCTATCCATGTAATCTCATGTTAAAGCAGAATTACTTTAACAACAAGAAAAGTGTGTAACTTGCATCCGTAAAATCCCAAGTGGACTCGAGTCTACGTTTTTAAATCTGTTTTAATTTGATAAACATGACACAATATAACATTGCAACGACATGAAAAGAGTGTTTACTGTTATAAAAAACTGATTTGAGAGCTTTAGAGGAACTAAAGGTGTTCGAATAAACACGAAACACACGTGATCGTTGTCATGCAGTGAATCCGTCCAATCGTGGAACAGCTGTGTCGTCATCAGCCCTCGTGCAGCCGCTCTTGAGAAGCTGCGCTGGCTGAGTTCTCCGGCTACTCTCGAATCGCTCTCGCGGTACTTTGATGGCATACGTCACAGTCACGTGGTGTCGGCGCTGTATCAAGTCGGACAAAATTTCTAACCAGCATGCACTGCTTTAAGTCAGCCGCCGATCGGTCTGCGCAGAGCTGCATGAAGTCGAACAAGCCTCTAGTGTCACTGCATCGATCTGTTGAAGCTCTGGTTCCCATAGGAACCTGAGACTCGCGCTTAGGACAGCACATGCGCATTGGCTCGTCTAGCCTGAAAAGTAAGGGTTTGGTGGGACTCTGACATTTTACAGCAACAGATGGAAGAAGAGCAGAAGCTGAGAAGAGAAGAAATCCAAAAATAAATGCTAATGAGATGGATTATGAGGAGAGGAGATGTCACAAAGACAGAAATGAGCTGAGTCTTTTGCTTCAGACTTAGCCAAATTGACCACAGCCCTTCCCCAGAGGAAGTAGATGGACAAAACATCTATCTTTCTGTTTCCCTTAATGCAAAGTTTTTTTTGTAAATAGTACTTCTTAAAGGGGGGGTGAAACACTCATTTTCAGTCAATCTCATGTTAATCTTGAGTATCTATAGAGTAGTATTGCATCCTTCATATCTTCAAAAAGTCTTTAGTTTTATTATATTTACCGAGTCTTTCCGGAAAAAAAACGAGCGGCTGGAGGCGTGCCGTGCAGGCGGTGCTAAAGCTGTGTGGTAACGCGCCGAGCTAACAACACACAGAGACATTTGAAGCAGTTTTACTCACCGCCTGCGGTTCCGACGCACGACCGCGAACCTTTATCATTGTGACTGCTCGATCCTTAAGCATTAGACGATCTGCAAATCCATCGATCTGGGCTTTGTTTATAAAACAATCATCGTCGAAATGCAGGGAACAAACAGTCTTTACACAACTCCGTTGATGCTCTGGAAAAACAAACTCCATCCACTGGTCCCTTAACGCTGGGTTCTTTGGGAATCTGTGCAGGGTTGTCTTGCCCTGGCAACCAAAAACACACTTCTTTGGTGACACTGACTTCCCTAAAGCCGAGCAGAGCGCTTTGATGGCGAACTGCTTTCGCTCTCGTCTCTTGCTCTGGTCTACGGTTGCGCCCGCGCCTTTCCGGGAGAAGTGCCCTAAGGACCCATATAAGGAAATTCCGCCCCATCTGACGTCACACAGGCCCATACTCGAAAAAAACTTTCCGAAACTTGTGACAAACCGGAAGGACAATTTTTGGCACAGAAATACTCCTTCAAACGTACAATTTAATTTTTGAAACTTTGTCCATGTTTAGCATGGGAATCCAACTCTTTAACAGTGTATAAAACTCAGTATGCATGAAATAGCATTTCACCCCCCCCTTTAAAAGTACCTGCTGTTTTGTTTGTGTGTGTGTGTGTGCACATTTGTTGACCACAGCCCTTCCCAAGAGGAAGTAGATGGACAAAACATCTATCTTTCTGTTTCCTTTAATGCAAAGTTTTTTTGTAAATAGTACTTCTTAAAAGTACCTGCTGTTTTGTTTGTGTGTGTGTGTGTGCACATTTGTTGACCGCAGCCGTTTTCCAGAGGAGAGATGCAAATAATGTCCTATTCAAATATCAGAAATATCTTATGTAAAGCAGTTTCACATTCAAAAGTACCATTAACAGAACTGACCATATCTAAAAACATGTTAACAGACATATACATGCAACTGCAATTAAAAATACATACCAGTAGAACTGAGTATTTTTAACACTTTTGTTGTGGTATTCACTCTGTATGCTTAAACAACTGGGCGTATTGATGTGATGTACCATATAGGATAAAATATTTGTATTTAAGTCACGAAACAGGGTTACGCCAAATGTTCATTTCAAATGTTATATTTGTAACAAACACAATATAACAACAACTTACAATTATTGCTGCTGCATGAACAACTGTTGCAGAGCACTTGCACTTGCATCTAAACAGTCCTCACCAACATTGCAAGGTGGATGTTCAGCATCTTCATCACAATCACCACTCCCCTCTGGCACAAATCTGTCCATGTACAATTCACACAAGTTGTGCAGTGTACAGCATGTCTCAACCATATCAACAACAACATTTACATTGCAGTCATTTCTTTTTCTGAGACACTTCCACCTTCCTTTCAACCTCCCAAATGCATGTTCAACCACACAATGTGCTTGACTTGTTCGCACGTTGTATAATTCTTGGCCCTCTGTTAGCCTGCCAGTGTCAGGATATAGTTTTAGCAACCATTTCTGCAATGGGTCAGCAGAATCACCAAGAATGAAGTAGCCAACATCAGTTCCACAAATGTTTTTTACTCTGCCAGAAAAAGCATTACTGTCTGTGGCCCAAACCCATAGGTGTAAAGCCCTGCATTTCAGCCCGAGCCCGACGGGCCTAGACTTATTTACGCCCCTAGGGCCGGGCTTCGGGCCAATTTTCATGTCATAGTTCACACGCGGGCCAGACCTCAGGCCTGTTTTAGCTTATCCTTCTTTTTATGTTTTAGACATTACTTAAAAGAAAATGAGAAGTTGACGATGGAAAAACAAACATATAAAGATATTTTATAACCTATCACACTGACATATATCATATGACGAGATGTGCTGCACTGGTGGAAACAACCCGAGACCCTGCTACTACAACTGTCAAGACTGGCTCCCTCTGTGTATAGTGTCCCCGCCAGCAGCAGTAGTAGCGAGCGTGTCTTCAGCGCAGCTGGAAGAGTTATAGAAGAAAGGAGGACTGGATTAAAACATTCCACTGTGGATGCTGTGCTTTTTCTCCATGATGCTCTGTAAGAGGTCATGTGTCTTTCCCTTGGGAGAGTCCGCCCTGCCGTCCCTGCCGGTGTTGACTCCCCCTAACTAGGCTGTAGCGGAACAGCAGTAATTGACCTTCTCTGCGGAGCGCTGGAAGGGTCACCAATAGTGCCGCTTTGGTAGGGATCCCAATTCATTCGTCAGTTCACGTCTGACGTAATGTCGAATGTGACTGACTGAAAGGGAACTTCTAGGTTACATATTGTTTTATGGTGCGTAATTTTAAACGCCTTTTACCTTATTTTAATTATTCTCAGGTTAGGACAAGTAAGTCAAATCTGTAAACCAAATCATTTACAAGCTTCAACTGCAGGAGGCACAATGGCAAGACATCCAACACCGGAGACATCCTTTACGAATCAGCGTCTGCCTTCATCTTCTCCTTTCAGCCTTATATAGACCATCTGAATTCTTGAGGTCGTCATCTTTGGAAATCCCCTCATAATTCATTAGTCTTTATCCAATCCTAAGTCTTGAACTGTCATAAGTTCTGGACATTCCTTTCGGACCTGTCTATATAAAGCCTTTCGCCTCTTCGTCTATCTTCCTTCTGACCTTTTCTTCGTCGCATTCTGTATCTCGTCCGCAACACATACGACGGTAATGCTTGCATTTTTCTTCTTTCTTTAGCAAAGCTCTTTCTAATACATGTTTTGTTCCTCACTATGCTTTTTAATAAATGCTTAAAACACACTTTCTCAATCAACCATTTTACAAAAACAATTGCAGTGTTTTTCTTTATAAACTATTTTCTTAATAAATCGCTTTACAACAACTACTTCTGGTGCCTTGTTTCATTAAAACACTTTCATTATATAAGGTTACAATTATGGTTGACTACAATACATAAGTGCTTCATACACAAAAAGGCATAATTATAATAGAATAATTGCATATTCTATAACAGTATGTAACCCCCGTTCCCTGAAGGAGGGAACTGAGACGTTACGTCCCGTTGCCACAATTGCCGTACCACCGCTGAGCGACCGTGTCACCGGCTCGGCTCCTCAGCGAAAACCTGAAATGCGAGCGCACCCGCTTCAGTGTTTATACCCGCGCTGCAGGGCGGAGCGTGATGCAAATCTTGCATGCTGTGCACTGGCTCGTTTCATTTACACTCAAAGGTGATTGGGCTCTCAGACAAGCCTATTCGTCAGTTCACATCTGTCGTAACAACTCCATTCCCTTATTCAGGGAGCGAGGGTTATATACGTAACCTAGACGTTCTTCCTCAACAGTGGCTTCTCATTTGCATGGATTCTTTGGTGTTGTTTTGATGCCAAAATAATGTTCTACTGATCACAGTTTACTTTACTTTAAGACAATGCAGAAAAGCAGAGCACATTTGGCGGAAGACAAAACTTGTCGTCCATTAAAACATCTACAAAGACAGCATCCATGCTTTTAATATGGAACTAGGCAAAGCTAGATAGACTTTCTTCTCGAATATTATAAACAGCAACTTAAACAACACACGCACTCTTTTTGCTTCTGTAGAGACTGACAACTGACAACAACAGAAACTTCTTTCACATGGAAACATTTGCTAACAATGGGCCTCATTCACCAACTGTTCTTACGAAGAAATGTGTTCTTAAATCCCACTTAGGCAATTTTTATGAAGATTCTGACATTCACTATTGTTTTCTTATCTTAGATTTGTTCTTAGCTACGAACAAATTCTACGCAAACTCAAGAGCTTGCGCACATTTGAGTGATGACAGTTTGCTCCAAATAATTGGTTACTGCATTTTATTTCATTCTAAAGTAATTTACAATGATATTATTTTACTGTAATGTATTTCTGATCATTAGTTAAATAAAAAAAAATGTATGCAAAGAAACACTAACACTGCAATTTACATCAGCAATTAAGCTGATTAAATAAAATATTATGCCTCGTTTGGCATTTACCAGTTGCAGTAGAATTTCTATTTCAGAATTACTGAAGTTCTTTTCTCGTTTGGTGATCGGTGGACCACTACCATCCGTGCGTCTTTTCGACATTCTCCAACATTTCTTGCACACGGCCCTGAAGTGTAATGTCCTTATATGGGAATTTGCGGGGCGTTTTCTTATGCTAATTAGGAACAACTGGCACGTGCTTTCAGTTACAAAGACGTTGGATTCATCAATCCTAAGAACACAGGTGCGAACAGTTCTGTTGTTTAAGAACATGTCATGAATCCGACGTATAGAATAGACTTTTCTTAGGAAGTTTATTAAGTACAAAGTTAAGAAGATTCTTAGGAAGATATTGGTGAATGAGGCCCAATGGGAATTTGATTTCAGAGTTTACACCTTTTGAGAGCAGGAGGCCATTTGCCTGAAAGACTCACCCTCCTCTGTGTGCAACTTATCTCTAAACTCTTAAAAAAACTGTATTACCTTTTGTTTTACTTCTTTGGGAATGAGACATTTGTGCCAGTCGCACTGAGACATTTCAAATGATACCAAACATGTATAATTACTTATTGTACACATTTAACATTGCATAGGTTTTTAGTGAGTTTTAGGTGAGGAGGAGAAGAGGGTGAGATGATGAGACTGTAAAAGTGTGAGGTGTGAGCTGCACTGTGTGCTGCGTCTCGGATGTTGCTGTTACATATGCAAGAGTTCAGATGTTAATTCTCAGGAGAGCCTTTTGCTTTCTTGCAGGGTAGCCCAGACTGACTGGCATCCACCTTATGTAAATATATTTATTTGTTTTCATCAATGTATTTTACATGAATACAAAGAGCAATGTGTGAACATTTTACCTTTTATTTGCTCGCAGGGTAGCCCAGACTGACTGGCACCCGCCTTATGTAAATATATTTATTTGTTTTCATCAATGTATTTTACATGAATACAAAGAGCAATTTGGAACATTTTACCTTTTATTTGCTCGCAGGGTAGCCCAGACTGACTGGCACCCGCCTTATGTAAATATATTTATTTGTTTTCATCAATGTATTTTACATGAATACAAAGAGCAATTTGGAACATTTTACCTTTTATTTGCTCGCAGGGTAGCCCAGACTTACTGGCACCCGCCTTATGTAAATACATTTATTTGTTTTCATCAATGTATTTTACAAGAATACAAAGAGCAATGTGGAACATTTTACCTTTTATTTTTTCCAAACTAAATATTGTTGTTGTTTTTTTTCACAATAAAATTTTGTTGCTGCTGAATTATCCACTAACCTCATTTATAGCATTTGAATGACATGAAAGAGAGTGTTTGCGGTGATAGAAGAGATGTGCGCTGTGTTATAATGCGTTGCTATTGGTCATATAATTTAATGTGTATGCTTAAAAAAAAGTGCATAGAGCTGCTAATTTTATTTATTGTTTGTTTATTTCCAAATATAAAATTTGTTGAAATGTTTTCAGTGTTCTTCATCAGTTCTTTTTGAACATTTTCATCTCATTTGAACAAAACTGTGATAATATTGATAATCGTGATAATTTTGGTCACTATAATCGTGATATGAAATTTTAATACCGTTACATCCCTATGTGCCCCTGAGTTGGGAGAATCTTTTTTTTAGCCATTTTTGGTTATCTGCTCCCCTGAGCTCCGCCTGTATTAATAAATCTGCTATGTAGCCTTCTTGGCAGGTGTAGGACGTACTACTAGGAATCCTTCCCTGGAGTTCAGCTAGGGACCAAGTTGTCCTTGGGTACTGCTTGTAAAAAGTGAGCCTTATTAGGCCTCCTTGTTATAGAGAGTCGTCCTGCTGAGGCTTCTGCTCCCCTGAGCGAGGACCTTCGTCCTTATTGCTGGTGCAGGGAGTATGCCAGGTTGTTTAAGCTCTCTGTGAGCCTCCTTGGCTACTTGACCTTAGTGTGGAGTGTTGCTAGGCCTCCTCTCCTTTATAAGAGGTGTTTTACTGAGGCTTCCGCTCTGAGCTTCGCGGGCCAGTTGGATCAGGTTATTAGGCTCTCTGTAGCCTCCTTGATAGCTGTTCTCTATTAGGATGTAGTCAATTTGAGAGAAAGTTTGTTGAGGCCTCTGTCCTTAGAGCCCAAATGGGTAATAGTGCTAAGTTGCTAGCTCTTGTCTTGGCCTTCTTGGCTGCTGCCTGTGGGTTAGAGTATCTGTTATGTACGCTGTGCTACGTAATTTTGTTTCTTGCATATGTTGCTGCATATGCGTCTGTGTCTGTCTTCGATTGGAGGCTCTGCCTGTCAATCTGCTGACGTCTGGAATCGCGCCACCAATCACCTGTCGCTGTACAGTTTATGAATTGCTCTAATGGTGCGTTCAAGTCCTCCTGGGAAGTTCGTACGTACGAGGTGGGAAGTCGTGTTTACGACATGAGGTGCGTTCAAGTCAGTTTCGTCGCAGCAAGATGGCGGTGTACCTTCTTTTAATGGATTACACGAAAATACAGCAAGGTTTGTTAACTCCTGCTTATAGAAAATGAAGAACAAAGAATGCGCATCAAGTGTGTTTCTCTTTTTATGTTTTTAAATAACTTATGAAGCCAATGTAAACTGTATCATTATAGGCCTACTTATTATATAATTGTTATATTACAATGATATCATATTTTGTGCAGAAAGCTTACTTTGTTATAAATGAAAAAGCCTTACAATGTCACTGCTAAATACCTGTAAGTATTGTGATATATATTTTACTATCACTTTTCTCTCAATTAAAATTTACCGTCAACTACAGGCGTTGCATCCATTGATTCCGCCATGTTTCTCACTGACACGCCCCCAACTCGTACAGATCGGGGCTTAAAGAAAATCCCGAGCTCCCCACTGGTATTTACGACATTGTGGTGGTGTTCAAGTGCGTTCAACTCGTAATTACGATCTATACGAGATGATTTGAACGCACCATAACTTCAATGGCAACAGTTGAGATAGACTCTGGGTTGGGAAAGTGTATGCACACTCTGTGAGGACGGTTTTCTCATTCGAGAGGCCAGTCTGAGAGACTGATTGATGTCTGGGGTTCGATGCTTTTATGATCTGGCAATTAGATCAGTTCTCTTGGTTGTTTGTGCTCAAATGTGTTTGTGCTCTTGATACATGCTTGATGTGTCTGCTAAATGTTTGTTGCTCTCATGAAATCTTCATCTAAGTTGAGTCAGTTCACCATCCAACACTATGTAGACTGGCGGGAGAGGTTGTGACTAGGGCTGCAACTAACAATTATTTTAATAATCGGTTAATCTTTTGATTATTTTTCAGATTAATAAACCCGATTTTATTCAAAAACAGAACTGACAGTGCATTCGCTTAGCTTTTGTCCAGTCTGGCGCCTCATGCTGCTCTGCTCTGCGCTCAACTTTTTTTTATACTCAAACATCTCTGCGACTTATTGAGTGGTGTAATAGTCGCGCGACACAACAAATCGATAATAACATTTGTTGCCAACTCTTTTTTTAATAATCAAATTTTATCGATTCGTTGTTGCAGCCCTAGTTGTGATTCAGGTAAGCAGGTCGCGACCTACATTTGCAAATGTAGTTTTCATGAAATGTATTAGACACACTAGTGTTAGAAGTGGTGCTAATTATGTATGTTTTTGTTTGTTTAGTTAGAGCGTCTCGTATGCTGAAGATGTTTCTTTCTACATTTTTTGTTGATAGTTAGTTTAGTTCTTTAACTTAAGTTAAATGTTTTTGTTATATTCAGTTTTTGATTTAAGCACCACTCTCTCGCTCCTTCCTCTCCACCAGATTGTTTATTGATTTTGCTTGTCCTTGTTACATTGAACAAATTGTAAATATTCATTACTTCATTACTTTATTACTACTTCACTTTATTGCAGTTAAAGAATTAAATCTTTCAACTAAGTTGTTGGCTTGTTGTCCGTTCCTTTTCTTTTGCAATCCCTGTCACTGTCTTTACACGCACATGCAAAACTTTTATGTCTAATAATATTCCTAGACAAATAACATCTAATTAACGAGGGACATAACAGCATCTCTAGAGCTCTTTCTTGAAAGTGGTCCTTCTTTGAGGCCTCTGATCTTCAGGACTCTGTCTGAACAGAATTTCAGAGTGGTTATGCTCTCTGTGAGCCTCCTTGGAAACTGGCCTGAATATAGAACGTAGTCAGGCCTCCTCTCTTTTGGTCACCCTGCTGAGGCCTTTATTCTTTAGAAGTTCTGGTTTATGATAATATTCACTAAAATGTGTTCTTAGAAATACCAAGCTCTTGAGCTTTGTAGTCAGGGTTTTTGTAGCTAGGGCTCTGGCCATAGGGAATTAGTCACAACACTGGTGTGTACTATAGGGATGGGGACTCCTCAGAGTCTTGACTTTGTTATGAACATTAAAGTCTTAATTTTCTCCCATTATCCAAGCCACAGAGGACACAGTGAATTTGTATTATTTTTTAAGGTAATGCGCCACAAAATATACCTACATTCGTTTATGTCTGCGCAAATCATTTCACTCCAGACTGCTTTGTGAATGAGGGTCAATACAAAGGGACAATACAAAGAATAGGTTTTGCTAAAGAGTTGTTACTCAAGAATGGATCAGTACCAACTGTTCGTGATCCAGCTTATAGTCTCCGGAGCGATACTGGTCATGGCAGTAATGAAAGGGAGAGTGCACACTTTATTACAGTTCATTGGAGTTGTTTTATGGATTTACCAGTTTAAGCGTCCCCCGGAAAGGCATAAAGTCTGTATATATTTGTGGTTTTGTGTAATTCACTGTGTATGTTGATGATAATACAAGGGAGAGAGAGAGAGTTTATGGATAAGAATTTAATACTCACTTCTTGTACTATGATTTATTGAGCTCTAACAGTGATTTTGCCATCATTCAGATGGGGTCTACTCTGCTACAACAGGCTTGTAGAGGATAGAAAAAAGGTGACAGTATAAGTTATAATAACCGTATTTAAACTAGGCTATACCTGTTCTATCAGCATATAGCCTATTATCTGGCTCCGAACACCGCTGTTATAGTTTCTGACATTTTATTGTGTGAGATCTGTTTTGTTGTCACCGGAGCATGAGCTTTTAAAGCTCCGCCCTCTTCTTGAGAGGGTGCCAGGAGCTGCAGCTCATTTGCATTTAAAGGGAGACACACAAAAATGGTGCGTTTTTGCTCACCCCCAAAAATTTATCTGTGGAGTATTTTGTGCTAAAACTTCACATACACACTCTGGGGATATAAGAGACTTATTTTACATCTTGTATAAAGTAACATAATTAGGTGCCATTTAACAGGTGCCCATAAACAACCAATAAAAACCTATATATATATATATATATATATATATATATATATATATATATATATATATATGTACTTGTGTTTGTATACAGTTTGTGTGTTGTTATACAGGCCTATATAAAATAGGAAATCAGATTTTACCGATGCAAAGCTTTTAAAGGGAGATGCATCACGGTTTCAGTCCAATTTCTATCCGATGCACACCACTCCAACCGGTGCACTTGCATCGCAGACCCTTGCATCGATTGTGCCAAGCCACAGACACATACACACAGACACACACATACTCATATAGCCTACAATGACTCTCAGCCTCACACACACAAGCACTTTATGATATATATTCATAAAGATCCCTTAATGTTTCATGTCATGGTTATGACCATGTCATATCAGTCTTAAATGTTACCTGATAAGTGTGTTTTTCCCCCTGTTTTCAGAGCCTTTTGTGGCATAAATCCCCAGACGGGCAGCAAGGCAGAGAAAAAACGAGGGCTGAACGCACCAGTTTGCACACTTTTGAGGAAACTGCTGGATTTTGAATTGGTGGGCAGGGGACATTAGGGGACATTAGTGGGCAGGGGACATTAGAGGACATTAGTATGCTTGACAACTCATGTTCAACAAGTTTGGTACAGTAATATATTGTTTGTTTGTGCATTGTGCACTCTGTTTTCTCATCAGTTTTAAGAGAAAATAAATATATATATATAAACAAAATACTAAGTGTTTTGTTTTTCTTTGCAGAAGTCTGCAAATTTATTTATCCAAGTTACAACATTTAATTGTAATATTTACAATATTCTGTCCTGTGAAATTACAGGAAATCCCTAAAATTACAGGAAATTCATGGCTACTGAGTTGCCATAAATATAACATTTTGCTGTAATATTTACAGTATTCTATCCTGTGAAATTACAGGCCATTCTATTAAGTACAGTACCTTGTTGTAGTTATTTTACAATAACAGTCCTGTATACTGTTTACAGTAAATTACGGCAACTATTAGCCAGGAATTTCCTGTAAAATTACAAGAAATTTCTAACAGTGTAGGCTTTTTTTAAAATAAAGTGCACAAAAAGATGTTTATATATATATATATATATATATATATATATATATATATATATATATATATATATATATATATATTTATTTTATTTTATTTATTTTTTTGTCCGGCACAAACAAAGCACAAAAGATTGAGCCTATTTTGGGTGAATTTGGAGCAGGTCGGGGGGCTGATTGACGTCATCATCTGTAATTTGGTGTCTAATATTTTAAAAACCAGAGCAGCACAAACAAAACTTTACCGGCACAAAACAGCACAAACAAACGAGACTATTTTGGGTAAATTTGGATAATAGTACGTCATGTTGTGATGTTACAGCTCCACCTCTTCAAAACATTTCAATGAGGTTGATCAAGGTGAAATATGTTTTGAATAGGTGGAGCTGTAACATCACTACATGACTTGCTATTTTAGAAAGCACATGGAAAAATGTAAAATGTTGCACATGGAAAGATTATAGGGTACATCAAAACAGAAATAAATAAAATCTAAATACCCGCATGAACAGAAAACATTCTCGGCAAATCAGTCCGTGTCTACTATGAGCAATCCTTTTCATACAGTGTCTAACATTTGATATGAAAAGACATATTTTTATTAACTTTTAGCGTGTAGCTACAACAGAAACGACTTGCCCACAGCAGTTCTCTCTAGAGATGAAGCAGTTCTCTCTATACATCTCTACAAATGTCATTAAGGATATAACATTAAAGAAACTTGAATGATCTGATAACTATAATAATAGCTGCCATGTAAATAATGAAATATTAGATTTTGTGTGAGCACCTTTTTTTTTTTTTTAGCATGTCTTCATTTATTTTTTGCGACTTTTCAAATGACATTATACATTGGTTGTTTTACCTTTGTACAGGACCCAGGAAATCACAGGAGATTTCACTGTGGAACATGTTTATTGTATCGTTTTTATCCAGCTGCATTTGTGTAAACTGTGATAACTTGATATTCTAAAAGTTTCTTACACTCTCACTCACTCAGCAGGGATTAATTATGAACTGCTCCATATTTATGATTATGGGCGGAGCTATATGACATCACTGCAGGTGAGTAAGTAAAACTAAACCGGTGAACAGGAAGCTTCATCAAACAGCAGCATTTAGTTTCAGAAGAGGACTGCGACTGATTGAGGCAGCAGCAAAACTGTCATGTCAAAAAGGCCACATCCCACCACTGGTGAAGAGAAAGGAAAAAAGATGAAACCAGAGGAAGAGAAAAAACAGCAAGATAAAGGTATGTTAAGAAAATTAATGTTAACTAGGTTATGTTGCGAGTTATATTTAGTTGGCTATAGTTAATTAACATACTTAGCCTAGGTAGCATATCTTATTGTTTAAGGAAAGTTCAAGTAGGGACTGTAGGGGTGTGCGATATCATGATTTTGTGGACTATTAAAATGTCTATTGTATTGTGCTTCAGCGCATATTCTATCAGTTGCAGTTCTGGCGCCTCCGTCTCAGTACTGTACAACTTAACATACATTCACATCACAAGTAAGGACAGCTGTAGCGTTACACTCACGGGACACTGCACTTATTTGCAATCACAAAAGTTCATTATTTTAATGTGCTTTAAAGCCTTGCCGGTTAAACTTTTCATCCGCGTGCTGTTATGACGTGCGCCTTTTCTGAGCGCATACACTCAAAGCGTGCGCAGCCACACATACCAAAAGTCTGTCAAACATTCAGGTTTAAAACAACTTGAGAGTGAGTAAATGATGACAAAATGTTCATTTTTGGGTGAACTATCCCTTTACTGTTAATAAATGTATTTTTTTGTTATCTTGTTACAGGTCCATCTGATCTGTTAATTTTATGTCACTTTTTAAATATTTAATATAATGTCTGTTTTGTACATTAAGATTTATTTTTTATATAAGTAGATACTATTTAGCTTAAGTTAATTTATTTGTAGTTGATTGTTCTGCACTTTTGCATGTTGCTAAGTTTTTAACCAAGCAGCTAAAGTTGTTAACTTGTTTACAGTAAATGCATTGTCTGCTAGTTTATTTAGCTACTTTTCAGTACACCACATTAACTCACTTAATCCCACTGGTAACAATTGTGACCACAATTTTTTTTCTCACATATTTTAGTGTGGTAGTTTAACAAGCAACTCTTATGTCTACAACATGAGTTCGGGGCAGGTCTAACATGATTAGGTAATTTGGTCATGTGACCACACATTTATTTCCTGGTATTTACATCTTAACACAGTGATGACACCAAAGCTCAGAAACGACATGCAAGTTTTCTAAGTAAATATAAAAAAATATTATTTTTTTTTGAACACATCATCATGAAATATATTTATCTATACATATTGAATTTATATTAATATATGGTCAATTCTGTTGTCAGACTGCAGATAAATGAAGACAGTTACTGTTGTGACCAGTAATATAGCACAGGGAGTCTTTGTCCCCTATATATCATTCTGTGTTATTCTTAAGAACTCTCAGACTGACCTTAAGTCAAGATTTGGATTTACTTGACCTTGGTGATCCAGGGCCTGTCTGTCTAGTTCTATCTGTCTGTCTACACTGTTAGAAATTTCTTGTAATTTTACAGGAAATTCCTGGCTAATAGTTGCCATATATTTACTGTAAACGGTATACAGGACTGTTATTGTAAAATAACTACAGCAAGGTACTGTACTTTTCCTGTAATTTCACAGGATAGAATACTGTAAATATTACAGCAAAATGTTATATTTACGGCAACTCAGTATCCATGAATTTCCTGTAATTTTAGGGATTTCCTGTAATTTCACAGGACAGAATATTGTAAATATTACAATTAAATGTTGTAACTTGGATAAATGTCCTCTTTCAGACTTCTGCAAAGAAAAACAAAACACTTAGTATTTATTTTAAGATATTTTTATTTTCTCTTAAAACTGATGAGAAAACAGAGTGCACAATGCACAAACAAATAATATATTACTGTACCAAACTGGTTGAACATGAGTTGTCAAGCATACTAATGTCCTCTAATGTCCCCTGCCCACTAATGTCCCCTAATGTCCCCTGCCCACCAATTCAAAATCCAGCAGTTTCCTCAAAAGTGTGCAAACTGGTGCGTTCAGCCCTCGTTTTTTCTCTGCCTTGCTGCCCGTCTGGGGATTTATGCCGCAAAAGGCTCTGAAAACAGGGGGAAAAACACACTTATCAGGTAACATTTAAGACTGATATGACATGGTCATAACCATGACATGAAACATTAAGGGATCTTTATGAATATATATCATAAAGTGCTTGTGTGTGTGAGGCTGAGAGTCATTGTAGGCTATATGAGTATGTGTGTGTCTGTGTGTATGTGTCTGTGGCTTGGCACAATCGATGCAAGGGTCTGCGATGCAAGTGCACCGGTTGGAGTGGTGTGCATCGGATAGAAATTGACCCTTCGCTAAGCCACGCCCGAAAACCGCCACAGGCCAATCGTGGCTTAGCAACCGTAACTAGGCGCGGGAGGTCTGGCAAGCTTTCGACCGAGGGAAACATGCCGAAGCGTTGTGCGTATGGATTGTGCAAATCTGATACCCGGTATCCTGAAAGTTTGGACGGGGTGGTGGATTTTGTTCCCTTCCCGAAACCTAAAACCCAAGGGGAGAAATGCCGGGCGTCATCTTCATTTATATAGCGCTTTTAACAATGTAGATTGTTCCAAAGCAGCTTTACATTGATAATAGGAAATTAAAAGTAAAGTGTTTTGACTTTATAGCAGCTCTAGAATAAAGTTATTGTCCAGATCGTGGATCAAGCAGTGTGATTAAAGGCAAGACGGAGGCTCACAGACATAATTTAACGTTACTTAAAATATATTTCAGCATTTTGTTAATCGACGGCCAAACTAGTAATGTTACTCCAATCCGATCGCGACTCTCCCGGTGTCTAGTAAAAGTAAAAGGTAGTTAGTAAAAGGAGGGAACATCAGGGGGCTTGCCGGAGATCTCGGAAAAGGTTGGTGTGCAAACTTAATCAGTTCATAACAGTAGTCACTTATATGACCCACGACATGTGAGCAGTAACGTTAGCCTGGCGCGCTAAAAATATAAGCGGGAGAATGTTATCATTGCAAAGTGGTCAGGCTAATGTCTTGTGTTTATTCCACAATACTTATGGATAAGCTGTTTGATTTATAAATATTAGAATATTTTCAAATTTCACTCACCCTGCTGTGCATGCACAAAGCTGTTCCTCAATTTGTGTGTTTCCCATTTGAATGATCAGCGTATGAGGCGGCTGCTGCTTGTGCTGGGACCTAACGTTATAGGCTTTAGCTTCAATTTTGATGAAATTATTCTCTAATCGTTTGCATATTATGTCGTGGATATAGCCCTCGAATGCATTCTGCAGTCTTGCTCTCTCATATTTTCACCTGTTCGCCAAAAATGACTAATTATCTCCTTAGGAATGTCTGAAACCAGTGCATACATACTGACTGTAATAGACGTGCCAGGCGCAAAAGCTTGACAGGCGTAGCAACAGTAACTAAGGAGGGCGGGGCTTAGCGAAGGGTCAATTTCAAAATTCAAACAGCAACGATCCCACAATGCTATGCGGTGGCTGTAAAATAATGCTTCTACAGTGTACAATAAAATTACAGGACTGTCCATAAATTTCCCATCATGCATTTGCATTTACAATAAAAACATGAATACAACATGTTGTTGTAAAATTTATTGTAAAAATTACATCAATTGCTAACAGTGTATAGGTCTATCTATCTGTCTGTCTGTCTGTCTATCCATCTATCTGTCTGTCTGTCTGTCTATCTGATTTATTGTTATGTATTTATTTAAGTTATAATAATTACCTTCCAATTTCCTATAATTTGTCATTTTGTCATAATTTATTTGATTTTGTGCTGTACTGCTGCATATGAATACTATTTTGTCCTGTTTGAAAGTGAGCCAGACAATGTTTACTCATTTGTTAATGGAATAAAACACTAATTTAAACTTTTTTAACCCTATCTTTAAACAAATTTATGTAGGTTTGTCAGTTTGTAAATGCATTAACAACGTAGACCTAGACATAAAATGTCTCGGTTACGTATAACCCTTGTTCCCTGGAGGAAACAGAGATGTCACGTCGGATGACCGACAAATAGGTATCTTGCTAGAGAGGCCAATCTAATTCAAGTGTAACTAAAACGAACCAGTGCACATTGGCATGCAATGATTGCATCAGCTGCTCTGCCTCGGGTACATAATGAGCAGCAGGTGCATCGCATTTTTCAGGTTTTCGCTGAGTAGTCGAGCCTGTGACCTGGCCGCCCAGCGGGGTACAGCAGATGTGGCGATGTGACCTCTCCGTTCCTTCCTTCAGGGAATGAGGGTTACATATAGGTAGCCGAGACGGTACCTATCAGTCGGTCACTCTCGCATCAAGTCAGATGACCGACGAATAGGAATCCCTACCAAAGCGCCACAGCTGCTGCCCCCATTTAGTGCCTTGTTTAAGCCTCGTACACCCTCTTACCTGATGGGACAGGGCTAATAATGCAAAATACACAGATAATGTACATCACTGCTGTTCCGCATAACCCACTCAGTGAGACTATTGGATAACATTGGGAAAGCGTGCCCTTTCCACTGGAAAAGAAATGCTGCGGAAGCCACATCCTTTCCCTGAAGGACTTCCGTGGAGATGTGTATATATGGACTAAACGCGTAGGGTTGTACTACATATGGAAGATACTGGGGTGACTCCAACCTCATAAGAGATGGGTTCTCCCAAGGGAAAGAGACAGGCTTCCGTTCAGGAGCAACCATGGAAAAATAGACATATGGGATCCCCTCAGGGTAACACATGTCACCCAGCCTAGATCTGGTTCTCAAGGATACAGTGGAATATAGGCCTTGCGCTGGATGCTCCGCCACGTCCAGTACAGAGGGTGATGGAGGACTCAGGTTTAAACTCTGGAGAACATAAGTGCAAATGTTAAAAGAGACGGGCCTGGCCTCTTTGTGCTTTTGCCTGTTGAGGTGAGAACACAGGAGCATACTGGCTCTTCATGTAGGCTATAGAATCTAGCGAACGTGTTAGGTGCCGCCCAGCTCGCAGCTCTACAAATGAAATATGTCAGCGAGCTGCCATGTGCCAGCGCCTTGGAGGATGCAACACTTCTTGTAGAGTGAGCTCACAACCTGAACAAGCAATCCACGCTTTGTGCTTTGTAAGCCAAGTTAAATTCTGTCAGCCCGCCGAAAGGGATTTGCTTTTTTTAAAGTGAACCAATCAGGCTTCAGTATTCTGAGAAAACGGAGTTTCCCCATATGCATCAGAATGAGAGTGAACTGTATCAAAAGGGAATGATTATTATGAAAATTGTTCTATTCAGCAATGTAGATGTTATATTGTCATTGTTTTATTAGCCATGGCGTCCTCGAGTGATCATCCAGTGTTCTGTGACATCTGTGATGAAAGTAAGGAGAAAGCTGTGAAGACCTGCCTGACATGTCCAAGCTCTTACTGTGAGACTCATCTGGAGCCTCATCGCAGAGTCCCACGTCTAAAGAAACACACACTGATCAATCCTGTGGAAAATCTGGAGGATTATATATGCCAGAAACACGAGAGACCTCTGGAGCGGTTTTGTAGAGATGACCAGACGTGTGTTTGTCTGTTCTGCACTGAAGGAGAACACAGGACTCACAACACTGTTCCTTTAGAGGAGGAGAGTCGAAAGAAGGAGGTAAAGAGTTAAAAACTAAACAGTTATGTTTTTTTTTTACAAAAAAAAATTAAATTAACTTTTAAATTATATGATTCAACTTGATTTTTTTAAAGGCAGTTTAATTTAATTAAATTTATAGTGACTTGTACAGCGATTTGAATATACAAAAAATTAAGTCAGCAATTGAACTTTACAGTTACGTTTACAGTGTAGTAACAATAAAATTATGCACTTTTGGGGGATTTTATGTAATTTAGTATATTTTATATCATTTTTATGAACAAATACTCAAATATTTGGAACTTAACTACAGTATAAATATGCACTTCTATAAATTTCTAGATTTCATTCTTAATAATTTGGATGTTTATTTGGTCTTTATCTAACTTTTATTTGTCAAATAACTATTTGTCAAACCGACAAATATCTTCTGTGAAAGTCTCAGGACGAAAAATGTTTGTCTAATCATTGCATTCGGTCTGATGTGATGTCCTACCTGCCTGTCAACCTATTTCCATACCTCCCAACACCCTGCTCATGCAGACGCCACATGTCATTAGCATGTTCTGTAAGACTGTCCAGAGTTGTAGACACTCAGGCTGTGTTCGAAATCACCCCCAATACCCTCATTCACTATTTCCTACATTACTCCTTTCATAAAGTCCACTTGAAGGAGTGAATAAAAACGAGTGAGTGAATTTGGACACTGAGTGCACCGCAAGGGCTGTCGCTTTTGCATAGTTTGAGCTTGCTGTTTGATAATAATTTAAAACTTTGCAAACTGGAAGCTCCAGTAAGATGAAAAGATTTATCTTGAACTCTTTCATGGACACTAGCATGTATAAACCTTAAAGGGGGGGTGAAATGCTCATTTTCACTCAATCTCCTGTTAATCTTGAGTACCTATAGAGTAGTATTGCATCCTTCATATCTCCAAAAAGTCTTTAGTTTTATTATATTTATAAAAGAAAGATAGGCTGTACCGAGTCTTTCCGGAAAAAAACGAGCGGCTGGAGGCGTGCCGTGCGGGCGAAGCTAAAGCTGTGCTAACACGCCGAGCTAACAACACACAGAGACATTTGAAGCAGTTTTACTCACCGAACCTTTATCATTGCGACTGCTCGATCCTTAAGCATTAGACGATCTGCAAATCCGTCGATCTGGGCTTTGTTTATAAAACAATCATCGTCGAAATGCAGGGAAAAAACAGTCTTGCACAACTTCGTTGATGCTCTGGAAAAACAAACTCCATCCACTGGCCCCTAACGCTGGGTTCTTTGGGAATCTGTGCAGGGTTGTCTTGCCCTGGCAACCAAAAACCTACTTCTTTGGTGACATTGACTTCCCTAAACCGAGCACAGCGCTTAGATGAGGTACTGCTTTCGCTCTCTTCTCTCTCTGGTCTATGAGTGCGCGCGCGCGCGCAACCTTCCGGGAGAAGTGCCCTTAGGACCCATATAAGGAAATTCCGCCCCATCTGACGTCACACATGCCCATACTCGAAAAAAACTTTCCGAAACTTGTGACAAACCGGAAGGACAATTTTTGGCACAGAAATACTCCTTCAAACGTACAATTTAATTTTTGAAACTTTGTCAATGTTTAGCATGGGAATCCAACTCTTTAACAGTGTAAAAAACTCAGTATGCATGAAATAGCATTTCACCCCCCCTTTAATTAAACAGTTTAATAATCTAAAAAAAGGAATTTATACCTGTTTGATATTACGCTGTAGCCACACTGGACCAGTGGTTTGGAAAATGGATGGATGATTCAGCTGCGGGCACCATCTTCTGAAGAGACACAGGAATTCATTCAGCGCAATTGTCACAGTGCATTATATTCAAATATTTGGAACTTAACTGCAGTTAAGTTCCAAATGGCAATGACGCCATGTCATTGTCACAAACTGCTCTAAGACTTGGGTTGATGATCCAAATGCAGATTTATTGGTACAATCCAGAATCGTAATTCATATAACAGGCTTAGGGTCAAACCATAGAGCAAACGTACGATAGATACCAAAAACACAGGCAAACAAGGATATCAAGGACAATGGGCAGAAGAACATGGAGACAGGCGCTCAGAATAGCAGTGCAACACAAAACAAGACTACTAATGAAAACACGGGGCTAAATAGGCAGATTTAAGCTGCGTTTCCACTGAAATTGCCCGGAACAATTTGTCCCAGGAACTTTTTTTGCCCCAGACCGGTTGCTTTCTGCGTTTACACCGCGGTCTAAAGTACCGGGAAGGTAAACTGCGCGCAACTGCTCCTCCCAGTCTGCGATGGACAGTAATCAGTTTTGAGCGCCACATTTATAATAAGTACGGAGGAGATTCAAACTGTGCTGCAGTTATGTATTGGTTTACTAATGAGGTAATTAACAAAACAAAATAGACGAGCACTGATACTAAAGCGTGTTCAGAAAGCTCGTATGCGTATAAAAATAGACAACGTATGTTATCAGTTATTGTGAGATGCCTGAGACGAACGCGCAAAAATGTCCTCTTTCGCAAATACGCTTAAAAAAAGCCTGAACCCCGTCTATCAATCATAAATAGTGACAGTCTTGTAAATAGTTGTTTGTTACTAACCTCAAAGCGCTATTTCAATCCTGTTATAGTAAATTTGTAACAATTGGAGTGCCTTGCAATAGATGACAATGTGTAAACATAATGACTTAATAATAAAAGCTGTGGCAGAAAAGAGACGAGCACTGATAAAGCGTGTTCAGTAAGCTCGTAATGCTAACGTTAGATATAAAATTTGTATGTTATCAGCTATTGCGGACATTGACCGTGAGATGGCTGGGACGAACGCGCAGAAAGTTTCCTCTTCCACAAATACCCTTAATAAAGCCTGAAACTCGTCGCCAGTCCACCAGTTTTTTTTTTATTAAATTCCATATTTGCAGACAGACAACTCTTACTGCATGAAGCCACGACATGAACCGCAATAGATTTTTTAAAAAGGGAGGTTAAAAATAAATAAAATGCTGCGTGGAGTCATCCAACCAAAATGCGGCGTGAACACAACCAATCAGCTTGTGCAGCGCTGTTCCTGAACTTTGAAAAAGTACTACCTCATGAGCAGGGACTATCGGAGGGGGAAATATTTACCCGGAACTTCATTTAGACCCTGGTTCCTGCGGTGTAAACGCATCAAGTACCAGCCCAAAGTTCCTAGTTCCTGGGGAAAGTTCCTGCGGTGGAAACGCGGCTTTAATCTGCTGAACAAAATCACACAATCATGAGAACAGACAATATATACCAGAAAATTAAGTTCATAATGGAAAAGCCCAGGAGTCAGGAGAAGTGCCCTCTGGTGGAGATTAAGGGCACTCCAGCTGGCGGATGAGACATATCCTCCCCCCTTAAGGAGCGGATTCCAGATCCTCTATGGCTCTTTTCCACTGCATGGTTTAGCTCGGTACGGTTCGGCTCAGCACGATTCGGCTCGCTTTGCTTTTCCGCTGCGTGGTACGACTCGGCTCGGTTCGCTTTAGCTCGGTTTGCTTTTCCACTGCAGTTAATACTGCTAAAAAGTGGGTGGGATTATAGACTGATCATTATAATTGCAGCAACCAGAGAGAGGAACGTCTGCACTTCGTCCACTGACCATGATTCAGCCATTTCTTTTTTTGACTTTTTTTTTTTCTTCAAGCAAGTCAAGCAAGTAGTTTAAAAACAGGTGCTACAGCAGTTGCTGTTACTGGCTATTTAAATCTAGCGGGTTTGGTGTCTCGTGTCACAAATGCAATGGTAGTTACTATTCTGTCTGACCATTCAGTGATCTGCAGTGTTTTCACGTCACATTTTAGTATCAGTATCGTGCCATGCAGTGAAAAAGCGACACAAAGTGAGCCGTACCTACCGTACCATGCAGTGGGAAAGCGTTACGAAGTAAGCCGTACCGTACCATGCAGTGGAAAAACGCCAAAGCGTGCCTTACTGAACCATGCCGTACCCTTACATGCAGTGGAAAAGCACCAAAAACGGATACATAAATCCAGGAGGGAGGTGCAGCGTCGTGGAGTGGAAGCAGGACTGGAGACAGACGGACCGGGGAGCCAGTGCAGAGTAGGCAGGCAAGGTGTACAGGGCGGAGCTGGCCGGACTAAAGACCACCTCTGTGGAGCTGGAGACCACCACAGCAGAACAGATGAGCACCACAGCAGAGAAGACGGGTCTGAAAATCCCCACGGTGGAGCAGAAGGGGCTGGTGACCACCACAGCGGCCCTGAAGACCACCAAAGCATAGCTGGGGACCACCACGGTGGAGCCGGCAGAGCTGGTGACCACAACGGCGGAGCAGAAGACCACCAGGACAGATCAGACTGGTCTAATGAACCCCATAGCGGATCAGCCAGAACATTGGTTAGGGTTGGCCTCTGGGGCTGTGTCAAAACAGGCAGGACATTCAGGAGTAATGTCTGTGACAAAGCAAGCAGAGTCTGTGGCTTCCTTGGCCAAGACGAGGCAGGCAGGGAGTTCATAGACGACCTCCATGGTCGGACCAGGACAGACAGAGAGCTAAGGGACAACCACTGTGGTTGTATCCAGCCAAGCAGGGAGTTCAGAGATGATCACCGTGGTTGTTGTTTCTTGGCAGACATGGTGTTCACAGGCGACCACTGTGGTCATAACAGCACAGGCAGACAGTTCACAAATAGACGGTGAAGCAGAGACTTTATCAGTGATCTTGACAATAGCAGGACATACCAAGAACAGTAGTTTGCCTCAGATAAAACTAGGTCAGGTGTCACTGCCTCTGGAGAAACGGAAGAAACGTACATGGACCAGACATATAAAATGACCATTGCCGTAACTGAGAGTGCAATCAGCTGTAGGAGATCCTCTGAGACCTCCCGACTCGATACCACCAGATTCGGATGCACTGGACACAAAGATGATGTCAGGACCACTGAGATGCCGGCTGCTCGCATCGACATCAACGGTAGGTCCTCCAAACTGGAAGCCAGTCTCAAGTGCCTAAGGACCTTCTTTGTAGCTTTGGTGCAGCGTCGATGACGGCTGAAGACTCTGGCGTGGCGGCCATGATGGCTGAAGACTCTGGATTTGGGTCCACCTGACATGGAAGCGCCGTGAGCACCGGACTTGGGATCATCAGACTTGCTGAATCGAGAAGCCACCGGAGCTTGATGCAAACTATCCCCCCCACCCCCACCCCCCAAAAAAAAAAATGTTAGAGTCCTCCTTTACCTCCTCCACATTAAAAGGAGAACCAATCAGCTGCGATGACAAATCAATATAATGTGCCAAAGTCCAGTCTGGGTCATGTAGCGGCATAATTAAACTGAGGGGCTCAGACAACCCACCCCCAAAAAGATCATTAGGGGAATCTTGTCCATGTTGGTTAAGTGAGCTAACTCAAAGTCCAGTACATAGTCCTTTGACGCTGTTCTCTTTGTGTCGGAGATGCATAATTCTCACTGCTGGATCCATTTAATGATGTAGTCTTCTGTCACAAACTGCTCCGAGACTTGGGTTGAAGATCCAAATGCAGCTTTACTGGGACAATCCAAAATCATAATCCATTTAACAGGCATAGGGTCAAAACCATAAAGCAAACAATCCAAATGCACGATAGAGTCCGAAAACAAAGGCAAACAAGGATATGCAGGACAGTGAGCAGAAGAACAAGACCAAGACAAGTGAAACCAGGGTACAGGCGCTCAAAATAGCAGTGTAACACAAAACAAGACTATGCAAAGTGAGAATTAAAACACAGAGTTTAAATAGGCAGACTTTAACAAGGGTAATCACTCACAGCTAAATGAAATCACACAATCATGAGAATAGTCAATGGATACTGGGAAGTGAAGTTCAGGGAAAAGCCCAGGCGTCAGGAGGAGTGCCCTCTTGTGGAGATTAAGGGCACTCCAGCTGGCGGATGTGACAGTCGTTACCGTAATTAAGAGATGGCAGCCCATGACGTTCTACCGGGAGCTGTTCACGTCCTCAGACTCAGAGTTATGCGTTTCTGTGTCAACACTATAAATGTTTTGCTGTCAGGTAGTACAAGAAAGAGCTCTGTTAGTTGTTTGTTCATTAATATTGTAATGTTATCTGCTTTGAGACATTGGGTAATTTAACGCAGTCTCTCTTCTGACACCTTGGAGACACTCTGAAGGGAGGGCGCGATCTCATGCTTTCAAAGCTAGCTTGTTATTGGTAGCCTCTCTGAAATGGCCTACTCTACCTTTAAATTGCAATATTTGTATTATTTTTTTACTTTTAAGAATAAAATGTTATCCTCAAAGATAACATTGATTTATTAAAAGCCACAGGAATTTCAAATTCATTTGGTCGTTTAATACAAATCTTTTCAGAAGATGCAGTTATCTGTTTCGCTGTATGTAGACTGACGTTCGTCAGATGATCCTGGACAGACTAAAGAAGATTAAAGAGATCCAGCACTCAGTAGAGCTGAAAAAGGTGAGTGAATTAAAATGTATTTTAATTTTTCAATCGATTTAATAAAGGTTCTCAATTAAATGGATAAAACTTAATAGATAAACCTTCTAATCGTTATCAGAAAAACATAGAGAAAGAGGAGTCCTCCAGTGTTGAGCTCTTCACTGATCTGATCAGCTCCTTTGAGAAATCTCAGTCTGAGCAGCTGAAGATGATGGTGGAAAAGCAGAAAGCAGCAGAGAAACAGGATGAAGATCTGCATCAGGAAATCACTGAGCTGAAGAAGAGAAACACTGAGCTGAAGCAGTTCTCACACACCGAAGATCATCTCCATATCATACAGGTCTGTCAACATCTCTCATCAGTCATCATGTATAATAATACAGGACAAACTATCTGTTCACATACCTGCTGAGCTGCTTGACCATTTTATTTGTACCAGTCTTTTAAAAATTGTACAAAAGGAACTGAAACAGTAATTGTAGTAGACTGAGTACAATTCTAGCCGTTCCAGTTGTTACCGCTAGGGGGTGTATATGCTTGTGTTGTGTGGGAATTACCTGTTACAGTAGAATGCAGAAATCTGCATATCCAAGTTTTGTTGATAAACTTGCCTACTCAACAGGAGAGATTTTCTTCACACACAGTGTGAGTTGCAGTCGGTCATGTTTTACCGCATCCTTTTGATTGACAGGATATAATCGGCACTGATCATAGGCTGTTTTTATATAATCGGCCGATGGCCGATAGTGAAAATAATTGCTTTTATTGGACGATACCGATTGTTGGCCGATACATCGGTGCATCTCTTATATATATATATATATATATATATGAAGAGTTCAGATGCAAAAGCCTCTAAGTGCCATCTGAAATTTTCTTCTAGAATGATCATTTTTATCAAGCTCGTATATTTAAGTTCAGTAATTTCACTTAAAAGGCAATGAAAATTACCTATTAATTGCCATTTAAGTGAAATTACTGAACTTAAATAAACAAGCTTGATAAAAATTATCATTCTAGAAGAAAATTTCAAATGGCACTTACAGGTTTTTGCATCTGAACTCTTCATATATATATATATATATATATATATATATATATACTGAACAAAATTATAAACGACCGGGACGAAGTAGAATTCGAAGTAGAATTTGGAGAAGGCATTCGACTGTGTCCCTCGCGGCGGCCTGTGGAGGGTGCTCCGGGAGTATGGGGTCCGGGGCCCTTTGCTAAGGGCTATCCGGTCCCTGTATGACCGGAGCAGGAGCTTGGTTCGTATTGCCAGCAGTAAGTCAGACTTGTTCCCGGTGCGTGTTGGACTCCGGCAGGGCTGCCCTTTGTCACCGGTTCTGTTCATAATTTTTATGGACAGAATTTCTAGGCGCAGCCAGGGGCCGGAGGGGGTCAGGTTTGGGGACCACACGATTTCATCTCTGCTCTTTGCGGATGATGTGGTCGTGTTGGCCTCATCAAACCAGGACCTCCAGCATGCACTGGGACGGTTTGCAGCCGAGTGTGAAGCGGCCGGGATGAGAATCAGCACCTCCAAATCCGAGGCCATGGTCCTCAGTCGGAAAAGGGTGGCTTGCCCGCTTCAGGTTGGTGGAGAGTTCCTGCCTCAAGTGGAGGAGTTCAAGTATCTCGGGGTCTTGTTCACGAGTGAGGGAAGGATGGAACGGGAGATTGACAGACGGATCGGTGCAGCTTCTGCAGTAATGCGGTCGCTGTACCGGTCTGTCGTGGTGAAGAAGGAGCTGAGCCGCAAGGCGAAGCTCTCGATTTACCGGTCAATCTACGTTCCTACTCTCACCTATGGTCATGAGCTTTGGGTCATGACCGAAAGGACAAGATCCCGGATACAAGCGGCCGAAATGAGCTTTCTCCGCAGGGTGGCTGGGCGCTCCCTTAGAGATAGGGTGAGAAGCTTGGTCACTCGGGAGGAGCTCAGAGTAGAGCCGCTGCTCCTCCACATCGAGAGGGGTCAGTTGAGGTGGCTCGGGCATCTTTTCCGGATGCCTCCTGGACGCCTTCCTGGGAAGGTGTTCCGGGCATGTCCCACCGGGAGGAGACCCCGGGGAAGACCTAGGACACGCTGGAGAGACTATGTCTCCCGGCTGGCCTGGGAACGCCTCGGTGTCCCCCCGGAAGAGCTGGAGGAAGTGTCGAGGGAGAGGGAAGTCTGGGCATCCCTGCTTAGACTGCTGCCCCCGCGACCCGGCCCCGGATAAGCGGTAGAAGATGGATGGATGGAAAATTATAAACACAACACTTTTGTTTTTGCCCCCATTTTTCATGAGCTGTTTCTATGTACACAAAAGGCCTATTTCTCTCAAATATTGTTCACAAATCTGTCTAAATCTGTGTTAGTGAGCACTTCTCCTTTGCCGAGATAATCCATCCACCTCTCAGGTGTGGCATATCAAGATGCTGATTAGACAGCATAATTATTGCACAGGTGTGCCTTAGGCTGGCCACAATAAAAGGCCACTCTAAAATGTGCCTTTTTCATACCCTAATAGGGCAACGAGAGATACAACTGGGAGATACAACTCATAAAATCGTACTCGGTTACTAACGTAACCTTGGTTCTCTCTAGAAGAGGGAACGAGTACTGCGTAAGATTATCTTACGCTAGGGGAAAATCCTTTTTCCGCGAGATATTGAAGCCAAAAATTATCCTTAATTTTGTAATAATGCAAAACGCGTTGCGGCAGCATACAGACATAGGCGAGGCAGCTCACGCGCCTATTGGCTGTTCTGCGGCAACTGCAGCAGCCTATCGAGCGAGGCCTGGCGTGACGCCAGACCCAATGAGGGTGCTTCGCGCCCGCTGCGTCACATCCCGCCGAAACGGGCGTGGTCTAGGCCTATAAATACCGCTCGCAGGCAGCTATTATCTGGTTTTTCATCATCGAAGCAACCAGAGCGTGCGCATGCACGGCAAGATACGCAGTACTCGTTCCCTCTTCTAGAGAGAACCGAGGTTACGTTAGTAACCGAGTACGTTCTCTTACGAGAGGTCTCTCGTACTGCGTAAGATTATCTTACGCTAGGGGACCCAATGCAAAACGCTGTGCATGCTGAGATCTGACACCAAAGACCCAAGGGCGAAAGCCCGGGGTTCATATAGTGCACAATCACCTAGGGAACTCACAGGGAGTCCGGGAAGAGGGATGGGCGAAGCCGCACTCTTCCACATATGGCAGCGTCGCTCAGCTTCGCGTCGCGAATTTCATCATACAGACAGGGCGGGGTACGGCCTGAACTGATGGGGAAATGTGGGTCTTACACAGTTTGCACAGGCACATCTTGTGCTACTGCTTTTAACTGTCGATCATCGAGCTGTGCTCAGTAGACGCAGCATTCTGAGCTGATAGCATCAGGTCAGATAATACTGGTTAACTAGACCGACAGCAGCCTGGCCTGCAGGGCGGGAACCTCTAGGTTGTAAAACCTTATAAATGTAGACGGGGAGGCCCAGCCTGCCGCCGTACAAATATCTTGTAAGGCAATCCCACTCGACCAGGCCCATGAAGAGGCCATGCCTCTCGTGGAGTGCGCTCTGACACCCAACGGGCACTGCATGCCCTTGGAGGCGTATGCTAGCGCTATAGCGTCAACTATCCATCTGGATAGGCTCTGTTTCGACACGGCTAGTCCCTTAGAATGCCCGCTGAACGAAACAAAGAGCTGCTCTGTCTGTCTGAAAACAGACGAGCGAGACACATAAGCTCGTAATGCCCTGACTGGGCAAAGGAGGCCCGCGTCTCTTTCCTCATCAGGGACCGGTAGGGCTGACAGGGAGATGACCTGCGCCCTAAACGGTGTGTTGAGGGATTTTGGAACATAACCGTGCTTAGGTTTGAGTATAACTTTTGAGTCATTAGGCCCAAATTCCATGCACGTCGCACTCACAGAGAGCGTGTGTAAGTCCCCTATGCGCTTCACTGAAGCGAGAGCCAGCAGAAACACAGTCTTGAAAGACAATCGTCTTGATCAATCGTCTGTAAAGGCTCGATTGGTCCACCTTTCATGGCTTCCAGCACCGTAGAAAGGTCCCATACGGGGACTGAGGGAGGTCTGGGAGGATTCAGTCTCTTAGCCCCTCTAAGGAAGCGGATGACTAAATCGTTCCTTCCTATTGACTGACCAAGCGTTGTTCTTGAGAACGCTGCTATAGCCGCCACATAAACTTTGAGCGTGGAAGGGGTCCTGCCCTTATCCGACAGCTCTTGTAGGAAGGAAAGCACCTCCGTCACTCCACAGTCTGTGGGTGACACGCCACGGGCTGTGCACCAGCCCGAAAACACTGACCATTTCGAGGAGTAGAGCCGTCTCGTAGACGGAGCCCTAGCCTGCGTGATCGTGTTTAATACTCCCTTAGGGAGTTCAACATGTACCCGTTGATGGCCCAGACATGAAGGGACCCCAATTCCGGGTGAGGATGCCAGATCGAGCCGTGGGCCTGAGAGAGGAGGTCTCTCCTCACTGGCACTGGCCACGGGGCAGTGCTCGCTAGCTGCATCACAACTGGGAACCAAGGTTGGTTTTCCCAGAACGGTGCTACAAGCAGTACTGAGCATCCTTCTTCCCTGATCCGTTCTATCACCTGAGGCAGGAGAGAGACGGGGGGAAAAGCATAGAGCGGGCGGTGGGGCCATACATGAGCCAGCGCGTCCCTGCTCTTGGAGATAAATTCCGGGCAGTGAGCGTTTTCTTGAGACGCGAACAGGTCTACTTTCGCTCTGCCGAATTTCTTCCACAGCAGTTGGACTGTCTGTGGGTGTAGAGACCATTCGCCTGCCGGAACATTGTTCCTGGACAGTCTGTCTGGTCCTATGTTTAGGAGCCCTGGCACGTGTGCTGCTCTCAGCGAGCACTGGTTGCACTGAGCCCATACCAGGAGGCGTTCCGCTAGCCTGTGCAGGTTCCTGGACCTGAGGCCGCCCTGGCGATTTATGTAGGACACCACAGACATGTTGTCCGAGCGGACCAGGACGTGGTGTCCTTTTATTTGGGGACAAAAACGCGTCAGCGCGTTGTCTACTGCCAGCATTTCGAGGCAGTTTATGTGCAGGAGCTTCTCCCGTTCTGACCACTGGCCGAAGAACGGTCTGTCCTCGAGCAGCGCTCCCCATCCCGAGGTGGATGCGTCCGTGGACACCACTTTCACCCTCGAGGAAGTCCCCAGGCTTACACCTGATTGGTACCAGTCATCCGCTCTCCAAGGTTTCAGAGCTGTGACGCACTTCTGATTGACCTTGAGGCTAAGCAGAATGGATGCCCACGCTTGGCGTGGGACTCGCGCTTTCAGCCAAAACTGCAGCGGGCGCATGCGGAGCAGGCCCAGCTGGAGCACTGATGATGCTGAGGCCATGAGACCCAGCATCTTCTGAAATTTCTTGAGCGGGACAGATGCGCCGCAGCGGAACGAGTTCGCTGTACGCTGAATGTCTACCGCGCGCTGTGGTGATAGTCGCGCTATCATGGACAGCGAGTCCAACTCTGTGCCCAGGAAAGATATCGTCTGACTGGGGAACAGAGAGCTCTTCGCCCAATTGACACTGAGACCCAAATTCTCGAGGTGATCGAGTAAAATGGTCGTGTGTTCTATGAGCACTGAGCGAGATTGCGCTAGAATCAGCCAATCGTCCAAATAGTTCAGTACTCGCACGGCCCATTCTGAGGGGTGCGAGCGGCGCATCCATGCACTTCGTAAATGTACGGGGTGCCAGGGATAAACCGAACGGCAGGACTGTGTACTGATATGCCTGGCCCTCGAAGGCGAATCTCAAATATCACCTGTGACGTGACGCTATCTGTATTTCAAAATACGCGTCTTTCAGATCTATTGACACGAACCAATCTCCTTGGCGAACCTGCGCGAGGATTTTTCTGGTCGTGAGCATCCTGAACTGTCGCTTCACAAGCACTCTGTTCAGTTACCTTAGATCTAGTATGGGTCTGAGACCCCCGTCTTTTTTCGGTACCAGGAAGTATCTGCTGTATAGCCCTCCTTCGCTCTGAACTTGAGAGAGAGGCTCTATGGCCCCTTTGTTCAATAGTTTCGCCACTTCGGCTCGAAGTAAATGTGCTACTTCTGCTTTTACCGTGGTCTCGACGCGCGCCGCATAGCGGCGAGGGCGTCGGCGAAACTGTAGCGAATAGCCTCTTTTTATAATGTCCAGCACCCACTTCGAAACCCCGGGCAGCTTTGCCCATGCGTCTGCATGAATAGCTAGGGGTTGAATACGAAGCGTGCTCCGTTCGCTCAGCGATGGGGAGGCTTCGGTGTGCTGTAACACAAGCGTCGCGCTAGTGACATTTGAGGCATGGGGCGCGCTGATAACAGCGGGCAGATTGCCCGCGCTCGACTCCTCTGCGGCGGTCAACCGCGAGGGGGAGGGCTGGGCGAGTCCCGTAGGAACTGTCATGTCTATGTGTGGATGTGGGCGCGGGACAGCGGGCACATTTATCACACCGAAAGCGTTGTTCGCTTGAGTGAAGCGAATACACGCTGTTTTCGTTTTTACAGGAACCGTGAGACATGCATAACGTGGTGTCTGTGGGCACTGGGTAGTGGGCACATTTACCACGTTTGAAGCGCAACCGATCTGAGTCGATTTTATGTGCGCGGGTCCTGTGTGACAGGCTGTGCTTGTGTTGTAGAGATGGGCACTGGGCAGTGGGCATTCTTACTACACATGAGACACCATCGGCCATGGCCGGGACACCAGAAAATACACTCTCTTGGGGATTTATCTGGGTAGCCGTGAAAACGGCATTTGTGTGCAGGCAAGCGGGCGACAGAACCGGCTTGTTGGCTGCAGAAAACACTGGAACAGTCACATTTTCTGGAACTGGACGAGCGAATAACTTTGGTGGGAGTCCGGCCGCAGCGGGACTCGAACACCGTCGTTTTCCTAGGCGTGCTAGGACGACTTCGGGGCCTCGGGCTTTACCACAATCCTAGGCCGCGGGCCACGCATGGCGCGGCTGCGGCTGGATGAGCGGGAGCGCGGTCTCGCGCTTCGGGCCTGGCGGCGCTGCGAAGTGGCGGCAGTGGGCGGTGGCTGGGGCTGTGAGCTCTGTGCAGACGGTTTCGCACGGCCTGCTGCAGAGCTGGAGCGCTTCGGGAGGAAGTGCTTCATAGCCTGTGACGCTTTCTGTACCTCTGCGAATCTTTCCGCAAAATCCTTGACGGAGGATCCAAAGAGGCCAGCGGGAGAAAGCGGGGCGTCGAGGAACGCGGTGCGCTCGGACTCGGCCATTTCTGAGAGCGTCAGCCACAGGTGTCTCTCGGTCACAGTGAGAGAGGCCATACTTCGTCCAATGGCCTGTGCCGCGGACTTAGTGGCACGGAGAGCAAGGTCCGTGGCACTTCTTAGGTCCGGCACGCAGATCGCGTCAGGTCCTTTCTCATCCAGCTTTTTGAGGAGATCGGCCTGGAAGATCTGCAACGTGGCCATGGTGTGCAGCGCTGACGCAGCTTGCCCGACGGCGGAGAAAGCGCGGCGGAGCAGGCTTGACGTCGTGCGGCAAGCTTTAGAGGGTAGGGCCAGCTTAGCGCGCCGTCCAGCGGAGGGCGGACATAAGTTGGGCCGCTATCGCCTCTTCGACCGGCGGCAGCGAAAGGTATCCCCTGTTCTTGGCATCGTCAACTGCAGAGAATGCCACAGAAACAGCAGGACGCACTCTAGCTGAATAGGGGGCTTTCCAGGACTTAGCGACTTCTTCGTGAAGCTCAGGAAGAAAGGGCGCTGGTTTGGACGCAGGCGAAACGCGCTCCCCAGGCAGGAAAAGCCATCCAGCCGGTTGTGAGCGGGCTGCTCGGGCGAAGACCACTCGAGGCCGAGGCTCGCCGCGGCCTGTGCGAGTATCCGCATGAGCTCCGTCTCGATGGATCGCTCTCTTGCCTGACGATGTGTGGGCAGGGGGCGCGAGATCCTCAGAGCTCGCCCAATCCTCACTGCCTGACGCCAGGATAGAGCAGGAATCATCCTTTCCCAGCAGGGCTTCCTCGTCAGCGATGTCGACGGAAGTGGCGGCAGACAGCGGCCACTGTCCGTCAGGAAGAGAAGCTGACGAAGCCGATGAAGCAGGTGGGCGAACCGGCGAGCTTTGGCGGCTGGGGGAAGGTTCCGGGACCCGCTGGGCACGGCGCTTTTTACGGCGCGACACCGCGGCGGGCGGGGGAGCAGTCTCGGTGAAGAAAGCCAGACGAGTCCTCAGAGTTGCCATGGGCATCAGCTCGCAGAGGGCATCCGCCGTCAGCAAACGCGAGAGCTGCATGTTCCTCACCCAGGCAGGAAACGCAGATAACATGGCGGTCCCCGTCGCTGAGTGTGGCTCTGCACGAGCCGCAGGAAGGCATCTTGAAAAAGACGCTGCTCTTTTAGAATGTGAGAATGTTTAGAATGTGTCACACACACACAGAGTACAGAGAATAAAGGATAAAAGGATATAAGCGGCGGAAAGCGCAGCAGGAAGGCAAGGAAGGCGGCGCGGCCAGCGACTTCAGTGACTCGTCCCGCTGAAGGTGCTCTCTCTCAGACGGCGCGGCTTCTTCTCCAGCTCCAGCGATGCGTGTGCTTTGCTTGAAGGATGAAAAAATCGGATAATAGTTGCCTGCGAGCGGTATTTATAGGCCTAGACCACGCCCGTTTCGGCGGGATGTGACGCAGCGGGCGCGAAGCACCCTCATTGGGTCTGGCGTCATGCCAGGCCTCGCTCGATAGGCTGCTGCAGTTGCCGCAGAACAGCCAATAGGCGCGCGAGCAGAGGTGGGTAGTAACGAAGTACATTTACTTCGTTACATTTACTTGAGTACTTTTTTAGAAAAATGTTACTTTTAAGAGTAGATTTGAATGTGGGTACTTTTTACTTTTACTCGAGTACTTTTCTAATGAAAAAACTGTACTTTTACTTCGTTACATTGGGCGACGTTCCTCTCGTTACTTTATTTTAATGCAATGTGTTGTTAAATGCGTAGTTTATTCCAACCGCGATGTATCTTTTTTCTGGACTTGAGCGATGCTCAATTCACAAATGAATGACTCTTTTGAGTCGATTCTGTTCAAAGACTTCATCAAACAAGTTGGCAGATCTATGGGCAGATCTGTCTAAATCGGTTCGCGAATCAGTTTGAATTATTCAGTTCCTGATTCTGTTCAGTTCCCTGCACGCACTGAATCGTCTGAAGCGCTTTCAATTCACACTGGACTCGGAGTCGTAACAGGAAGATTTAAGCACATCAAGAGCGTTAGATGAAGTGGCAGTGGACCTACAGTAGCCTACGGTCAAGTGAGAGCAAATCTTCAAATGCATCTTATTTTTGCCAGCGATGAAGATCTTTATTAGTTGAACATCTTCGTATGCTGTCTGTGAATGAATGATTCCACAGGAGTCAGGACGATATATTCGATTTCATTTCACTCAGGTAATACATTTTACAACCAAACAGATTATTACGCCACGATACTAGAAAGTATGACATTACCCGTTTTTTGGACATATACATTAATTTACATTAAATAAAGCTACCACTGTTCACAGTTTATGAACACCCGCCATCCCGCGGTATTGTGTGTATCGTTGCGCAGTGGCGTGCGAACTCGACTTGAAAACGAATGCCTTTGCCTGCCGTAGACAGTTAACCAGTTTAAACATGCTTGCAGAAATATACATTTGATTATGATTATATTTTGGAGAACAGTCAGAAGAAGATCCGTCAATGTACTTTTATTTGTTTTTTTGTTTGTTTTGTGTTCAGATGTTGAGTAGCAGTCATGAGCGCGAGCACATAAAGAGTTTTTAACTCTTCTCTGTCAATACCTTTGAATGCAACACTCTGCAGATTCAATTTATTTCGACATTGTCTAATAATCCAAATGTAGTTGTATAAGTTACTATTATACAAACCAGAGGACAGGCCATGATTTTCGAGCTATAGGCCTACAGATGGCAGAAATAATGCTTACGTCTCTCTTCTGTTTTTGTTGCAAAGATAGCTGATAATAATAGTAATTTAAATAAACAAAATCTAAATAATATCATTTTATATATATGACGACTTCAGAGGCAAAAGCCTCTAAGTACCATCTGAAATTTTCTTCTAAAAGAGCATTTTTATCAAGCTTGTATGTTTATGTTCACACTTAAATGGCAATGAAAAGTAGCCTATCTATTAATTGTCATTAAAGTGAAATTACTGAACTTAAATATACGAGCTTGATAAAAATGATTGTTTTAGAAGAAAATTTCAGATGGCACTCAGAGGCTTTTGCATCATGAAGTCTTCATATATATATATATATATATATATATATATATATATATATATATAGGCCTATATGATCCGAAGTAACTAGTTACTCACTACTTGAGTAGTTTTTTCATTGGATACTTTTTTACTCTTACTCAAGTAACTATTGAGATTAATACTTTTACTTTTACTTTGAGTAAATATTTCTATAAGTACTTGTACTTTTACTTGAGTACAGTTTTTGGATACTCTACCCACCTCTGCGCGCGAGCTGCCTCGCCTATGTCTGTATGCTGCCGCAACGCGTTTTGCATTATTACAAAATTAAGGATAATTTTTGGCTTCAATATCTCGCGGAAAAAGTATTTTCCCCTAGCGTAAGATAATCTTACGCAGTACGAGAGACCTCTCGTAAGAGAACCTAATTATATTAAATATTTTAAAAAATCCTTTGGATATGTTTGACTTAAGTCTAGATGATATTAAAAGTGAGATGAAATCATTTTTTTAAATCATTTTTCACTTGCCTGTTCAAGGGTTAACTGTTTTAGTGACACGAACTGGCGGTGTAGATAAACACGAAGAGGTCTTATTAGTTCAGACAGTCTCTTTACTTGATAATTCACTAGATACACAACGAAGAAGGCAGGAGAAAGTACACCACATCTATTCACAGACGAGACCGAACAATGAAAAAAAAAAAAAAAAAAAAAAACTGAACTTAAGTAGGCTACAGGTGATAATGAGGGAGATAATAAGTGCACAGCTGAACATAATGAGTAACCAAGACAACAAATGACTAACTCAAGCAGAAGGTGGTAAGACATAAAAAGTCCAAACTAACAGAACCGTGACAGTTAGAAAGGTACTGTGTAAAATATAGTAACTTTAAATATAAATTAATAACATATTTAACAGTCTTCTCTCTCCTGCTGTAGATGTGCTCATCCCTGGACAGTCGTCCACACACTAAGAACTGGACTGAGATCAGGATTGACTCTGATTTGAATGTGTACCTGCATAGAGCTCTGGCTCAACTGAAGAAAACTAATCAGATATTAAATGAAAAACTCAATCAAACTGGTATGTGAATATGAAATACAGTAGATTTTTGTCAGTAACTAAAAAAATATTTTTTTCAAGGAATATTATGGGTTAAGTGGTGGCTGGTCAATAAAGGTTGCTAGGGCGCCGCCCTCCCTGAGCCACACACACAAAACAATAATTATAAAATATAGCTGCAAGCAGCAATTATCGGGGCCAAGCGGAAAGAAGACAATAAGACATGCCAACATGGCTGGGAGTGTCAGACCAACTGCAACAGAGAAATTAAAGACATTTAAAGAAGATTTTAGGCAAAATGGCTGAAAAATCATATACAGTAACTAAAAATATGATTTAATGGATTATCAAGACACATACCGAGTTTTGTAACGGTACACCAATGCATTCGTAAAGTGTTGCATTTAATATCATGATATTATATTGTAATTAATGGCATTATCCTTGTTTTGTTCTATTATAGCACCACCAAGGCACAGTTCCACCACTTTTTTGTGTGTTCTCAGAGTGAGCCCATACGTGTGTGTGTGTGTGTGTGTGTGTGTGTGTGTGTGTGTGTGTCAAATTTGGTGAAAATATCTCATTTTGTTTTGGAGTAATAGACATTTATATGTACGAGAGTATAAGAAATGACCCATGGGCAACTTTGATTAGATTTTTTTGCCACTTAATATCAAAAGTTTGACATTTGGGCATCAACGTATAGTCAACGATCTATGTTTCCAAAATTCCTACGTTGGTTTCGTCTCGATCGGTCTAATGGCTTCGTAGATATTAGCAAATGTTTTTTAAGCGTAAATTTACAACTTTAAACTAACCATAAGGCAAAACCTAGAATGTTTGGTATTGTTACACTCGGCAAGGAGTGGCCTAACTCGGCCGAAACTTCTCAGACTCTTTCAGAGCATCGTGCCGATGACCCATACCAAGTTTTGTAACGATACATTCATGCGTTCATTAAATACAGCATTTTAGTACAAAATTCAAAATGGCCGAAATGGAAAAATTGGATATCAGTCGACTCGGCATTACGCCCTATGAGAAAATTAAACCGTTTTTTGACCTTTGATGCATGTAAACCTGTTGTAGGAGACTCCAAAACAACATCAGGAGACTTAAAAATAGCATAATACGGGCACTTTAAATCTTCAATGTTTGTTCCATAGACCTCCATTATAAGTATATTTACTGTAACCACATTCTGCATTTTATTTTACAAACTGAGGGACGAGCATCATTTGCATGCTATAGATGCTGACAGTAGAGAGAAACTCTCTATAAACTCTCTAAGAAACTTGCTATAAATAATTCGTCATTATCTGTGTCCACAGGGTTGAAGTTTGTGCAGCAGTTTGCAGGTACAGTGTGATTGACACCATTTTCTTCAATACACTTACAATACTTTGTTAATCTATTATATACGGTACATCTGAAAATGTTTGTTCTGAAGTTGATTGATAATGTCTGATCTCTCTCAGTGGATGTGACTCTGGATCCTGATACAGCAAATCCATCTCTCATCCTGTCTGATGATGGAAAACAAGTCAGTCGTGGAGATGTTAAGCGGGACGTCCCAGAAAACCCAAAGAGATTTAATGTGGGTTTTCGTGTTCTGGCAAAGGAGGGATTCAGTTCAGGGAGATTTTACTATGAGGTGCAGGTGAAGGGAAAGACTCAGTGGGATTTAGGAGTGATCAGAGGATCCATTAACAGGAAGGGGAGGATCACACCGAGACCAGAGGATGGACTCTGGGTTCTGGGTCTAACTGATGAGAATCAATATTCAGTTCTTGATAATCCATCGGTTATGTTCCCTCTAAGAGTGAGACCTGAGAAGGTTGGTGTGTTTGTGGATTATGAGGAGGGTCTGGTCTCTTTTTATAACGTGAAATACAGATCTCATATCTACTCTTTCACTGGTCAGACTTTCACTGATAAACTCTATCCAGTGTTTAACCCAGGCCGTAATGATGAAGGTAAAAACTCAAGACCACTGATTATCACACCGTTAAAATGAAAAACAAAAAACAAATCTGAAAAGATTGCTGTTTTTATATATATATAAAAAAAAAGAATTTGCACAAACCACAATCAAGAAGTTCTTTCTTACAATATGTGATAGTCAAAATGTGTACAAGTGCAACAAAAAAAAAAAAAAACTATATTCAGGCCCTTAAAAATCAGTCACTGACAAAACATCTACTTTAATGAAATATTATATTTGTGAGTTATGTTGTGTGAATTTTTTTTAAGAGTTACATTTAAATGGCCAGCTTATAAGGAGTCTATATTTTCGAATCAACACAATTATTTGTTTGCTTTTGCTTTTCAAATCTATGACATTGTAAGGGGGGTTTTCCTACAGGGGTTTAGGCTGCAGGACTGCCGAATGACTAAAGAAACGTAATCAGCAAGATGGTAGAAAACTGTACAAAAATGTGTCTATTACCATCCATTGCTACTTATACCAACGACGGAAATAAGCGCAGTTACAATAGCTTAATATGTGGGAGAGCGTTGCTAGAGGGTGATGATATTGTATTGCAATAGGTAGCACTTCGAAGTCAATACCAAATCAAGTTTACACATTATTTGTAATTGAAAGGGTTTAATGACAGTATGGTTATGGTTACACTTATTACAAACAGTTTTACAAACAGTCCTTGGGGAAGAAAGAGGGGGGTTGAAACAGTAAAAGCAAATGTCTTTGTTCATTTTCAAATATCTTTGATTATTTTCAACCTTACATTATGATTTAATATTATATTGTGAAAATCTACATAATATACTAAATTTCCAAACATGGTACATGTTAATTTGTAAGGAAATCTCTGAAGCCATTTTTCCTCTCCTCTCCAGCTTTTAACATTGAATTACTTGTGAAATATTGTAATTTTTGGTTTATGTTGTAATAACTGCAGCATCTTAATAAAGACAAACGTTCAATTCTATTACTGATATTGAGTATAATCTATACAGCTTTCTAATTGTTATGCAAATACACATGAATATATAGATGAATTTTACAACAGACAGACAGGATATGAATAAAACATGGAGGATCAGTTGTGAATAAAAATACAGAATTATTATTTAATGCAGATGATCCTTATATCCAGTACATATTCTTCAAGAGAAGCGAGAGCATTATAAGGCTTCACAATGACAGTGTTTTTGACTTTGGTTTGAGCACAATATCAGTGAATCCGTGCACCTGAGTGAGCAGACGGCAGTCCATCGATGCCAGGAGCTTCTGAGAGCCGGAGACGGTGGGAACAAACTTCTCCATCAGTGTAACCGTCGCAAGCTTCTCCACATCACTGACAGACACAAAGACAATATCAACTCTCTGGAAGCTTCACTCTTTAAATATCATATTTAATGCAGTACAATTTATGTTTTGAAGCAAATCTAAAGTGCATGAACACGTCACAGTGAAAGTCTTACCCAACGGGATCTTTCTTACACTATTCTCAATCCCTCTATATGGAACAAAACATTCTTCAACACTTGTGACAGCAGTTCTGGAATGTGATCTTGAGATTTGAGATCTAAGATAGTTATTATGCTATTATGACACTTTACAGATGCAACCAAAATGCAAAATTGTGTCTATTTTGCATTCTTGATATCTAGAGTGTCACCACTTCATTGTTGTGTACTTTTTGCTGCATCGTGCCTAATATGTAGATTGTACCAAAAAAAAAAATTCTCTGTATTTTCATATTTTTGTCTATTGCTTATCAATTGAAGAGCAGCTTCCTTTATCTCAGGGTCACAGGATGATTACAGTCTCATAACCCTCTCCTATCACCAGTGGGCAGTGGGGTCCGGTTCGAGAACGCTATGCCTTCTCATGCACCCCCTGCCCAACCGTGGAGCCAGGTAAATGTTGCACTGCGCACTCAGACCCCACCTCTGGACACTATGCCTTCCGAGTCTAGTCCCTGTGCTCCACCTCGCTTCCCCACTGCTTTTGCAGTGATCGGCCTTTAATGTCTTGATTCTCCATCGACACAGACGGTTCCTTTGCTTTGCATTCGAGGGTCAGTCATTTCAGTACAAAGTCCTCCCCAGGCCCGGAGTGGGTAATCGGGAGAATTCCCGGTGGGCCGCTTCACTTTTGGGCCGGTCTTGGAAATGTTTTTTTTTTTTTCACATTTCAATGTCACGTTAGTTACATAGGCTACACACGTTTCGCATTCTGACACCGCAGCGCGCAGCCTCTGCATGGGTTGTACCATGATGTGAGGGAGTTCTCCCCTCCCCTCCTATAGAGTTGGTTGGGTCCATAGTCCGTCTTTTCCAAAACGTTTTTTCAGGTAGGCTACCGCGGCACCGCCTACCGATAGCTGGGCCGGCCCTACCGTAACGGTACACGTCAGGGAGGATGGATGGGAGGAAGAGGCCAGGAGGTATGGAAGCTTTGTTTCCGCCACAGAATAAAACATTTTAAAAGATAATTGCGACTTTTTATCTCACAATTGCGAGTTTACATCTCGCAATTCTGACTTTATTTCTCAGAATTGAGAGATATAAAGTCAAAATTGCGTGAAATAAAGTTGCAATTGCGTGTTATAAAGTCAGAATGAGAGATATAAATTCAGAATTGTGTGAAATAAAGTCACAATTGCTTCTTATAAAGTCAGAATTGCAAGAAATAAAGTCAGAACTGCGTGAAATAAAGTCGCAATTGCTTATAAAGTCAGAACTGCAAGATATATATTCAGAATTGTGTGATATAAAGTCGCAATTGTGTGTTATAAAGTCAGAATTGCGAGATATAAAGTCAGAATTGTGTGAAATAAAGTCGCAATTGCTTCTTATAAAGTCAGAATTGCAAGATATAAAGTCAGAACTGCGTGAAATAAAGTTGCCGTTGCTTATAAAATCAGAACTGCAAGATATAGAGTCAGAATTGTGATATAAAGTCGCGTTATAAAGTCAGAATTGTGTTAAATAAAGTCGCAATTGCTTATAAAGTCTAAGTGAATTATTATTTAACATTTACATTATTTGTTAACCCATGGTATTAAGACAAACTACACAATAGTACGAGCTGAACTGTTGCTTCATTTATCCAATTTAGAAAAAGTGCTAATTTGGAATTCCACCATGGAAAAAGTGGGCCGGTCTTGGGCCTGAAACTCCCGGGCTGAAAAGTGGCCCCACTCCGGCCCTGTTCCTCCCCTTCGGGCTGTCCCTGAAGCCTCTTGTCTTCACGGAGGTCATGTTCCTATGAGAGAACACGGTGTTCACATCCTAACTACCTTGACGACTGACTCATACTGGCCCAGTTGCGAGAGCAGTTGTGCGAACACAGGGTGCTGTTCACCTCAGCCAGTTTTGGGGCTTCGGGTCAACTGGAAAAAGAGCAAACGCTCCTCCATGCAGAGGATATCTTTTCTCTGTATGGAGATGGACTCGGTCAACCAGACAGCACGACTCACAGAGCAACGTGCTCAGACGGTGTTGAATTGCTTGAATTCACTCAAGCACAGGACAGCGGCCCCACTTGAAACACTTTCAGAGCCTCTTGGGGTATATGGCATCCACAGCCGCAGTAACGCCGCTCAGTTTGCTTCATATGAGGCCGCTTCAGCACTGGATTCACGGCCGAGTCCCGAGATGGGCGTGGCAACGCAGCACTAACTGGGGGACAATCACCCCGGCCTGTCGCCAAACCTTCAGCCCGTTGTCGGACCTTGCGTTTCTACGGGCAGGAGTCTGGACTTTGTGTACAGACTTTTTTTTAACATGTTTTCATTCACTGTGAAACATGTTTAGCGTGTGTCGTTTCTATCAAGCTGCAATTGTGTAAACTGATAACTTGAAAAAAGTTTATTACACTGTTTACACACTCAGCAGGGATGAATTATGAACTGTTCCATATTTATGATTATGGGCGGAGCTATAGCATCACTGCAAGTGTGTAAAAGATTTCAGTGAAAGTGAAACTAAACAGATGAACAGGAAGCTTCATCAAACAACAGCATTTCATTTCAGAAACTCTGAAATAAATGACCAGATCTGATATTCACTCACAGGTAAGCGATGGAAATGTTAGAGCTAGTTCAGTAGTTTGGAAGCATGAAGCAGCATCAGATTGTTGGTAAAAATACTGTCATTTTTTAATTTTATTTTTGGCTATAAATCAAAGTTTGATTATTTGTGGTCACGTAACACCTTAGAGACTTTAGAAACAGGAAGTACTTGAACTGAATGATTTTTCAGTAACACTTTATAATAACTGCATGCTACTAATCATTAGTTAAGCATTAGTAAACAGTTAATTTGTCATTTATAAAGCATTAATAGACATTCAGCAGTTTATAAATACAGTTATAAATGCTTTGTTCTTGATTTTAAAGCATATCTATAATGTGTTTAATAATTGTATTTTCATACTTTATTAAAGCTGCCGTCGGCAACATTTTTTTAATCATATTCAGTAAAATCGACACTATAATCCGACAGAACAACATAAATGAGGTGGTTTTGGAAAAAAAACGAGCTTCTAACTCCACCTGGAGCGTGTTATTTGTTTTGCAAAAATCCACCGCTCCCGGATCATCAGGTCCAATCAGCGCAGGGGGGTGTGAGATCTGACTGTCAATCACAGTTCGTGCACACGCCACAGATCCCCCCTCCCTCGCGGCTCGCGCACATTACAATATATCACATGCACACGACACGCCTGAAGTTCGCCTGAAGATTGTACGAAGCGTGATGGCGGAGAGAAAATCTTCTAACAAGCTTCCAATTCCTCTGTTATTGTTATCTATGGATAGATTAGCCAGGGCAGCCTACCTCCGAGTCCATGGTGTTGATCGATGCTGAAGAGACGGACGCGTTCACAGAAAATCAGGTACACACCAAGGGGCAACATTCTAATCTGAAAAATGAAGCCTACCCGGAAGTGCGAAAAACTGCAATACATTGAAAATCCGCTAGGGCGAGGTCTATGGAGCAAATCTCCATAGACCCCATGTTAAAGCTGCCGTCGGCAACATTTTTTTGATCATATTCAGTGAAATCGACACTATAATCCGACAGAACATCATAAATAAGGTGGTTTTAGAAAAAAACCCGAGCTTCTAACTCCACCTGGAGCGTGTTATTTGTTTTGCAAAAATCCACCGCTCCCGTCTCATTGGGTCCAATCAGCGCAGGGGGGTGTGAGATCTGACTGTCAATCACAGTTCGTGCACGCGCCACAGATCCCCTCTCCCTCACGCAGACGCGCACATTACAGTATCACATGCACACGACATGCCTTAAGTTCGCCTGAAGATTGTACGAAGCGTGATGGCGGAGAGAAAATCTACTAACAAGCTTCCAATTCCTCGGTTATTGCTATCTATGGATAGATTAGCCAGGGCAGCCTACCTCCGAGTCCATGGTGTTGATCGATGCTGAAGAGACGGACGCGTTCACAGAAAATCAGGTACACACGCACTGACGATGGGCGGGTGCTCGTTGGTAGTGGGGAGGGGCATGAGAGTTGTAAACATTCAAAATTTTGGCTAAGTCCACTCAATCTGCCAGACTTGCCGACTGCAGCTTTAATATGTCCGTTTTCACAGCATAAATTCATGTTTTTACAGGTTGGTCCAATGGACTTTTATTGTATTTTTCGATAGGTTCCGAGTGCCTGACAACTGTGAGGGGGGTGAATTTTTTTCTAACTCGTTAGTTTAGATCGTATTTAGATATAAAATGTATGACAAATAAGGGCGTGGTTAACTTTGATTGACAACTTGATTGACAGCTGATAACGAGCATAGGCTGCGCCAAGGAGAATGACAACATAAGAAGCGCCATTTTTTAATATACAGTTGAAATATAATACTACTGTTTCTGTATCATGAAATGTAGTTTTAAGAGTTTTTCAGGCGGGAATGTAGTTGTTTAAAGCTCAAATCTGTGGTTTATTTATAAAGATTTATGAAAATTTGATCCAGGTTGTGATGCAGGCGATGACCGGGCGCTCTGTGCTCAAGTACCCCGCCTGGAACAGCCTTTCCTCGGCTAGTCGTTCTGACGCTTGCCGCTGACTCTGACGTCTCTGTAGTGGTTAAACATGAGATATAATTCGTCTTGTGTATATCTAATGGGCGATCTTTGGTCTGGTGAATCTATCATTTGTTCCCTGGCCAATCATATAAGCTATTTAACTTTACCGATGTATGGTTAGACTAGAGCGCTGACTTTGTATGTTTGACTGAATTGTTTGCTTTATTTGTATAGCTTCTTGTACCTTTTACTTATACTTTTATAATGGATAATATTGATAAAACTGAAATGTAACAAAAAGAGACTGGGTTGAGTTTTGTCATTTTAAATTTTAATACAACAAAGATGATCTGTAATGTTGTTTACTGCAACATCTGTTGTTAAGTACAAATGCACATATTGCCTGGACCATATTAAAATGTTTAATATTTTTATATTATATAAATCGAAAAGAGGCAGGGTTGTGTTTTATATTTAGTTTTCTTATAAATAGGCTAATGTTATATGCAGTGAATATAATCAATACGCGTTGCCTGAACCACATTTGTGTGGCTATAATGTTTAAGATTTCTTTAAATGAAAACGAAAAGAGGCAGTGTGGTGTTTTATAACATATTTCGTTTTATTGTTGCCTAAAATATACATACAGAGATAACCGGAGTAGAGCGAACTGAGTGACACAGAATAACCGGACTCACGTCCTCGGGAGTCATTCTCCTGAGTCTCCTGAGTCGTACTTGCTATCGAGAAACGCCTAATGTCGGCGCTTGGCTTCTTGTGACAAACACGCCGAGAAGCAAGAACAAGATCTGCTGTATGTCATCCATTGTTGTTTATGTTGCTTTCTTCACGCAAAAATGACATCGTTCCAATCTCACACAAAGCCCGCCCCTTTTACCCATATATGGATTGACCAGAAGGTGGGCGGGGTTAGGATTTCCCGAGATTTTCCAAGATGGCGCCGTCCATACCCCCCATAAACGGCTTCAAACCCGTTCTTCAGAAAGTCTATGGGTGACGTCACAGACGCTTTGTCCATATTTTTTACAGTCTATGGTACACACGCACTGACGAGCATGACCTCGATGGGAGGTGCTCGCTGGTAGTGGGGGAGGGGCATGGGAGTTGTAAACATTCAAAATTTTGGCTAAGTCGACCCAATCTGCCAGACTTGCCGACTACAGCTTTAATGATCAATTTATCATTTCTAAATTAAGTATTGCATTATTTAAACACCGGTTATTTAGGAGTTGTCAATGGTACATGAGATCACTTAGAAAGTATAAGTAAATGATTAAACTGTTTAAATACATATTATTCAGACATATAGTAATAGTTACTTAGTGTGTTAACCCCCTGGGGTCGGCAATCACGCCGCCATGATCTGCACGCTTTTTTTCTTATCAGTGTAAAAGAGACTTAAAATACTGTGTCGATTTTGATCTTACAAGTGTTAAATACATCATTCGATCCTGTTAAGTGTCTATTATTTTTGTGTATACTCACAATAAAAACAAAGTGTTGTGCTTTTTGCCAAATAAAGAAAAATATGAAAAACATGATGCAAGTTCTGCCTTCTCTCTGTCAGTGAAATGAAGTAATTTATATAAAATATGTTATAATAAAAATAATAAAAAAAATTCTCAGTTTATGTAATCTGTATGAAAAGAGAGAGATGTCAGCCGTTCTCATCTCAGCTCATTAAGTTTTAATGTGACCCCGCCCATACTTTATTTTTAACAAAACATCACATAATATATATTTAACATATGAGCAGAAATATTTGCATATAAATGTTAATTTGCAGTTTAATACATTGCTTATACAAAGACATTTTATTTCAACATATTTCAATCGATTTTTACTCATCTCAGTATAGCAATATAGTTTGGTAAAAGCAAAACTAGTAGATGTGTTCATGTAAAAATAACATGTTTACTAATGTAAGTGCAAGTGTGCGCTGTTGTTTACAGCTGTATGAAAAATCTGTGCCGTTCATTCATTCACACACAGACACACGATTCATATTTAAACAGACCTTTTGCAGTTTATCGACACTATTGCATATCGTGATTAGAACAAAGCAGTTAAGAATAAAAAAACTTAATACAGTCCTCTGAATAGCTGGATCTGTTGCTCCTCGATGTGAAACTAAATTATTCCTAAGGATTATTCCACCCAGCGAAGCAGGACGACATAAAGTGCATGAGTCTGATTAAACTCACGTTGTGTTTTATCCAGCTGATGTGGGCGTTCACAGGTTTGTATGGATCGCCTCAGATCATTTGTGTTTGAATTATTCTGTGTATTGAATTATCAACTGATGACAAGATCAACAAGATGTTATTATAGTGTTTGTTCCAATATTCAAACGAATGAATCCTTAACTTTGAAATACGTATGATAAAATCGATGTATACTTTTTAAAAAGAAAGATTACACTTGAAATATTGTTAAAATTGTAATTGTTGTTGATTTATATGTAAAAACTGTTTAATAAAATAGCAAACATATATTTACAAGGTAAGCAACAAGGTAAGGTACATCTTAATAGGTCAATATAAACCTTCTCATTAAATTATTTATTATAGGTTTTTATTAGTGTCACATTTGGGGAGAGGATATATTCCAAAACATTCTGAAAATACAGTATGAGTATTAACTGCATAGTTACTAGAAATGTTTTCCATGGATATTATGCAATTTGCATGCATACAAAATAAGTCCTCACATTCTTAACTTGTGGTACCCTCTCAGTGACACACCTGAATGAAAGGCTCATTATGCGGCTCATTATGCATCTCATTATGCAGGTCATTGTCTTCTCAGGTGTGAAGCACGCCCACACGCATTTTGCCTTTCCAAACAAAACGTGTCTTACAAAGTTTAAATCAATGTATTGTTTTATGTGAATGATTAGGCAGGATGATTTTCAGATCATTTTGAAGAAAAAACTCTAAGCGACAACATCCATTAGTCCATAGGCGTAATTTGCGGGTGGGACGGGTGGGACATGTCCCCACCACTTTTTGCTAAGGTCGATATTGTCCCCACCACTTTTGAAACATCTCACGGCACGAATGTACCAATACAAATAAATAAAACATCTCCAGTTAACTAGCAGAGCATTCATTTAGTTCGTTTGTAAGAGGCGATCTAGCGCTGAAATGTGTTGTTTTTGAAATCAAGTGATCCAAGTGCTCGTTGCCGCTGCGATCAGTGGCGCGGATAAGTTACAGTCTTCACTCGGACGGGCGCTTCAATCCGTTGTGGAGACTCTCTATTCGTTCCGGTGAAATTACAAAACAAAATGCTTACAAACGTATGCTTGCCTGATATACAGCCACTGATAAACATAATCAGTTTTAATGAGAGAAAAAAACCTATACGAGTGTGGATTAGAATCCACAACCTCTGACACGCTTGGCAAAAGTTCTACCACTAGACCATTTCAATACACGTATTAATAACGGATTTACCCACACCAACATATATCAAACCTCATTAAACGGCAAATTAAACCCATGCACTATTTCAATCGATTGCTGGACATCGTAATGTTATTGTACATACATCGATTTATGATTTATGATTTAGCGTTTAGCGTTTTTTTAAAAACCCGTCCCACCCACTTTTTAAAACAAAGTTACGCCACTGCATTAATCAAATGTCTTGTGGACACATATTTAGTATGTGTTTTGTGGCCCTATTTCAGAAACTTTAATATTTTGTTTTTTCAATAACCATGCATAAACATTATTCTCTCAAAAATACAAACATGTACATACATGTTGCTCACATATTATGGTAGCCCTGTTTGTGCTAAATAGAGTGTAATTACACCTTTGCCATTTATATGTTTAGATTTATATTTATATTCATCTTTAACAAATTTACAATATAGTCTGAAAAGGACCTGAATGTATAATTAAACCCGTAGATGAAGATATTGTGCAACGCCAGGTCACTTCGGAATAAAATGGAGGATCTTCAGATTAAAATCAGAGGCTGCTTTGAGGATTGGGAATAAAGTCTAATGGTCTTCACCAGAGGCGGACAGAGTACACAGCTACATTACTTGAGTAAAAGTACAGATACCCCTTGCTAAATTTTACTCAAGTACAAGTAAAAGTACTACAGTCAGATGTCTACTTAAGTAAAAGTACTAAAGTACTTGTTTTTAAAAGTACTTGAGTATCAAGAGTACAAGAGTACATTTTCTAAATATTGCATTACTACTGCCACAGTGCTTACATTGGTAAACACAGCAAACACTTGAAGCGAAAACCATCATTAACTTGTTCAGAAAATTTAAATAGTCTGGCGAGGTGGGGCCACGGCTTGGCACATTCCCGGGATGCAATATTTTTTTCCCAGGATGGTAGGGGAAGACTCATGAATATTCATTAGGGAAGTCATCCCTGATTGGTCTGATGACCTACCCCTAACCCCACCCCTAAACCTACCCGTCACTGGGGGTCTTATGACCTCCATAACCCTGCCCCTAAACCTACCCGTCACTGGGGTTAAGACCAATGATGATGCATTGATGATGATGCCTCTGAATCAATATCTAGTTACATCCTTTTTTGTGTAGATAATGTTGTGGGGAAAAATACATTATTGTGTTCCCTAACAACAAGTCTTATATAACAAAGGAAGTAAAGGAGTGCATTAACAGGAAACAAGTAATAAAAACTCAGTGAGTGTTTTAGCGCAATTTTCTCACCTCATGGGATCACAAAACTAAGAGATAGTAAATCTTTTCCTGGATTTTTTTTGTGCGTTCCCGAGATTAGACCTTCCTTAACATAATGCCGAAAACCCGAAGTCTCTAGGTGGTCTGGTTGAGGAGTAGATAGAAGTGCAAGATTGGTGCGCACAGACCCACAGAACAGAAATCATGAGTTAACAATCGCAATTTGTCCGGTGGAAAATTGCGCTAAAAAGCTGTCTTCAGGAACGGTGATCGGTTGCAACTGAAGATTGTAGAACAAGAGCTCAACCAGCGACACAAGGATATTATAAACTCTAGAGGACTCTGGGATTCAGTGAAAGCCATAACTAACCTGGGACCTAGCAGAAGACCTTTCATTTCCATGAACATGCGTCATAGGTCGGCTGCGCCCCTGCCTTCATCTTCAGGCAGGAAATGCTGAATCCGTACCCTCGGATTGCGAGTTACGGACGGGGCCTACGCCAAATACTTTATCGCATATATTGCTTGCTGGGTCATTAATAAATGGATGATTGTTACAATATCTTTTCCCGAGTCTTTCTGGCAGAACTGATAGCGAGAGGATTAATGAAGATGCCGATGGCAAAACGCTCCGAGGTTTGGCTGCATTTTACGTGTAATGCAGAGTCAGACTCTGCAACATGCAACAAATGCCTTAAAGCAATATCACGCAAGGGAGGTAACACTTCGAATTTAATGAAACATCTGACGAGACATGGAGTGTACTTAAAAGCCGAACAATGCACCGTGTTTGACAAACTACGAGACGCAGAGCCAAGCATGTCAACAGCAGCAGCTAGAGTTGGCCTCGCCGCCAGACAAATTGAAGAGAGTCCCAGCCTTGCCAGTGCGGTGATGGACATCACAGATGATGATAACAGCAGCCGTTCCTCTTCGGGTAAGTCTAGTAATTTAATGCCAACTGCAAATCTTGCATATCAAGTAGTCTAGCAAACACAGTTGACATTCAGCAGTGTGTGTGACAACATGTGCAAAATGTTTTAACAAAGTTATACGAGCCGAGGCTATACTGTGTGTGTTAAATATTTCTGCTCAGTGTCAGATATTTCTCTGCTTAAAGTAAAAGTCATAATATGTGAAGACAAAATTTTGATCATAAGTGTTTTACATCAGTATTAAATGGTGCAATTTTTTTTATTTAATCAGAAACGTAGGTTGGTTGGTAAGGTATACCTGTGTTTTGAGGCTGTATCGAGAGGGTGGGGGGACAATTGTTGTTCGAGGCTACAGCCTACTCAATCCGAGGCAACTCCTATTTATCGAGAGGGGAAGGGGGAAGTGGGGGAGAATTGTTATGAGCCGTTGAGCAGAATAGGCTACTAGTAGTAGTGACCTGAAGAGTTAGGTGTATGTTAAAGAATTTTGATAGTAATATTTTTATTTCTGGCTTTCAAGTTACAACAGTGACTCCTTTCATCATGGCTAAGAAGGCTGCACTAACCAAAGAGAAGGTCCAGGAAATCCACAGGGCAGTCACCAAATTTGTGGTGATGGGGCTTCATCCATTTTCCATGGTGGAATCGTTATCTTTCAGGTGAAAATGTGGGCTATATCAAAATAGAATTCCCTTGATGCATGTGAATGCCACCTCTGTACCATGAAGACATTCTATGTAAATAGATACTAATAGACTGACTAATAGATATCATATTTATTTTTTTATAAAGGGAGATGAGCACTGCCCTCAATCATAGATACCAACCACCATCCAGGGATGACATGTCCAACACGTACATAATGTCATCCAGGAGCTGGCGCAGGTCAGCAAAATTGCAATTACTTGCGATGGATGGACCAGCGTGGCACAGGACCACTATCTAACAGTGACTGTCCATTACATTTACAAAGGTAGCATCCAGCAGAAAGTGCTGAGCACTGAAGCAGTTTATGAGTCCCAGACAGGGCCAGTGGTGGCACAGGAAATCCACAGCATTCTTGAGGAGTTCAAGTTGACTGGAAAAGTCATAACTGCCACAGTAGACAACGCATACAACATGGATGTTGCCCTGAGAAACTTGACATTTTTTAAAAGTTGGGTGCTTTGCCCACACACTCAAGCTGGCAGCACAGAAGGTGTATGGCATCCAAGCTGTGACTAGATGGTGTGCAAAGATTCGCGCAGTGCTGGTGTGGCTGAAGTGCTCCACCATGAGCAAAACTGAAAAAACTGAAACTCTGAGAGAGAAGCAGTGACTTCTCAGTAAATAGCATATATATATTTATGAATACATCTTGAAAAGTAATACTTTTAAATATAAGCAATTGTTTATTGTAATTCAAATGTCTGTGCTTTAGATTTGCCAGAGTGTAACAGAGGCCAGCTAGTAGTTGCTGTGCGAGTAAACTTCACTCCTCTGATCTCAATAGGCGCTCTAGCGACAGATGCTAGAGGCTGCAGTCTTTAGCCTCCTTGTTAGAGCGCCTGACTCTCATGCCCGAGACCCGCACGGAGCGGGGTGTGAAGGACCCGGGTGAGAGGGGTTACACTGGTGCCGTGACCCGGATGGGAGTGAGGTTTAGGGGGGTGAGTGTAACAGAGGCCAGCTAGTAGTTGCTGTGCGAGTAAACCTCACTCCTCTGATCTCAATAGGCGCTCTAGCGACAGATGCTAGAGGCTGCAGTCTTTAGCCTCCTTGTTAGAGCGCCTGACTCTCATGCCGGAGACCCGGTTTCGAGACCCGCACGGAGCGGGGTGTGAAGGACCCGGGTGAGAGGGGTTACATGAGCACAATGTTATCCTGGATGTGAGGACTCGCTGGAATTCTCTATACCTCATGGTGGAGCAGTTCCCTGCAATTCAGGCAGCTTGCCTCGATCAAAGGCTAAGGAGGCCAATGGAGAGGGACAGGTGAGGTGATGGACGAGGGTCACTTGCAACAATATAAATTCTGGTCTGGGGAGATCTCGAAAAAAAGATACCAGGTACTATGCATTTGCAGCCAATATCTATGTTCACAAAGAAAGAAGGCAAACTACACCATTTTCACTATTTGACACTAAACCATGTTTTCATTACAGGATCAAGATACTCAGAACTTCCTTCAGGAGGCCACATTGATGGACCCTCGCTTTAAAGGCAGGCTGGAAGTTGGTGTTGCAGAAGCTTGGGTGGGGTAAGAGGGATACCCTCCCTAATTTGTCTGTCTTCTCAGAGGTGTCCTTGTGTGTGCAGGCCTCATCAACCCCCTCTGAGAGGATTTTCTCCTGTGCTGGGCATGCTGTAAGTCAGGAAAGATGCTGTATATTGCCAGAGAAGGCCAATATGGTGATATTCCTGCAGAAGAATTGTTAAAAAATGATGTAAAGTGTCCTCACCACAAGTCTTGAAAGCTTCTTTAAATGTGCAATACTGTTGTGTAATATCTTGTTCTATATTTGTGTTTTATATATTTTTTTCTATTTTAATATTTAAGGTGTTGCACTGTTCAGTTCAGGTCATTAGGAAGAGAAAATTGAGATTAGATTACCCTGGTAGTAATCTCTATTAATCTCCAGTATTATTATATTGTTTGATACAATATTGTTTTATTTGATATTATGTAAATGTGAATTTTTATTTTATATTGGTTTATTTATTATTTCCATATGTTACTTGTATGTATATTGTTTAAAGATTTAAGTTAATATTGTGTCCAGTTTGACCCTGTAAATAAAAGGGTATTATTTTTTGACAAAGTGTGTGCTGTTTCGTTTTCTTAAGTACCGGAACCATTTAAAAAATACAGAGTAGGTACTGGTATCGGATAAAACCCAACCGATACCCAACCCTAGTCAAAATGCTGGTGTGTACCTTAGGGATGGGGACTCCTGAGTCTTGACTTTATGTCAGCCAATAAGGCACTCATCCCTTCAGCATGGCAGCATGGGTATTTGTTCCCCATTCGCAGTGCGAGTTCCCTTTGAAAAGGTAATGGTTTAGGTTATGCATGTAACCATGGTTCCCTGAGAAGGGGAATGAGACACTGCATCTCTTTTCCATGCTTCAGGTATTCCTGCACACGTCTCTTTCAGACAAGTAGATGACATATTCTTCAGGTGCTGTTTTATACTCACAGTTTCATCAGTAGTGGCTTCATAGGCTGTCGCAGGAGAGAAAATGATAAGTCATGTAGTGATGTTACAGCTCCACCTATTCAAAACATATTTCAATGAGCTTGAACGAGGCATGTATGAACAGAAAACACTCTACAAATCAACCCGTGAAATGACTTTCCCACAGCAGTTCTCTCTAGCTCTGCAGCCACCTTGTGGAGCCAAAAGGAAGTGTGAAGGAAGTTTATTAACTTGAAAAAAAGCCTCAAACTATATTTATCTTGTTTCACATGTACTGACATAGCAGACGAATGTCATGAAAAGATAAAACATTAAAGAAACTTGAATAATCCGATAGCTATAAGAATAGCTGCCAAGTAAACTTATGAAATATTAGACTTTGTTTTCTCTTTTTTTGCCACTTTTCAAATGACATTATATATTGAATGTTTTAGCTTTTTACAAAGCCTAGGGAATCACCATATTTATGATTATGGGCGGAGCTATATGACATCACTGCAGGTCCTAAAACTAAACCGGTGAACAGGAAGTTTCATCAAACAGCAGCATTTCATTTCAGAAGAGGACTGCGACTGATTGAGGCAGCAGCAAAACCGTCATGTCACAAAAAAGGCCACATCCCCCCACTGGTGAAGAGGAAGGGAAAAAGAAGAAACCTGAGGAAGAGAAAAAAACACAAGAAAAAGGTATGTTAAAAACATTTTTAGTTGCCTATAGGTAACATATCTTCTTGTTTTAGGAAAGTTCATGTAGGGACAGTATCATGTGTGATATCATGATTTTTGCTCGTGGACTATTAAAATGTCTCCACGATCAGCTTTTGAAGAAATATCATATTGTGCTTCAGCGCTCATTCTATCAGTTGCTGTTCTGGCGCCTCCATCCCAGTACTGGACAACTCGACTTACATTCACATCACATGTAAGAACAGCGGTAGAGTTATACTCACGGGACCCTTACACTTATTTGTAATCACAAAAGTTCATTATTTTCATGTGTTTTAAAGCCCTGTTGGCTTTCATTTAATTCATTTAATTTGAATGACATTTCATTTGTGCACTTTTTCTGAGCACATACGTACACTCAAAGCACACACAGCCTAACACACCAAAAACCGGTCAAACATTCAGGTTTAAAATAACTTGAGAGTGAGGAAATTATGACATAATTTATATTTTTGGATGAACTTTTATTAATAAATGGATTATTGTCTTCTTTTTACAGGTTCATCTGATCTGTTCATTTTGTTATTTAATTTAATATGGTCTGTTTTGTACATTTAGATGTATTCTTTATATAAGTAGATACTGTTTATCTCAAGTTATTTTATTTGTAGTTGATTTTTCTGCACTTTTGCATGTTTATGAATTTTTTAACCGAAAGCAGGTAAAGTGGTTTACTTGTCACATAAAAAAAGTATGGCACATACCCATTTTAACAGGATGCGGGTAGAGATGAGTCCTACCTTGTTAATGGCTTTAGCAAGGATGTGATTCTTTCGGATTAATCCGGAATTCCGGTTATTTCAGCCTAAAATCCTGACCCACGTGAATCATGAAGATTCATGCAGAGATCAAAATATTTATATAATATAATTTTTAAGTGATAATATTGGTTAAACAAACTACAATACTTTAACGTTCATTCGATCCATCCGACTGTGGCATATCCATCAGATGATAATACTAATAGGTTGATAATGGGTGTGTTAGATTTATAGTCTGCGAATAATCAAACATTGACAATAGTCAGTCGTATTGGTAGCCCTGAGGGGCCTTCAAATAAAATTCTGCTTGGGGCCACATAAAGGCTTGGGTTGGCCTTTTATTTTGTCTTATATATAAAAATATATTTTCATGATTGTATAAAATGGTGTTGTAAAAAACAGTTACATTTGCTGTACTATGGCTCCCAGAGACACATTTAGTTTCTGTGTTTAGATTCTTCTTCTGCGGCCTAATAGATCTAACTGCCGCCATCTGAAGCACATGGTCTCAGACTGGCAGTCAGAGGCAGAGCTTATAGGCTCAGTGAGGTTAGAGTTAGAGGCGGAGCTTATAGGCTCAGTGAGGTTAGAGTTAGAGGCGGAGCTTATAGGCTCAGTGAGGTTAGAGTTAGAGGCAGAGCTTATAGGCTCAGTGAGGTTAGAGTTAGAGGCGGAGCTTATAGGCTCAGTGAGGTTAGAGTTAGAGGCGGAGCTTATAGGCTCAGTGAGGTTAGAGTTAGAGGCGGAGGAACTTCCTGTCAGAAACTTCTGACTCATATGTGCCAGTTTATGGCATGTATGGCTGCTTTGACTGCTTGACAGTGGTTCATAGTTTCAAGTTATAATAGTTTTTAGTTATTATACTTTAACTATGCAACATCCATTTTAGAACACAAACTAAATTGCGCAGTTTACATAACGTTCTGCTACGAACGTAACCTTGGTTCCCTGAGATAACGGGAATGAGCAGTTATCTTTCTGTCAGTTACACCATTTCACATATTGGGAAACTCCGGTTTCTCCAAATTTACGTTTAGTCATTTAGCAGACTCCCGTGATGGAACTTCCTGTCAGAAACTGCTGACTCATATGCCATGCAGTTTATGGCTGCTTTGACTGCTTGACAGTGGTTCATAGTTTAAGTTGTATAATTTTAACATTAATGCAACATCCATTTTAGAACACAAACTAAATTGCGCAGTGTACATAATGTTCTGTTACTAACGTAACCATGGTTCCCTGAGATAACGGGAATGAGCATTGCGTCAGTTTCTGATACGTATGAGGAAACTCTGTTTTCTCCAAATTTACATTTAGCAGACGCCTTTATCCAAAGCAAATACTGAAGCCTAACTTGTTCAAATTGCTTTTCAGCCTGCCGAAATGGGTAGACTGACTGCATGTTTAAGTGGTGCTAAAAAGTAATTTCAGTGAGAATTTCTTGACTGGGTAGCAGTAGCGTCGTTCACGTATAGTGTGAGCAGTCAAGTGTCTGCTTGTCAATCAGACCACATAGTGTGAGCACATGCATTGTGAGCTTTGGCTTTACATCGCATGCAATCTACTCGTACGGTGTGAGTCGGGAACCTTCCTTAAATTGCAGTGTATGCCTGCCTTTAGGCACATAGCCTCGTCTAGGTATAAGGACAACTTTGATGTCGTTGGGCCCAAACTCAAGGGGAAATATCCACTGAAAGAGCCTGCAGGTCACCAATTCACTTGACCGATGTCAGAGCCAGCCAGGAGTAGTGTGGTCTTAGCGAAAAAGGCTGAAGGAGAGAAATTCTGACTGAAATGGCTATTTAGCGTGACTTAAATGCAGTCGGCCACGCCCATTTCGGCAGACTGAAAAGCCATTTGTCTGTGCAAAGAACAGCCGTGAACCAATCAGGCTTCAGTATTCTGAGAAAATCAGTATTCAGTACACATTAGAAACTGATGTAACTGAGTGAACCGTATCGAAAGGAAACTATTAATATAAAAGTTGCTCTATTCAGCAATGTAGATGTTATATTGTCATTTGTTTTGCCAGCCATGGCGTCCTCAAGTGATCATCCAGTGTTCTGTGACGTCTGTGCTGAAAGAAAGCAGAAAGCTGTGAAGACCTGCCTGACGTGTCAAAGCTCTTACTGTGAGACTCATCTGGAGCCTCATCACAGAGTCCCAGGTCTAAAGAAACACAAACTCATCAATCCTGTGGAAAATCTGGAGGATTATATATGCCAGAAACACGAGAGACCTCTGGAGTGGTTCTGCAGAGATGACCAGACGTGTGTTTGTCTGTTCTGCACTGAAGGAGAACACAGGACTCACAACACTGTTCCTATAGAGGAGGAGAGTCGAGAGAAGAAGGTAAAGAGTTAAAAAACTAAACACTTTAACCCTAACCAGCTTTATAACATTATAAGAAAGACACATTGGCTCTTCCTGGTTTTTTAAATAGTGTTATAAAACTGAAAATTTACTGAAACACTGTAAAAGATTATATGACCAATAAGTCATGGCAAGTTATGTTTTTACATAACGTTAACTCATCAAAATATTATAAACAATTTAAACTTTTAGTTATACAAGATTCGACTCGATTTTTTTAAAGTCAGTTTAATATAATTTAAGTTGAAGTGACTTGTACAGCGATTTGAATATACTAAAAAGTCAGCAATTGAAATTTAGAGTAAAGTTTACAGTGTAGTAACAATACAATTATGCACTTTTGGGGGATTTTAGGTAATTTAGTTCATAGATCTTATGTAAATTTCAGTATCATTTGTATGAACAAATACTACATTTTGGTAGCCTGGGAAAACCCAGACTACTTCCGGCGAATTTTAATTCTCTCTTCAGGATAGTCTGGAGAAGAGCCCATTCAAACTCATTACTGTGCCGCCGAAATCGCGGCACCAATCAGAAACGTTTGGGGAGGGATTTACATGATGACGACAGCGCAGCGACGCTGAAGGAGTTCTCACGCAGTGAAAAATACATTGCGGAGCAGAGAGGAGGCTGACAACACGCTGGCAGACAGGACAGAGCAGGCTACTTTTCGGTTACGTTTGATATTAAACATATTAAACAAAGTCTCAGCTTTCAAATTTGGTAATTTTTTAAAAGAAATTTAAACAATAAATACCGTTTTGTTGCTCTTTAATGTGCCGTGACAGATCGCTGTAGAGCATCAGTTAAAGCTGTTCTTGTGAACCGATCATCTCTTCCTTCTAGTTAATTTATAGCCTCAAATAAACATGAACAAACATAAGAAGGAATGTTGTTTTAACCACGGAAAGGCGTCAGTACACTCCGTTTTTCAAGTTCAAATCCTGTTAATCTACTCTCTCCTGACTGCTTTGTCGGACAAAATGGCAGATGGCGAAGTATGATTGGTCAGATCACCTGTCAATCAAGCTGAGCTACGTCGGTTGGTGACGCCCCTTTCGAAATGATTTGTCTAGCTTCTCCAGACCCTACACTCAGTTTCAACTGAGAAGGGTCTGGTTTTAACCAGGCTAACATTTTGGGTACTTGCAGTATAAATCTACACTTCTATAAATGTAAACTTTGCTGCCATCTGGTGAAGACTTTTATGTCAGGTCAAAATCATGTTATGACAATAATGGCCAGTAGATGGCTGAAGTGTTTCATTCAGCTATACCTGCTGTGAAAGAATTCTAGATTTCATTCTTAAAGGGGGGGTGAAATGCTCATTTTCACTCAATCTCCTGTTAATCTTGAGTACCTATAGAGTAGTATTGCATCCTTCATATCTCCAAAAAGTCTTTAGTTTTATTATATTTATAAAAGAAAGATAGGCTGTACCGAGTCTTTCATTGATCTCCCAAAAGCTGAGCAGAGCGCTTTGATGAGGTAACGTACTGCTTTCGCTCTCTCTCTGTCTGGTCTACGAGTGCGCGCGCGCCCGCGCTAAGAAGTGCCCTTAGGACCCATATAAGGAAATTCCGCCCCATCTTACGTGACACAGACCCATACTCGAAAAAAACTTTCTGAAACTTGTGACAAACCGGAAGGACAATTTTTGGCACAGAAATACTCCTTCAAACGTACAATTTAATTTTTGAAACTTTGTCAATGTTTAGCATGGGAATCCAACTCTTTAACAGTGTAAAAAACTCAGTATGCATGAAATAGCATTTCACCCCCCCTTTAATAATCATTTCCAACTTAGCAAACTGGCAGCTCTAGTAAAATGAAAACATTTATCTTGAACTCTGTCATGGAAACTAGCATGTATAAACCTTAATTAAACAATTTAATAATCAAGTAAAAAGGAATTTACAACTATGGTATTATGTTATAGCCTCATTGGTTGTAGCCACCAGTGGTTTGGAAAATGTGTTGAAGATTCAGCTGCGGGCGCCATCTTCTGGCGAGACATGGGAATTCATTCAACGTGATAGTCACAGTAGATTATGGGTATTGTCTAGCCGTTGAGCGTACATCAGTTGTACACGCGTTATTGCACCACAAACAAACAGCAGTCAACTTTTACAGTTCCTCCTGAACCAAGACAACAAGCTCCAAGACTTGGGTTGAAGATACAAACGCAGATTTATTGGGACAATCCAGAATCATAATCCATATGACAGACATAGGGTCAAAACCATAGAGCCAACGATCCAAATGAACGATAAAGTCCAAAAATAAAGGCAAACAAGGATATCAAGGACAATGGGCAGAAGAACAGGGGTAGGGGCACTCAAAACAGCAGTGCAACACAAAACAAGACTACGCAAAGAATGGGAATGAAAACACATGGCTTTAGGAAAACTTTAACAAGGGTAATCACACACAGCTGAACGAAATCACAAAATCATGGGAACAGACAGAGGTGGAAGTAACAAATTACAACTACTCACGTTACTGTAATTAAGTCGTTTTTTGGGTCCTTGTACTTTTTTGAGTATAAGTCTGTAATTTTACTTGTACTCAAGTACATAATAAACTAAGTAATCTACTTCGCTACTTGTAAAATCACATTTCGTTACTGAGTACAATTTGAATTGATATTCAAATCTTTGACCGGCATTTCAGTAGCCAATAAAAAAATTCGATCGTAAACGGGCTTCATGAACAGCTGCACTACTTCCTGAACTTGAGCCAGCTCCTTTGTTTCCTGTCTGCCATTATTGGACAAACTGATTAATCCAGGTGTGCCACAAATATCTATATTTTGATACATATCAATACTGAAATATCTGTCAATACTCATTTTGGCCAATACACCGATACGATACCAGCTGCGTGTTCTCATTCTCTCATCTCAACAGCGCGAGATTGCAGGTAGGCCTATTACACATAATTTTATTAATACCTGCAAGTTTCTATGGCATATTTTAATGGCAAATGTCACGAGTGCAATATTATAACGCGAGGGCACATTCATGTAATCGCAGAAAACTGGACGTGAGCTCTCAAATATACGAATGAACTCCAAGTGGTTCTCACTGCAGACTCAAATGACGTCCAGCTCCAATCTCTCCATACTCTTGAATTAAACGTTGTCAAAAGTTATGAAAAATCTAGTCTTTTTTGCAAATTAAATTGAGTTTGAAATCAAGCTTCCTTGTGCTGTGTGTGAGCTATTGCAACAGTTAGCGTTACCCTATTATAAAGACATACACTGAGTGAGTAAATATTTAAGTTAGATTATTGTAATGGTTATTGATCAATGTTTAAATATGTAAACAAAAGCCTAAATTAAAATCTCACCGTATAAAGTGGACATGTCTCTTCAGAAGACTTGAATTAAACTTTTCCATTCAAATAGATTACTGTTACAATGAGTGTTGTGCTTTTCGATGCTTGAAAATAATGATTGCCTTGACAAAATGGATGGACAAAAATGTAGATATTAAAATATTTAGTATGTGGTAATTTTCCCGATGGTATTAAAAATTATAGGCTAGGCCTACTGAATACTGACATATTTCAAGGTGTCATATTGAAGTTTCATGACCACTAATTAATGTCCTTTGACAATAAGGTAAAAATGTGTTAAAAGTAGCTATTTTCTACATAAATCTATGATTTGGTTGAATATTTATTGGTAATACATTAACTATCGCCAGCTAAAAAGTAACTAGTAACTAGTACTCTGAGTAGTTTTTGAGTAATTTGTACTTTTACTTAAGTACTTTTTTGACACCAGTACTTTTACTTGTAATTGAGTATTATTTCAGCAATGTAACGGTACTTGTACTTGAGTACAAATTTTCAGTACTCTTTCCACCTCTGGGAACAGATAATGGATACCAGAAAACAAGTTAATAATGGAAAAGCCCAGAAGGAAGAAGTGCTAGATTAAGAATACTTTAGCTAGCGGATGTGACATATGGGTCATGTAGCAGCATAATTAATCTGAATTGCTCAGACAACTCACCCCCAAAAAAGATCACAAGGTGAATTTTGTCCATGTTGGTTAAGTGAGCCATGTACAGTCCAGTACATGGTCCTTGATGCTGCGCTCTCCTTGTCGGAGATGCATAAATTGCACTGCTGGATTCATTTAGTGGCGTAGTCTTCTGTCACAAACTTTATTGGGACAATCCAGAATCGCAATCCAAATTACAGGCATGGGGTCAAAACCATAGAGCAAACAATCCGAGTGCAAGATAGAGTTTGATAGCTTACAAAGCTAGCTTGCTATTGCTAGCCTATCTGAAATTGCCTATACCTTTAAATTGCCTTTTTTCTTTTTTACTTTTGAGAATAAAAGTTATCTTACGAGAGGTTCTCTCGTATTGCGTAAGTAGCTTACGCTGCGGGAAAGTCTTCTTTCTCGAGATACTGAAGCCAAAAATTATCCTTAATTTTGAATAATCTTGTCAACGCAGTGCGGCAGCCTGCAGACCTAGAGCAGGCTTACTAGCGTGCCCATTGGCTGCCCTGCGGCAACTGCAGCAGCCTACCGCTGAGCCCTTGGCGTGACGTCACGACCAATGAGCGCGCTTGGCGCGCTTAATGCGTCACAGCCCGCAAAAGGGGTGTGGCTTAGCGTATATAAGCGGGGCTCAGAGGCTGCTTCACTGGTTTCTGTCTCTTCAGCGAAGCTCTCTGCATCGCTGGACTCTGAGGAAGCCGCCGTCGAATCAAGCGACCAGCAAGCCGAGGATCTCAGACTGAGGACGAGCCTGTTTTTATACACGCACGCCTGCAAACAAACGATGTCACAGCACATGTTGACATCTTCCCGCTCTCTCTCCCTTTGTTCGAGCCGCACAACTGCGCCGTTCTCAAGGGATATCAGAGCGGACGTCACGAGCACCGGCGAAAGGAGGAAGAGAGAGTGTTTTCGTCCCGCCCAGGCCGGACTACCTCCAATCCTCGCATATTTCTCAGTCCCCTCTGAGTTCAGGCGGCTGGAAATATTAATACTGCAGTAAACGAGCCTGTTTTATTACACGCACGCCTGCAAACAGACGCCGAAATGAAACACGACGCTCGGTCATATGCTCGCACTAACTGAAAGTTTATGTGTGCCCCTGTGGCTCAGTGGTAGAACATTAGGCTTCCACGCGGGAGACCCGTGTTTGAACCCGGCTCTGGCGGCAGATAAATAATTTTTTCTGCTGGCTTCTCCGAGCTCGCGGCCAGCTTTCTTACATACAGAAAGCGAACCCGCATCTCGCACCCTCCCGCTCACAGGATGGTGCTTGAGTATTTATGAGCGTCTAAACATATGAGCCATCAAAGCATTTCGCTCTATCAGTTTCCTATAACGCTGATGGTGTTATAAGTGTAGAAAATGTGCCCACTCCCACGTGCTCACTGCTACACACAAACACGGTCTCCCTGGTAACGCTCACAGAGCGCATTCTCATAAATTCCTCCCATTTCTCCACGGTCACCATGTTCTAGTCCGCACGGACAATACATCGGTAGTGGCCTATGTGAATCGCCAGGGCGGTGTCAGATCAAAGACGCTCTGCACCCTGGCAGAACGCCTCCTCGTGTGGGCTCAGCACTCTCTGCGCTCGCTGAGAGCCGCGCATGTGCCTGGCCACCTGAACGAGGGCCCTGACAGACTGTCCAGGGACAACGTTCCCCCTGGGGAGTGGCCTCTACACCCCCAAACAGTCCAGTCACTGTGGCGCCGTTTCGGCAAAGCGGAAGTCGACCTTTTTGCGTCAAAAGACAACGCTCACTGCCCAGAGTTCTTCTTGAAGGTCATCAAGAGAGTCAGGGAAGCGCGCCACATAGTGCTCCTCATAGCCCCATACTGGCATGGAGCCTCAACGATTACACGTTGATCTGCCAAAAGGGGTCATGAACACGATCATACAATCCAGAGCCCCCTCTACGAGGCGGCTCTACACGTCAAAATGGTCGGTGTTTAACAAATGGTGCACTGCCAAGGGGCTCGATCCACAGACATGTGGGGTATCGCAAGTATTGTGTTTCCTTCGAGAGCTGCTGGACGCGGGCAGGTCCCCCTCCACGCTCAAAGTCTATGTTGCGGCCATTTCAGCGTTCTCTGTCTCAGAGCTGGGCCGCACATTAGGAAGGAACGAGTTCGTCGTCCGCTTCCTTAGGGGAGCCAGGAGGATGAACCCCCCGCGACCCCCCTCGGTTCCTATGTGGGATCTTTCACTGGTCTTGGAGGCCCTGAAAGCGCATCCCTTTGAACCCTTGGAAACTGTGGATATGAAATACCTCACGCTCAAAACCGTTTTTCTGATAGCGCTGTCTTCAGTCAAACGAGTGGGAGACCTTCACGCGTTATCTATTAACGCCGCGTGCCTCGAGTTCGGACCTAATGACTCTAAAGTTATTCTCAGACCGAGGCATGGTTACGTTCCCAAAATATTGGGCACTCCCTTCAAGAGCACAGGTCATTTCTCTCTCAGCCCTGCCAACTACCGGCACCGAGGCCGATAGTAATCTCCTCTGCCCGGTCAGGGCGCTGAGAAACTACATTTCACGCTCCGCCACTTTCAGGCGCTCGGAGCAGCTTTTTGTTTCGTTTGGTGGGCGCACCAAGGGTCTCGCCGCCTCGAAACACAGAGATGGATAGTGGACGCTATTGCTGCTGCTTATGCGTCTAAAGACCTGCAGTGCCCACTGGGCATTCGAGCTCACTCCACCAGAGGCATGGCCTCATCGTGGGCGTGGTCCAGCGGGATTCCCTTTCATGACATTTGTACGGCGGCAGGCTGGGCCTCCCCCTCTACATTTGTTAGGTTTTACAACCTGGAAGTTCCCGCCTTGCAGGCGAAAGTGTTATCAGTCTAAGTCTCGCGTAAGCCAGCCCACTATCTGTGCGCGGGCTACGTTGGTTGATTTAGCTCTACTGGTTGAGCTGCACTGTGCAGGGAATTGTCAGTTCGGACCAGCTGTGCCGCTCCGTGCTCCCTAGTATGTGCTTGTGTACTGCGCTAGCCCTCCGTTGGCTGCCCGGCTCTCTGCTATCACGTTCCCCGGGCTCTCCCTGGGACTCATTCAGTGGATGCTGGGCGCGCACGGCGTTGACAAGGGTGTTCCCGCAGCGTAAGCTACTTACGCAATACGAGAGAACCTCTCGTGAGAGAACGTTTCGGTTACTAAACGTAACCTCTGTTCTCTCTAGAAGAGGGAACGAGTATTGCGTAACCCGCCGTGCTCGCGCCACGAGCTCATTCGCTTCATGCGACAGAAACCAGTGAAGCAGCCTCTGAGCCCCGCTTATATACGCTAAGCCACACCCCTTTTGCGGGCTGTGACGCATTAAGCGCGCCAAGCGCGCTCATTGGTCGTGACGTCACGCCAAGGGCTCAGCGGTAGGCTGCTGCAGTTGCCGCAGGGCAGCCAATGGGCACGCTAGTAAGCCTGCCCTAGGTCTGCAGGCTGCCGCACTGTGTTGACAAGATTATTAAAAATTAAGGATAATTTTTGGCTTCAGTATCTCGAGAAAGAAGACTTTCCCGCAGCGTAAGCTACTTACGCAATACTCGTTCCCTCTTCTAGAGAGAACAGAGGTTACGTTTAGTAACCGAAACGGTTTATCCTCAAAGACATTTACTAAAAGCCACATAATTTTGAATTAATTTGGTCTTTTAATTCGATTTTGTAGTTATCTGTTTTTATCTGTATGTAGACTGACGTTCATCAGATGATCCAGGACAGGATAAAGAAGATTAAAGAGATCCAGCACTCAGTAGAGCTGAAAAAGGTGAGTGGAGGTTAAAATATTGTAAAATTGATAATGCATTATAATATTTAAATCGGTTTAATAAAGAACCTCATTTAAATGGATAAAACTTAATAGATGAGCCTTCTAATCATCCTCAATTATCAGAGAAACACAGAGAAAGAGAGATCCACCAGTGCTGAGATCTTCACTTATCTGATCCGCTCCATTGAGAGATGTCAGTCTGATCAGCTGAAGATGATGGAGGAACAGCAGAAAGCAGCAGAGAAACAGGCTGAAGATCTCATTAAAGATCTGCATCAGGAAATCACTGAGCTGGAGCAGCTCTCACACACTGACGATCATCTCCATGTCATAAAGGTCTGTCAACATCTCTCATCAGTCATCATGTACAATAATGCAGGACAAACTCTCTGTTCACAAACATGAGGAGCTGCTTGACCATTGTATTTGTACCAGTCTTTTAGAAATTGTACAAAATGAAATGGTTTTTGTAGTAGACTGAGTTCTACAGTTCTAGCCGTTCCAGTTGTTACCGCTTGGGGGAATTACCCATTACAGTAGAATGTTCTGTCCTGTTGGATAGGCAGGTCATGCTGGTGTAATCCTGTAATCCCATTCCTCTCTCTTGTGTGGTTTTATATACCACGTTACCAGAGTGATAAAGTCCAATTTGAAAAATTAGTTAACTGTGTTAGTGTCACAAACTATGGCTGAAGCGAAACTGACGTTCCGAAGCTTTTCGAGACCCTGAAGCGCAGATGTTTCGAAACACTGATCCAAAGCGTGATTCAAAACAATCATGTCACATGACTACGGCTAAATGAAGCTTCGTAGTGTTTCACTAGTGTTTCAACCATAGACTGTAAAAAAATATGGATGTAGTGTCCGTTACGTCCGTCACCCGCCTCGACACAATATGGCACATTTGCTTCAACTGTTTCATTGTTTCACGAAGCCTCGATTTGCCCACCACTATCACAAAATATATAAACAGGAAGAAGGCTAATTAGTTCATACAGTCTCTTTACTTGATAATTCACTAGGTTCACAATGAAGGAGGCAGGAGAAAGTACTCAGGAACTATGTACAGGAACACTATTCACAGATGAGCCCGAACAATGAAACACCAGGGCTGCGTTCGAAACCGCATACTTCCCTACTATTTAGTATGGGAAAAAGAGTAGGCGAGCGAAAAAGTATGTACGAATCCAAAAGAGTAGGCGAGAATTACCTGGGTGACGTACTAATTATCGCGAGATTCGGACTTAAGTGCGGTCGAATATGCCTACTTTCCTACTATATAGTAGGCGAAAACAGTACGTGAAGGAAGCAGTACGTTCGAAACATCAGTATTCAGTATTCACTTTTGCTTGTGGATGAAAATGTTTGGATATAAAAAAAAAAAAAATTAACAACATATTCAAGAGATGACAATTCGTTTTATTACGATTTCGTTATAAAAATAAATAATATCGTTAAGGATAAAACGGTGGGTCACATTCGTAGGGTTAAATATAAGAACTTAAATCAACCCTAAATGTATTCACAAAATAAATGGGCAACAGTTTCTTCAAAAAGTTGAAGAAAAAAAATGAGCAAGTTTAATCAAAATCAAGATATTTACAGATAGATGAATTAAACGTGTCGTTCAAATCTTGCGCGTGTGATAACGCGTCGTAGGTCACATGATAACGTCAACATGGCAGATGTCCGGTTCGCATTCATACTCAACGACAAAACGTTGCACAACGTTTCTTAAACAGAAACGGTGATGCGTTGAACACACTGTTCTGATGACGCAAGAGTTGCAACTATGGCAGCTGAGAAGGCCATTCTTTGTGTTCTTTGTGAAGAATTTTCTGAGCCTGATGAAGTCGGTATAAATATGTGTTTAATACTACAAAATATGCCCGATGTTACAGTTACAGCACTTGCCGCCCAGAACAAAAGAGAACATCCCAATCGAGTGAAGGGATTTGTGGAAACTGAAGCACACATCTTACCTAATTCAGACTAAAACACATCTATTTAGCCTCACATACTGACTTTATTTGTAGTTCATACTCTTTTAATACCCTGTATTTTCTTTCTCATTTTTAGGAAAAGCACTTAATTACCATTGTTTATTTCTATACCAAATGTCATACACTTGCAATGAAGCTAAAAATATAAACAACTACATCATTTTGTTGATATCCTATATTTTTTACAATAAAACTTTCGACAAACATGTCTTCTAATATCCTCAGTTGTTGCGTATACCGAGCTGCATCGAACACATTTGTAAATGTAATACTTTCCTTGAACCCATTGTGCAAGTTCACTTTAATACCGCATGCTTTATATACATGTTGCTGCTGATTGGACTGCAGTTCTGACACACCCACCAAACAAGAGAAAACGCATCTCAAACCCCGTTGCACACCGGTGCACGCCGTTTCCAGGAAACATGACGTTCAACCCGGAAACCGTAGAAAAACGTTGCGCACCGTTTTGAACTTGAACGTGCCCCTGGCTATAAAGTACCTACTCTTTTAGCGCTCATTAAGTAAGTACTTATTAAGTACCTACTCATTGAGTAGCCTATGTGGTTTCGAATGCAGCCAATCAGAACAGAACTTAAGTACACGTTATAATGAGGGAGATGAGTGCACAGCTGAACATAATGAGTAACCAAGACAACATATGACTTAATCAGGTAGAAGTTGGTGAGACACAAGAAGTCCAATCTAACAGAACTGTGACAGTTAGAAAAGTAGGCAACTGTGTAAAATATACTAACTTTAAATATAAATTAATTACGTATTTAACAGTCTTCTCTCTCCTGCTGTAGATGAGCTCATCCCTGGACACTCGTCCACACACCAAGAACTGGACTGAGATCAGGAGTGACTCTGATGTGAATGTGAACTCTCTGCATAGAGCTCTGACTCATCTGAAGAAAACTCATCAGGAATTAAAAAAAAAACTCAATCAAGCTGGTATGTGAATATTATAGAGTAGATTTTTGTCAGTAATTAAGAAAAAAAAAAAATTCCAGGAATATTACGGATTAAATGGCGGCTGGTCAATAAAAGTCGCTAGGGCGCCGCCCTCCCGGAGCCACACACACAAAACAATAATTATAAGTTATGTAAATTGATATATATGAATCATCTGTGCAAAATATTCACTTTTCCTATATGTCCCCTCTGCCTGTCCGCATGTCTCAAGTTCAGGAGGCGGGTTTATGTAGCAGTTTAGCCAATTGCTGTGAACATTAAACATAAATGACATAAAATCGACGTCCTCAAATCTTGTGGGCGATTTTCTCAATCGCCTCAAATGAGCCACCGCTAAAGTCAGGACTAGTCTGTAGAGGCTGAATAAAGCAAACAAGCATCTCACCAGTAAAGTTTTGATGGATGACGATTGTAATCAAGGTAAAGATGATTATTACAATGGCTTGTATACAGGCACGCGCGAGTCCGTTATTATTCATGAGAAAGCAGTGTATGTGTAATGTAGGCCAGTAGGAGCTTCCCGGGTCTCCGGTTCGAATCCCGCTTGGAGAGGGTCGATGACGACCGGTTACATATGCGGTCTCAGCACTCTGATAGCTTTTTCCACCATCACATTTCAGTATGGTCACGTGTCTGGTGAGTGTTTTATTTATGAGTTTGCGAGGGCCAATGATGTTTATGTACATATGGGCATCAGACTTCACTCCAAGCACAGACACAAACACTCACTCTGACAGAGGAACTGTTCACTGATGATCTCGTTACAGTTTTTTGAAAATCATCCTCAAAGTTAATCCTGAACTTGGTAAAACTTGGTAGAACTTTGTTTAAAATGTTTCAAGCCTTCAGAATATGTTCTAAGTCTTAAAGGTGCCCTAGAATGTGAAATTGAATTTATCTTGGCATAGTTAAATAACAAGAGTTCAGTACATGGACATGACATACAGTGAGTCTCAAACACCATAGTTTTCCCTTTCTTATTTAAATCTCGTTTTTGAAAAACACCCCTGAAAAACAGGCGAATCTCCACATAACACCAACTGTGACGCAACAGTTGGGATCATTAATATGTACGCCTCTAAAAATTTGCATATGCCAGCCCATGCTCAGTGCCAGGCGAAACTGCGCAGCCGAATCATCAGAAGTTCTGCAGGTGAAGAAACAAGCGAGGATCATAGGGAAAATGGCAGATCTATCTATCTATCTATCTATAATCGGATACCGCTACAGTTTAATTCGAAGTTGTTAGTTGCTCTGCCCGTTTCACCACGGACTGTTTTTCTAACCTGGAACAATATCAAGCACCCAGGCTTCTCTCGGCGTCTCATACTGACGAAGGGGGCAATTTCAACTAAGGTTATATTCCCGCAAGCGGTAAGTAGTGATTTTATTAACAATAATTTACACTGTGTTATCTAGATCCAGCGCGATATTGTTTTTTCCTCGAGAGACATCGTGGCTTGCAAACGAGCGAACGAAGCATGGCAGTTGCTCAGTGTTTGGATGTACAAATGAACACAAAAGTATTTTTTTAGTTCCTTCATCCGAGCCTCTGGAGAACCAGTGGGTTATGTGAATTTCTGATGTGTAATTGTTCAAGTTCAGACAGATAATCTTTCTCTCAAAGTCGTTCAACACTGTTTATGCATCAGTAGATCGCGTTGCCGTGATAAGATCTTCATTCACGCGATCAACAGGCTGTCATCTGCTCAATGCTGGAATAGATCTAAATACTTAAACTTCTCATGATTCGTTAATCCCGATAGCTGTAATAGTAAAAACGTATAAAAGCTGTAATAGTAAAAGTTTTCCAGATAGCTCTACATGTAATGCCAGATATTTCATATGCAAGCATGTCAGCCAATCACAGCAGTGGGCAACAACACTGAAGTCTCACAGCAGACACGCCCCTTCAAACAGAGTGTTCAATCCAGGGAATGAAATCAGGCTAGGAAATATGCCTTTTATTTCTAAATTATAACAAATTTTGATCTAAAAAACATACTAACATTATAAGGGCACCCCAGGAAACATTATAAAATAATAAAATAATCCACTCTATGGCACCTTTAATATGTTTTCCTCCTGTTAACTTTTTTCTTAAACACAGCCCTACCTAGAAAATGTTCCACCAGCCACCACTTAATCCAATTTAAGATCAGTTTGTAAAGGATCTCTGTTTCAAGAAAATAATCATAAACTAACCCTTTCTATGTAAAGTTCTATCCATGTAAACTCATGTTAAAGCAGTATTACTTAATAAATGACAAAAAAGGATGTGACTGTGTACAAACTGTAAAAATACATTATCTGTCTAAAACAAGTTTCCCACCTCACAAGGAAAATTTAGACACTTTACAGCTCAAATAACACTTTTTTTATTTTTTATTATTAATAGAAGAGCTTTGATTAAAAAAATACACGCTTCACATTCTCTTAAATCCTCAATGTTTGTCCCCTACACATTCTGCTTTTTTTTTTTTTTTTACAAACTGAGGGACGAGCAACATTTACATGCTATTGATGCTGTCAGTAGAGAGAACTCACTGTTAATTTAAAATTATTGCTATAAATAATTCATCATCACATTGTCATCTGTGTCCACAGGGTTGAAGTGGGCTCAGGCTTATGCAGGTACAGTGTGACTGACACCATTTTCTTCAATACACTAGCAATACTTTGGTAATCTGTATTATATGATCTACATCTGAAAAAGTTTGATCTGAAGTTGATTGATAATGTCTGATCTCTCTCAGTGGATGTGACTCTGGATCCTGATACAGCGAATCCATATCTCATCCTGTCTGATGATGGAAAACAAGTCAGTCGTGGACACGTTAAGCAGGACGTCCCAGAAAACCCAAAGAGATTTAGTCAGGGTCTTCGTGTTCTGGCAAAGCAGGGATTCAGTTCAGGGAGATTTTACTATGAGGTGCAGGTGAAGGGAAAGACTGAGTGTTTTTTTGGAGTGGCCAGAGAATCCATTAAGAGGAACATGACGTTCACACAGAGTCCTGATTATGGACTCTGGATTCTGAATCTGAAGAATGAGAATGAATATGAAGCTGGTGAAAGTCCACCTGTCTCTTTATCTCTGAGAGTGAAACCTGAGAAGGTTGGTGTGTTTGTGGATTATGAGGAGGGTCTGGTCTCTTTTTATGACGTGGAGTCCAGATCTCATATCTACTCTTTCACTGGTCAGACTTTCACTGAGAAACTCTATCCAGTGTTTAACCCAGGCCGTAATGGTAATGGTAAAGGTAAAAACTCAAACCCCCTGATCATCACACCTGTCAGTTAAAATAAAAAATTGAGAAGATTGCGTTTTTTTTTTTTTTTTTTTTTTAAATAGCAAAAACCACAATCAAGAAGTTTTTACTTTCTTTTAATATGTGATGCACAATATGTGTACACGTGCTAAAAAAGAATATTCAGGCCCTCAAAAATCAGTCACTGACAAAACATCAACTATAATGAAATATTATATTTGTGAGTTATGTTGTGTGAAAAAATTATTTGAATGGGCAATTTATCTACAGTGGGGCAAAAAAGTATTTTGTAAGCCACCAATTTTGCAAGTTCTCCCACTTAAAAAGATGAGAGAAGCCTGTAATTTTCATCATAGGTACACTTCAACTATGAGACACAAAATGGGGGGAAAGAATCCAGGAAATCACATTGTATGATTTTTAATGAATTAATTGGTAAATTCCTCTGTAAAATAAGTATCTGGTCACCTACAAACAAGCAAGATTTCTGGCTCTTACAGACCCGTAACTACTTCTTTAAGAGGTTCCTCTGTCCTCCACTCATTACATGTATTAATGGCACCTGTTTGAACTCGTTATCAGTATAAAAGACACCTGTCCACAACTTCAAACAGTCACACTCCAAACTCAACTATGGCCAAGACCAAAGAGCTGTCAAAGGACACCAGAAACAAAATTGTAGACCTGCACCAGGCTGGGAAGACTAAATCTGCAATAGGTAAGCAGCTTGGTGTGAAGAAATCAACTGTGGGAGCAATTATTAGAAAATGGAAGACATAAAAGACCACTGATAATCTCCCTCGATCTGGGGCTCCACGCAAGATCTCACCCCGTGGGGTCAAAATGATCACAAGAACAGTGAGCAAAAATCCCAGAACCACACGGGGGGACCTAGTGAATGACCTGCAGAGAGCTGGGACCAAAGTAACAAAGGCTACCATCAGTAACACACTACGCCGCCAGGGACTCAAATCCTGCAGTGCCAGACGTGTCCCCCTGCTTAAGCCAGTACATGTCCAGGCCCGTCTGAAGTTTGCTAGAGAGCATTTGGATGATCCAGAAGAGGATTGGGAGAATGTCATATGGTCAGATGAAACCAAAATAGAACTTTTTGGTAAAAACTCAACTCGTCGTGTTTGGAGGAGAAAGAACACCATACCTACTGTGAAGCATGGGGGTGGAAACATCATGCTTTGGGGCTGTTTTTCTGTAAAGGGACCAGGACGACTGATCCGTGTAAAGGAAAGAATGAATGGGGCCATGTATCGTGAGATTTTGAGTCAAAACCTCCTTCCATCAACAAGGGCATTGCAGATGAAACGTGGCTGGGTCTTTCAGCATGACAATGATCCCAAACACACCGCCCGGGCAACGAAGGAGTGGCTTCGTAAGAAGCATTTCAAGGTCCTGGAGTGGCCTAGCCAGTCTCCAGATCTCAACCCCATAGAAAATCTGTTGCCCAGCGACAGCCCCAAAACATCACTGCTCTAGAGGAGATCTGCATGGAGGAATGGGCCAAAATACCAGCAACAGTGTGTGAAAACCTTGTGAAGACTTACAGAAAACGTTTGACCTCTGTCATTGCCAACAAAGGGTATACAACAAAGTATTGAGATGAACTTTTGTTATTGACCAAATACTTATTTTCCACCATAATTTGCAAATAAATTCTTTAAAAATCAAACAGTGATTTTCTGGATTTTTTTTTTTTCTCATTTTGCCTCTCATAGTTGAGGTATACCTGTGATGAAAATTACAGGCCTCTCTCGTCTTTTTAAGTGGGAGAACTTGCACAATTGGTGGCTGACTAAATACTTTTTTGCCCCACTGTATGTTTCTGAGTCTATATTTTCTAATTGACACAATTACAGGTATTTGTTTGCTTTTAACTTTTATTAATACTTTGCTTTTGCTTTTCAAATCTACTTTGACATTTTACATATTATGATTTAATATTATGTTGTGAAATTCTACATAATATACAAAATTTCCGAACATGGTACATGTTATTTTGTAAAGAAATCTCTGAAGCCATTTTCTCTCTCGTCTACAGCTGTGAACACTGGTTTGCTTGTGAAATATTGTGATTTTTGGTTTATATTGTAATAACTGCAGCATCTGAATAAAGACAAGTGTTCAAAACTGATATTGTGTATTAACTAAACAGCTTTCTAATTATGCAAATACACATGGATCTTTATGTTGACTTACAGCTGTTGTGAATGAAAATACTGAATCAATGTAGTACATATTCTTCAAGAGAAGCGAGAGCATTAGAAGGCTTCACAATGCCAGTGTTTTTGACTTTGGTTTGAGCACAATATCAGTGAATCCGTGCACCTGAGTGAGCAGACGGCAGTCCATCGATGCCAGGAGCTTCTGAGAGCCGGAGACGGTGGGAACAAACTTCTCCATCAGTGTAACCGTCGCAAGCTTCTCCACATCACTGACAGACACTAAGACAATATCAACTCTCTGGAAGCTTTTCACTCTTTAAATATATTTAATGAAGTACAATTATGTTTTTAAGCAAATCTAAAATGCATGAACACGTCACAGCTGAAATTAAACTGCAGTTAAACACTGAAAGTCTTACCCACACGTGATCTTTCTGACACTGCATTCCCAATCCCTCTACAGTATATGGAACAAAACTTTATTCAACACTTGTGACGGCGGGTTCTGGAACGTGATCTTGATAGAGAGAACAAATTAAGTTTCTCACTTAAACATCATATGACCTCATATAGTGCACAGATATTATGACACTTTATAGATGGAACCAAAATGCAATAACATGTAAACATGTTTTGTGCTCGTTATACATCACAAATAACGATTAGTGTCTAATTGGCTTACAGTGATAATGAGGTCTGGTGTGCGCAGTCTGAAGTTGAACTGTGTGGCCAGAATCTGTTTGGTCTGATTGACCCGTCCGGTGACCGTGAGCATCAGAGCGCCCTGATCCACCAGATGATTCATGTACTCCTTATACAGCAGAGTCCAGGGAATAGTCTTAGCTGAAGGGAGACAAGGGAACATGGCATTAATGACAACAATAAAACAACTGTGTGTCATTTTACAATGTAGTTTTGTGTGTGTTTGAGTGAGTGTTTGTTTTCTACTCTACTTTTTTAGAGTGTAACCTCTTCTTTGCTGTCCATTTTTAACTGCATTGCTGATTTTATTTGGCAAAAATTTGCAAAAAAAAACTTGCTATGTGTTAGGGGGGGGGGGGGGGGTTGTGTATATTTTGCACTCTTGATATTTTAGAGTGTCACCCCTTCATTGCTGTTATTTGTAGATTGTACACACACAAAATTTGACCCGAACCCTACCCGAAACTCGTGAGTTTTTCGGGACCCTCTACCCCAGCCCATCTCGCTGGCTCATTCGGACCATCAGACTCTGCTACACGATTCAGTTCGCCCGGCATCTCCACAAGTTCAGGGGCATCCAGTTCACCTCATGCTGGCCAGTGATGCTCCTGTCTTACGGGCGGAGATTGCAGTCCAACTGGCGAAGGATGGGATCGAGCCGGTCCCTCCAGCCAATATGAAGTCAGGCTTCTACAGCCCTTGCTTCATTGTACCCAAGAAAGGCGGTGGGTTACGGCCAATATTGGACCTACAAGTTTTGAATCGGGCCCTTCACAAACTCCCATTTTCAAATGCATTCGTCACTGAGATTGTTTTGCAGCGATTGACCTGAAGGACGCATACTATCATGTCTCTATTCTCCCTCGACACAGACCGTTCTTTGGCTTTGTGTTCGAGGGTCGGCATTTCAGTTCAAAGTCCTTCCCTTCGGGCTGTCCCTGAAATCTTGCATCTTCACAAAGGTAATTTTCCTATGAGAGAACACGGCGTTCGAATCCTCAACTACCTCGACGAACGGCTCATTCTGGTCCAGTCGCGAGAGCAGTTGTGTGAACACAGGGAACATGGTGCTCAGTCACCTCGGCCAGTTTGGGCTTCCGGTCAACTGGGAAAAGTGCGAACTCTCCCCCCGTGCAGAGGATCTCTTTTCTTGGCATGGTTATGGACTCGGTCACAGCACGCCTCACAGAGGAACATGCTCAGTTGGCGTTAAACTGCTTGAATTCACTCAATAGCAGGACAGTGGACCCACTGAAAGTTTTTCAGAGGCTCCTGGGGCATATGGCATCCACAGCCACAGTGACGCTGCTTGGGTTGCTTCATATGAGACCGCTTCTGCACTGGCTTCACGGGCGAGTCCCGAGATGGGTGTGAAAATCACCCCGGCCTGTCACCAAACCTTCAGCCCGTGGTCGGACCTTGCGTTTCGGTTCAATCCAAGTGTCCAGGCATGCTGTTGTTTTCACGGGTGCTACCACCACTGGCTGGGGTGCCATGTACAGCTTTGGTTATTTGGACGGGACCCCAACTGGATTGGCACATCAAGTGCCTTGAGTTGATAGCAGTACGTCTTGCGCTGGACTGCTTCAAACAGCCGCTACTAGACAAGCACGTACTGGTCCGTACGGACAGCGACTCTAATAGTGCCCTATTTAAGGGGATAGGGGTCGATTTCAGACAACAAAACAGCAAACAAACCGCAGCCGCCTTTTACAGTTTTACAGTCACTAGATGAAAAACTCTGTCAAACTGGTATGTGAATATCGAATACAGTAGATTTTTTTTGCCATTAACTAAGAAAATGGGTTAAATCCAATTTAAGCTCCGTTTGTAAAGGACCGCACTGTTTAAAAAATGTAATAACACAACTAACCCTGTAAAGTTCTATCCATGTAAACTCGTTTTAAAGTTATAAAATGTTGTCATTTTATATCAATACACATTAAATAAACATAACAATAAATTATACACAATATACATATATTAAATAGTTTTCAATCACTTGCCCTAATAATAAATATAATATGACTGCATTCAGAATTATGACTGCAATGACTTATAAAAACTGATAATGAAAATAGTTGATGGAAAATGAGTTTTATTATTGATTAGTCAGGTCTGTATGCTGTGAAGGAAGAGCATTTGTCGGTAATGCCACTTTACAGTAACAAAATAAATACTGTAAAGAAAACTGTTGAACAAAGAAAATTGTTTGATTTTGGATATACTGTAATGTTAAGCATTGTAAGTAAAGCAAGTGACTTTAAAAGCAACTCTTGAGTGATTTGAAACCATCTTTCATGTAACATGTACTGACAAAGCGGACGAATGTCATAAAAAGATAAAAACCACATCAAAGAAACTTTAATTATCTGATAACTATAAGAATAACTGACATGCATGTAAACTTATGAAAAATTAGACTTTTTACATAATTTAATTTTTTTGCTTCTTTTCAAATGGCTTTATAAATTTGTATTGTTTTACCTTTGTACAAGAACCAGGAAATCACAGGAGATTTCACTGTGAAACATGTTTAGTGTGTTGTTTCTATCAAGCTGCAAATGTGTAAACTGTAACTTGATATTCTAAAAGTTTCTTACACCATTTACACACTCAGCAGGGATGAATGAGGAACTGGTCCATATTTATGATTATAGGCGGAGATATGACATCACTGCAGGTGTGTAAAGACTCAAGTAAAAGTGAAACTAAACAGATGAACTGGAAGCTTCCTCAAACAACATCTCTTTTCAGAAACTCTGAAATTAACAACCAGATCTGATATTCTGATATTCACTCACAGGTAAGAGATGGAAATATAAGAGCTAGTTCAGTAGTTTAGTTGCATTTGGAAGCGGCATCAGATTGTTGGTAAAAGTACTGTTATTTTTTGGCTGTAAATCAAAAGTCACACTTTAGAGACTTTAGAACCAGGAAGTTCTTAGACTGGTGACAGAATGAACGAAAGAAAAATCGGAATTATGTTTTTCCTAGTAAAAGTCACAAGTCCATTAAACAAAAATGAAACCTGGTGTTTACAGATGTTTGTTTAGTGGGTTATTTGTTTGAAAAATTACACTTTCACCCATTTCTGTGTTTTCCTTTATATATATATATATATATATATATATACACACATACATACATACATACATGTATATATATATATATATATATATATATATATATATATATATATATATATATACATATATATATATATACATATATATATATATATATATATATATATACATATATATATATATATATATATATATATATATATATATATATATATATATATATATATACATATATGTATATATAAAAAACCTTTTCAGGATTGTATAAAATGGTGTTGTAAAAACTGGTTACATTTGCTGTACTGTGGCTCCCAGAGACACATGCCCGTAGACAGGGGGGGTTTGGGAAGTTTGAACGACCCCCTTCCATATTGTACCTTTAACGAAGCAGTTTTCATCATACTATGCATAAGATTAATAATGAATGTGTAAATATTGTGAATGAATACCAAGCGCTCGTAGCCTTGAGTAAATTAACTCGTCTAAGAAAATGATTAATAAAAAATAGATTAAATATCAGTTGACCCTATGTTTACTTTCTTCACTGACAGACGAAAATCAAAAAGACTATCAGTCAAAGTTCAGCTTTAGGAGGGAAATAAACAGGGCAAGATCAGGAGACTGAGAGAAAAAGAAAGATTGATCGAGATGAGGAGAGAGAAGGTACTGATAAATAATATAGGCTACTGCCCACTGACATGGTATTCAAGCTATTTTGTAAATAACTTTTTTGGCCTTAAATGTCTTGAAATGCACATATGCACAAACTTTCTAGGGGGTGCATTTCTCCCAACCCCCCCTACATAGCTTGTGTTTGTGTGTGTGTGTGTGTGTGTGTGTGTGTGTGTGTTTGCGCGTATAGCAGTATAGGCCAAATAAAGCACCTTTACCCTTTAAAACAAGCTTAGTTGGCGCGGATGACGCCGTCGGTGGCCGTTGGCCCTGGGCTGCGCGGGCGGTCATGGAGTCTTCTGAGGGGGTGTTGGCCACTGGCCCGGTGAAGCAGTCGATTTTGTTCCCTACCGGAATTCCTGTTCCCCACCGGAATTCCTGTTCCCCCTCAACGAGGCGTGTCTAATGACAACATGCGTAGCAGATGCATCAAAGCTCAGCTGGATGTACTGTAAGCGAAAAAGTATTGGTGCAGCATTTAAATGTCTTGCTACACTGCAGCATAATAAGATGAATAAGATGAAAATGTGAATTGAATTAATCTTGCACTTGTTCTTAGTTTTTGTATTATGTCTGAATGTCTGAGTTGAATTTGCCCATACAAATTGCCTTTATATCTTTCCGTGTTGACGTCAAAACTCAATGCCTCATATTATTGTCTTATTATTACTCATAAAGATTGCAAAACGTCAGAGATGACAGATTTATGATATACAACTTTGTAAACAGTATACAAAATGAATTAATAATATGTTCAATGTCACCACAATACACATGAGAAAAAGAGTTCCTCATATTATTGTCACAAGGGAAACACATTTTCAGGTGACACAATTTATGTTCCCTGTATGAAAAAAATTATAATATGAATAAAACCATATATTGCTATTATTACCTTCTTTAAAAAATTTCACATGCAAGATACATGGGTGCAACATAACATTTTAATCATAATTAATTCTGTAATTTTAATTTCCATAATTATATAAATCATACTTATGCATAATTATGTAAATCATAATTAATTAACATAAAAATGCAGAGGGCACTAATTAAATCAATCAATTATTCAAGTTAATAAATGGTGTTATAAATTGGGGAGATGACCACACAACATTGTCTCCTGAATTTCTATTCTTGCGGGCACATTCCAACAATGGATCCAAAATGTATGAAGAAATCATTAGCTATAAAACTCAAGGCTTATACCCATTTGGCATAAAAAATACCATAAATATGTCATTCGCAGACATTCCTCCAATTTCAAAATTTATGCTAAGTAATCTATTCTAAATTATAATTATTCTAGACAGTGGAGATAACTCAAGATAATTCCTCAGACAGGAGTGAGGTATAGTGATATACCAAGACTTGATACAAACAAAAAGCCCATACTTGTCCATGGACTCGCCTTCTTATAATTTACTTGCCAGCAACTAGAACATCAACAATAACCTATACTGCAATTTCAGTTTAAATTGACCTATTTCTTTCATTGGGCCTTCAGAACCTTATAAACATTGCATTGAAATCGTTAATACGTTTTAAATTTGAAAATAAATAAGCTGGATTGAATTGACAGATGGGGAAAAACTTTCTTCAAAAGAAAAAAAAAAAAAGTTTCGGAAAAATTACAATACTTTTTTTAACCTTTTGGCTTCCCGTACATCCAGTTGTGCTTCTTGCTCGTATTCATTTCTGATGGTATTGCGTAAAGGGAACACGAAGCGTCTACAGCTGAGGGCTGTGTTTAGCTCGACAAACTCCAGCGGCAGTGTGAAGGAGGTCATCTCGTTGCGAGAGCGGAATATTACTTCTTCATTGGTGAGTCCCGAAACATACCGGATCGCTATGTGTAGGTCTAACATTGACTATGCCTTCAATTAGATCTAGGAATCCCGTGTTGAAAAAACATCGCATCACAAAGTTTTTCCAAACGCTTAATCAGGCTGGAACTGTGTGGGACGTCTCGATGCAAAGTTAAAGGGTTGTTTGGTGGACATTTAAATATTCGGAGTATGGAAACCAAACGCGAACAACTGGAAAACTTGCTTGTAAATTCTAATATTGATTTTGTTGGACTGATAGAGACTTTGTTAACTCGTTCCTCCCCGGAGGCCCTTATTGTAATGCCAGGATATGATGTTTTTAGGAAAGACAGAGACCATGGGAAGGGAGGGGGAGTTTTATTATATGTGAAAAGTACTATTAATTGCAAACAAATTGAATGGCTCTAGGGAAACTGATATTGAATGTGTTGGTGTCAACATCTCACTTTCAGCTAAAATGGCATTTAGTTTAATCTGTCTATATCGAAAACCCTCAGCAAAATCTGAGTTCTGTGATCAGTTAAAAAACCTCCTTCACAGTTTGTATTTTAACAAAGAGGTTATATTGATGGGGGACTTAAATGTCAATTGGAGTGATAAGGGTGGAAGAAAAAACTATTAGAAAAAACTAATAGAAAAGACTATTTTAATCTTACACAGTTAATTGAACAACCCACAAGAATAACTAATCGGTCTGAAACTAAAATAGATTTATTGTTCACAAATAGACCAGAAATAATTACTAAGACCTTTAATCTAATGACAGGGCTGTCAGATCACAATATTATTATTTTTGCCATGAATCGTTTTCATTCCTCAGCCACAACAATATGTAAATATGAATTACGCTATGAAAATTCTGCAGACTCATGGCATTTTCTTGCCATTGGCTAGTTTTGTATTCTCGAAGGTGATAGGCTTTCTAAGCGAAACCCCATTCGTCGTCACGTCGTAACTGGTAGTGACCTTGAAAGGGAACTCCCATTATCATTAGTTATCATTACCATTAACTCCCATTATCAAGCTTGGAAGAGATAGGACATTTTTTAATATAACTCTGATTGCATTCGTCTGAAAGAAGAATGCCATATACACCTAGGATGTTTTCAGGGTGAGTAAATCATGGGCTAATTTTCATTTTAGAACACTAACTAAATTACATACAACTTGTATTATGAAAGTTGCTCTCTTCAGCAATTTAGATGATATATTGTCATCATTACTTATCTTTTCAGTCATGGCATCCTCCAGTGGTCTAGCACTAAATGAGGAACTCCAGTGCTCCATCTGTCTGGAATTGTCCACTGATCCAGTCACCACTCCATGTGGACACAACTTCTGCAGAACCTGCCTGATCAAGTGCTGGACGGACACACAGACCTGCTTCTGTCCACTCTGTAAAGAAACATTCAGCAGAAGACCTGATCTCAAGATTAATACAACACTCAGAGAGGTTGTGCATCACTTTAAGGAGAAGCTCAATCTAGGAGAATCTGAAGTGTTCTGTGACTTCTGTGGTGAAAGAAAGCAGAAAGCAGTGAAGACCTGCCTGATGTGTCAAAACTCTTATTGTGAGACTCATCTGGAGCCTCATCTCAGTGTCCCACGTCTAAAGAAACACACACTGATCAACGCTGTGGAAAATCTGGAGGATTATATATGCCAGAAACACGAGAGACCTCTGGAGCTGTTCTGCAGAGATGACCAGACGTGTGTTTGTCTGTTCTGTACTGAAGGAGAACACAGGACTCACAACACTGTTCCTATTGAGGAGGAGAGTCGAGAAAAGAAGGTAAAGAGATACAGACAAAACACTTAAACCTTTATAAGCTTTATAACCTTATAAGGACGACAACATTGGCTATTCCTGGTTATTTTTGAACAGTAAGAATGTAACTTTTTTTTTTTAATGAAGTGTTGAAATCAACACTTGAAATCAAAATCAATTATCAAAATAAATTAAGAAATGTCAACTTTTTTTAAGTTATATGAGATTTAACTCAATTTTTTAAAGTACGTTTAATATAATTTAACTTGAAGTTACCTGTACAGCGATTTGAATATAGACATCACAGTGCATTATGGGTATTCCCTAGCCATTGAGCGTACACCGGTTGTACACTCGTTATTGTGGTGCATTGTGGGATTGAATGAGTGCACTCAATAATGAGACCATATAATGAGATATAACCAAAACAATGAGATATGATGCATGGTGTGTCACAAACTACTCCGAGACTTGGATTGAAGATCCAAATGCAGCAGTATTGAGACAATCCAGAATCGTAATCCATATAACAGGAATAGGGTCAAAACCATAGAGCAAACAATCCATACATACAATAGAGTTAAAAAACACAGGCAAACAAGGATATTGACGACAATGGGAAGAAGAACTAGACCAAGACAAGGTAAACCAGGTTACAGGTGCTTAGAATAGCAGTGTAACACAAAACAAGACTACACAAACTGAGAATGAAAACACAGGCCTATTTAAGGCAGACTTTGACAAGGGTAATCACACACAGCTGAACAAAATCACACAATCATGAGAACAGACAATGGATACTGGGAAATTAAGTTCATAATGGAAAATTATAATAATATATATTTTATATATTTCTGGATACTCAAAGCGCTTTAAATATGGAAGGGGGGAATCTCCTTAGCCACCACAAATGTGTAGCATCCACCTGGATAATGCGACGGCAGCCATATTGCGCCAGAACACCCACCACACACCACAGCTTATTGGTGGAGAGGAGACAGTGATGAAGCCAATCAGTATATATGGAGATGATTAGGAGGCCATGATGGACAGTGGCCAATGGGCAAATTTGGCCAGGATGCCAGGGTTACACCCCTACTTTTTTCCAAAGGACATCCTGGAATTTTTAATGACCACAGAGAGTCCAGGACCATTTTAACGTCTCATACAAAGGACGGAGTCAGAAGGAGTCAATAGGAGTGACCTCTGGTGGAGATTAAGGTAACTCCAGCTGGTGGAGGTGACATAGCCTCCCCCTTATGGTGTGTGCAAACCAAAAGCAAAGCAAACATTCGCATCGCGTTACTTGCTCTAGATTACTCGTGGGATGTTTCTTGTTTTTCTCATCACTCGCGTAAATAAAAACATTGCGCGATGAGGAGTGTATTCACGCACATCAAGAACAACATTATTGCTTTTTTTCCATTTTTTCTGTCATCAACCATGGAGATAACTACTATTGCTGCTCTGTACCTGATGTGGAAGTCCCAAATACACCGGAAAGCCAAACACCAACGTGTCTGAGTTCACAGCACACAACTCTGTGAATTTCACTGTCTTCTCCAGGAACTGTGCGTGGATGACAGCCACTTCTAGCGCTACTTGAGGATGACAGGTGCCCAGTGCACAAATGTGTCAATAAGCTCTTCACTGATTGGCTTGTGCGAAAACGCATCTTGAGAATTTTCCGATCGAGTTGAAATTTTTCAACTTGTGCGGAAGACATGATTGAGGTGAGTATCACAATTCGCGTCATTCGCATCACCCGGCTCGAATTCACATCTATTTGCGTCTTGGCAATGACTTTGTAAACTACTCGTGCAAATAATTAAATTAACTTTTGGTGTGCACATATCATTAAGGAGCGGATTCCAGATGCTCCTCTAACAGATACATAAATCCGGGAGGGAGGTGGCGAACCTGGGGGGATGAGGCGTTGCTGGTTTGAAGACCATCTTAGTGGAGCTAGACTACTACGACGGAGCAGATGAGCACCACAGCAGAGCAGACAGGTCTGAAAATCCCCACAGCACAGCAGACGACCACCACATCTTTTGCAATGGACACAAAGACGATGTCAGGACCACTGAGATGCCAACTGCTCGCCCTGACATCAACGGTAGGTCAGCCATCCTAGAAGCCAGACTTAAACGCTTAAGGACCACCTTTGTAGTGTCAGGTGCAGCGTCCATGATTACTGAAGACTCTGGATTTGGGACCACCAGACTCTGAAGTGCTGTGAGCACTGGACTTGGGATCATCAGACTTAATGACGTAATTAAGAGATGGCAACCCATGACGTTCCACCCGGAGCTGTTTACGTCCTCAGACTTGGATTAATGCATTTCTATTTCAACACTATCAACGCCAAAATTAATCTGCAGCAGTCAGGTGATACAAGTAGGAGCTCTGTTAGTTGCATAGACTATAAAAAAATATGGATGTAGTGTCCGTGACGTCACCCGTAGGTTTCTGAAGAGCATTTTTAAGCCCAAAGTGGCCAGAGCCATCTGGGTAGCGCGTCACTCCCGGGTAACCGAAAATGGGCAAAAAGGCGGGATTAGTTGAGGTAACGTAGCGCTAACAGACAAATGGCTAGTAGTGATAGCTGCATCACACCCTTAATTATGTAGAACTTTAACCTGTTAAGCCTCACCAGTGCGTCGGCGCACTGAAGCGTTTTTTTTTTTTTATATATAGCTCAAAGTTACTATCAGATTTAATGTTATACTTCGACAAACTATACATCATTAAAAAGATATAAGACTCAAGTTTCAGTATTTGACCACTATTGTATTCTGAGAAACTTATAGCGACAGTTATTTCTTAATTTGTGTCAGGAGTTATGAAATGAAAAAATGAGTCGATACCTTTAATATGAATTATGCGCGTCAGCCTGTTCCATTCATAAAAAACTCCCGTGCTGTCGTCATGACAGCGATACACAAAACAACGTCCCTCAGGGCTTTAGCTCAAAAATGTGCAGATTTGGAGAAATATTGATATATTCTCATAGATTCACATCATATTTATATAGACAGGAATAATATTTATTGAATTTATACCCAAATGCGTCGATGTAATCATTATGAGCGATTGGATACTCTGATACTGTGTTTTCAATCCATACCAACAGCCTGAGGGCGCTATATGCACAATAATTGTCCATATATAGAACATGAAGAAGAGCCATGATCATGTGACATTCCAGGACGTCACTGATACACACAAAGCTACAGAGTTCGCGCTGTAAAATGCAGATACAGATGTTTTGAAGATAATAAACATGATTGCAATGATATTTGAGTTACCTGTGTTTTTCAAGACATGCCAGGTATTTTCATAATAATAGATTATATTTATAATGTAATGCTAATCTATATAGACTATCATTGTGCAGAACAGTATACAATAGTATATTTTCTGTCTGATTTTTTTATCTGAAGCCAAATTAGATCACAGAAGATTATTTAAAATACTCCACTTGCGTTATAAAAGTAAGTTTGGAGCACAAACATGGTTTTAATCTCATAAATGGTCGTGTATTGATGGTGTGCTAAGCTAACATGCTAGCTAGCCCTAGGTGCACCTGCAACCTAGAAGTTATACTTTTATGTTTTTTTGAATGCTTACTGAAAGTTTCTTTATTCAAGAATGTTCTTTATTCTTTATTTAAAATGTGAGGTGAACTTTGAGAAAATAAATTAGGGACTGAAACCCTGTGAATAGCCAGTCGTTAGTAACTATAATGCAGACAAAAGAAATGCATATTTCGAGCCATAACCAGTCTGGAGAGGTGTGAATGTGTGCAGGGGGAGACTGAGACTGAATGGGGCTCGTTTGCACCACAAAACAATAGAGACAATATACTGGATAGATGGTTAGAAGATGACAATAAACATCAGAAGCATCTTAGAGTCAAATCAAAATAAAGTCACATGACATGGTCTTGAAAAACATTTAACTAAATACAGAGTTTTGGACTTATCTTCAGATTTTAAACATAAAATGTTTAGACATGTGGCTTTAGCTGTAGTGCATTTCTAGATTGCTCCAGTGCCAACTTCAATTTTATTTTCATGAGGATGTTTCATAAAAATTAATTTCTAATAACTTTACAAAACTTTGAAGCTATTTATAACAATTTTTGTCATTATGATAATAATTAATTCTACATTTACAATAAACTGCCAGGTGTCAGCTTTCAAATGAGACCATACTTGTGCTTTTAGTACAAAGGGTTCATGAACTGTATCTGTTTCAGTTTGGGTATGTCATTTCTGGGGATTTTTCAAAAGTGGGGTTGCAGCTTAACAGGTTAAGGCTTAATATAATTTAAATGGATGAGTTATAAAAAAAATCACTCCCCTCACAGTTATTAGCAGATAACAAATATTTGCAGATAGCAAAATTAGCTATATAGACCAAAACCATTTTTTGTTCCAGGCTGTAAACACATTTTTTTTTCTGCTGTAAAGTTGGGCACTTTAACATGGGGGTCTATGGGATTGACTCTCTTTTGCAGCCTGTTTCTAGCAGCCAGTCGATGAATTGCAGTTTAAGTCACTTCCGTGTTGGTTTCGAGAGAGAGATAGGCAGGTTGCCGCTTGGTTAGTTGTTTACGTCAGTGTTTCCCAACCTTTTTTCAGTCACAGCACCCGTTGAAAATTTGCGAAAAGTTTTGTCATCATACTACTTTGATACGCTACCTTGAAATGTATTGATTTTAAATCCACAGGGTAGAACCGCCTACTGTCATATAGATATTTTTAATATTGTCTTTTTTTTGTCCATCCATTAAAAGTCTAGGAATCAGTCATTTCTTCTAAAGAGATCACTTTTTATGATGACATTTAAGTAATGCTTTTATTCGTATTTAAGCTTTGCTCAAATACCATTGTAAATCTCACCTAAATCTTTGCTCACTCAATATATTTGAGTCTTATATTGGGATAATTTTGTTGTAATTGCACAAGATAGCTTGTTTTTAATTTAAGTTTTTGATGTATTTTATAATGTAATAATTTCACAGATAATCTCCAAATTAATGTAGAAACAACATAAAGGCAGTATATTTGAAATAATTGTTTAATGGCATCTTTTTATGAATGAAGGCCAGTATCACTGATACCAATACTGCTACTGATGTCTTCTATTTTATTTTTCCAATTTTAAATCCCCATTAAACATTACAGTATAATTGAAAGTTAGTCATTTTAACATTAGGCTCCAAAAATATACCATACCATACCATCTTCTTCCGCTTATCCGGGGCCGGGTCATGTGGGCAGCAGACGCCCAGACTTCCACACTTCCTCCAGCTCTTCCGCAGGGATACTGAGGCGTTCCCAGGCCAGATGAGATGAGGTCTCCTCCCGGTGGGATGCGCCCGGAACACCTCCCGGGAAAGCATCCAGGAGGCATCCGGAACAGATGCCCGAGCCACCTCAGCTCTACTCTGAGCTCCTCCCGAGTGCCCAATCTCTAAGGGAGCACCCTGGAGAGGGTATAGAGCTGGTCCAGTGTTCCACGACCGGGATGAAAACCGCACTGTTCCTCCAGAATCCGAGGTTCTACTATCGGCTGAATTCTCCACTCCAGTACCCTGGCATAGACTTTCCCGGGGAGGCTGAGAAGTGTGATCCCCCTGTAGTTGGAACACGCCCCCCGGTTCCCCTTCTTAAAAAGAGGGACCAGCACCCCGGTCTGCCAGTCCAGAGGTACTGTCCCCGACCGCCATGCGATGTTGCAGAGGCGTGTCTGCCAAGACAACATCCAGAGACTTTAGGTACTCAGGGCGGATCTCATCCACCCCCGGTGCCTTGCCACCGAGGAGCTTCTTGACTACCTTGGTGACTTTAGCTTGGATCATGGACGAGTCCACCTCCAAGCCCTTGGCCTCTGCTTTCTCAATGGAAGGCGTGTCAGTGGGATTGAGGAGATCCTTGAAGTATTCCTTTCACCGTTTGATGATATCCCCAGTTGAGGTCAACATCTGCCCACCTCCACTGTAAATAGTGTTGGTAGGGCACTGCTTCCTCCTCCTGAGGCGCCGGACGGTTTGCCAGTATCTCTTCGAGGCCAACCGATAGTCCTTCTCAATGGCCTCACCGAACTCCTCCCAAGCCCTATTTTTTGCCTCCACAACCACCCGGGCTGTAGTCCGCTTGGCCTGCCAGTACCCATAAGCTGCCTCAGGAGTCCCACAAGCCAGCCAGGCCCGATAGGACTCCTTCTTAAGCTTGATGGCGTCCCTTACTTCCCGTCCACCACCGGGTTCGGAGCACTAGCACCGGCACCGGCACCGGAGACCTGACAGCCACAGCTCCGAGCGGCCGCATTGATAATGGAGGTGGAGAACATGGTCCACTCGGACTCAATATCTCCAGACTCCCTCTGGGTCCGGTCGAAGCTCCGCCGGAGGTGGGAGTTGAAGATCTCTCTGACAGGGGACTCGGCCAAACATTCCTAACAGACCCTCACAGTACGTTTGGGTCTGCCGAGTCTATCCAGCTTCCTCCCCCGCCATCAGATCCAACTCACCACCAGATGGTGATCAGTTGACAGCTCCGCCCCTCCCGGATGAAACGACCTAGTCGATCATCAACCTCCGGCCTAGGGTGTCCTGGTGCCACGTGCACTGATGGACACCCTTGCACCATGCTTGAACATGGTGTTCGTTATGGACAAGCTGTGACTAGCACAGAAGTCCAATAACAGAACACCACTCGGGTTCAGATCAGAGGGGCCGTTCCTCCCAATCACGCCCCTCCAGGTGTCACCGTCGCTACCCACATGGGCGTTTAAGTCCCCCAGTAGAACGATGGAGTCCCCAGTCTGAGCAATAAGCAAACCCACACCAGCCCGCCACATCTCACCATGGGCAACTTCAGAGTGGTAGAGAGTCCAGCCCCTCTCAAGGAGTGTGGTTCCAGAGCCCAAGCCGTGCGTGGAGGTGATCCCGACTATCTCTAGTCAGTACCTCTCAACCTCCTGCACAAGCTCAGGCTCCTTCCCCACCAGCGAGGTGACGTTCCACGTCCCTGAAGCCAGTTTCCGTGTCCAGAGATCGGGTCGTATGGGCCCCGGCCTTCGACTGCCGCCCGATCCACTATGCACCGACCCTTTACGGTCCCTCCTGCAGGTGGTGACCCCATGGGAGGGGGGCCCCCAGTCACTTGTTTGGGCTGAGCCTCAACCCCAGGCCTAGCTCCAGGGTGGAGCCCCGGCTACGCCATGCCGGGCGATGTCTCGGTCCTTGGTTTTTTCTTCTTCATAATGGGCTTATGAACCACTCTTAGTCTGACCTGTCACATAGGACCTGTTTGCCTTGGGAGACCCTACCAGGGGCATATAGCCCTGGACAGCATAGCTCCTAGGATCGTTCGGGTACTCAAACCCCTCCACCACAATAAGGTGGCAGTTCAATGAGGGGCATCCTAAAATATCACAACTTTTAATTTAAGTGAACTTAAAACAATCTTCACATAAGCCTATAATAAATGTCACAGTTACCTGTGCCCTTCCTATACCTGTCTAACAGGTAGGAAATACACAATTTAATAGTTATCAAACACTTTACAGTCTTCACTGCATAAATTATAAATTAAATATAGATTAATCCTTATTAAAGCTACAAGCGTTCTTTAGTCAAGAGCAGTGAGTAATTTTCTCTGTTACCTATGTTCTTTGATTCTGCTCTCAGTGCTGCACATGTGGATCTCACGTCCCATTTTCTCACAATTCTTTATGTTCATTTAAGACTTTAACTAATTTAAGACTGCTCTTATGAGGATACTCAACAAAACTGACATTTTGGCATAACTATGTGTTATTATTCGTTCAAGCCCGAAAGAGAGGTCGATCATGGCTTGTCCTGTGTGTCAGCAGTAGCCTACATTCATAGACAGCGTGTTCTTTTTTGTCTTGACGCGCTTAAATGGTTTAAAAGCATTTGCATGAATTTTAAAGCAGTGTGCGTTCGTGAAGAAAAACCACACACACACATAAACACATGTTATTTATGTGCCCAACATATAAAAAAAAATATTTAATGTATCTCTCCAAGCCCTTACTCTCTTACCAGAGTCACCAGTCTTCAAGGACTATCCGGACAATCCAGAGGTTCCACCTCTACAATATAATGTAACGCTAGCCAAAAGATAACAGAAAAAACGGATGCTGCGTTAATTGCGTTAAACATTTAAAATGTTAAAAATGTTGAAAACCATTAGGCCTAATAGCATGCGTTACCGTTGAACGCACGGACATAACCGATGTGTTTATGTGAATACGCGGCAAGACGGATATATATAATATATATTTATATATATATGGTTTTTTTTTTTTGCAATTTTAAAATGTTTGAAGGAGTTTTTACACGGCACCCCTGCTCTCGCGGTTGGGAAACGCTAGTTTATGTTCATTATTGTAATGTTATGTGCTCTGATACATGAGGTAAATTAACGCCGTCTCTTGTGACGCTGTGGAGACTCTCTGAAGGCAGGGTGGGATCTTATGCTTTTCAAAACTTAGCTTGCTTGCTAGCCTCTCTGAAATTGACTACCCTACCTTTAAACTGTCAATTGTTTTTTATTATTATAAATCTGCTAAAAGCTGATTTTGTCATCTTTTTAAGAATGTTATCCTCAAAGACATTTCCAGCCACTTTTAATAAGATTTTTTTTCAAAGGATAAAGTTATTTGTTTTTCACTGTATGTAGAATCATCTGGCTAAGAGACAAACTGACGTTCATCAGATGATCCAGGACAGAATAAATAAGATTCAAGAGATCCAGCACTCAGTAGAGCTGAGAAAGGTGAGTGGAAGTTAAAACATTGCAAAATTGATAATGCATTATATTTCATTCTGCTTAATAAAGGTTATCAATTAAAAAGATAAAACTTAATAGACGGACATATTTGATCTCATTCATCAGAGTAACACAGAGAAAGAGAAATCCACCAGTGTTGAGCTCTTCACTGATCTGATTCGCTCCATTGAGAGATGTCAGTCTGATCAGCTGAAGATGATGGAGGAACAGCAGAAAGCAGCAGAGAAACAGGCTGAAGATCTCATTAAAGAGCTGCATCAGGAAATCACTGAGCTGAAGAGGAGAAACACTGAGCTGGAGCAGCTCTCACACATTGAAGATCATCTCCATCTCATACAGGTCTGTTAACATCTGTCATCAGTCAATATGTACAATATTACAGGACAAACTGTCACAGTGTCTGGTTTGTGTTCCCTGGTTAGCACTAGATGTCCTCCTTCCCCACGGTGTCTGTCACATTCTGAACTACATTCCCCACGATCCTTGTTTCCTCATTGCACTCAGCTGTCCCTTGTCACTAATCATTGCACTCAGCCTATTCCCCATTAGCATTGTCATTTCCCTGTGTATATAAGCCTGTCTGTTTTAGTGTTTGTCACGGAGTCGTCACAACACTTCTGTTCTGCGTTTCTGCTCTGTTCTTGTTTGTTTCTGTTGTATTTGGACTGCTATGATGGATTTTGACCCTTGCATGGATGACTAGGAGTTGGATTGCCCTGATATTAAAAAAACAGTTCATGGATCTCTCTGTTTCCCAAGTGTGTTCCTTGACAGAACAACTCCGTCAAAGCAGAGATCCAGCGGTATAGATTTCCGTGGCGCTTCTCCAACCACGAGGACAGAGAGGAGGCAGCGGAAATGGAATTCGCCAGTAGAAGAGGTCCCTGCTCGAATGAACATCTTTCAATGCCTGGCATTATGGACCCGTCAGACCGAGGAGGCTATGGCGGTCAACAGATCAGAGTTCCATTCGCCGCAGGTCCCGTTCAGCTCAGAGCCTGTACATCGCCACCCGAAACAGAGGAGGAGAAGGAAGACCTCCTCCGTGATTGTTCCGGTGGTCTCAGTTCCGGTGGTCCCAGTTCCGGTGGTTCCGAAACGGAGGAGGGGAAGGAAACATCCCTCCGTGACTGTCCCGGTGAACCTTATTCCGGTGGACCTTGTTCCGGTGGTCCCAGTTCCGGTGGTTCCAAGTCCGGTGGTCCCAGTTCCGGTGGTCCCGAGTCCGGTGGTCCCGAGTCCGGTGGCTCATAACACAGAGACCATCCTGGAGGTGACTGCCGTCCCTGACGCACCGCCCAGGCGTCTTGCTCTGCCTGCACCGCCCAGGCGTCTTGCTCTGCCAGCACCCCCCAGGCGTCTTGCTCTGCCCGCGCCGCCCAGGCGTCCTGCTCTGCCGGCACCGCCCGAGCTGCTCGCACTGCCTGCGCCACCCCAGCGATCCATCACGTCTGCTGATCCAGAGACTGTTCACGTCACGTCTGCCGAGCCTGTGTCTTCGGACAAGATGGCCGCCACAGAGACTGTTCACATTAGAGTTCTCAACGGGCCTGAAAATTACAACCCGACCCGACCCGGCCCGTGGCTTTTAAAGCCCGGACCCGATGTAACCCGACACATGAACATGAATTATCTGCCCGAACCCGGCCCGCGGCCCGACGATAATTTTTTTTTCTCTCTCATACACGTATTATCATGACCAGCAGACGGGAATTCAAATCAACCTTTAATGTTCACGCCTTTTAACAATACAAACAATACACACAACTTTCCAGACCTCTGATTTTCCCACTCCTGTAGTAGCGACGGTGAATTCACCTGCGGCAAGTTTACTTTTCACCAACTCCATCTTCTTCTCTCCAGGCTAAAAGCGTGCACGCAGCGCCGTCAGGTCTGCCCCCGCCCGCCCCTCGTCATGATGCATGTTGCACGCAGCAGCAGCCAGACTTTCTTTACGGTGAACAGCAGCGATGATTAATAAATGTTTTTTTTGTTTGTTTTGTTTTTTACTGAGCGGAAAAGATTAAGCCCGAGGTCCGACCCGACCCGAGTCATTTGCTTATATTTTCGACCTGAACCCGCGGGTCCCGTCGGGTTTGTCGGGCCGACCCGACCCGTTGAGAACTCTAGTTTACATCACTTCTGCTGATCCAGAGACTGTTCACGTCACGTCTGCCGGGCCATTGTCTTCGGACAAGATGGCTGCCACAGAGACTATTCACGTCACGTCTGCCGAGCCTGTGTCTTCGGACAAAATGGCTGCCGCCGAACCTGTGTCTTCGGACAAGATGGCCACCGCCAAGCCGGCGTCTGTTCCTGAGCCGGTGGCGTCTGTTCCTGAGCCGGTGGCGTCTGTTCCTGAGCCAGTGGCGTCTGTTCCTGAGCCGGTGGCATCTGTTCCTGTTCCTGAGCCGGTGGCGTCTGTTTCTGTTCCTGAGCCGGTGCCGTCTGTTCCTGTTCCTGAGCCGGTGGCGTCTGTTCCTGTTCCTGAGCCGGTGGCGTCTGTTCCTGAGCCGTGTCGGTTCCTGTGCCATGGCCGTCTGAGGGGTCGTCTCCGCCCTGGCCGCCCGAGGGAAAGTCTCCGCCCTGGCCGCCCGATGGACTGTCGTTTCAGCCCTGGCCGCTTGCACGACCCACTCCGCCCTGGCCGCCCGATGGGTCATCTGCTTCACCCTGGTCGCCCGATGGACTGTCGTCTCCGCCCTGGTCGCCAAATGAACTGTCACCTCTTGTCCCCGTTTTCCCTCCATGGACCTGGCCCCCATCCCTCCCCCTGATCCTCCACCAGTCCACCTCCCGCCTGGACTCTTGTTTTGTCTGTCACGTCTTGGAGCGTCTGGTAGCCGCTCTGTAGAGGGGAGGTTATGTCACAGTGTCTGGTTTGTGTTCCCTGGTTACCACTAGATGTCCTCCTTCCCCACGGTGTCTGTCACATTCTGAACTACATTCCCCACGATCCTTGTTTCCTCATTGCACTCAGCTGTCCCTTGTCACTAATCATTGCACTCAGCCTATTCCCCATTAGCATTGTCATTTCCCTGTGTATATAAGCCAAACTCTCTGTTCACAAACATGATGAGCTGCTTGAACATTTTATCTCAAACGGTAATAATGTCAAATTTGAAAAATTATTTAACTGTGTTTGAAAAGTAATGTATAAACATATTAACTATAAATATAAAACTAACATTTAACATTCTTCTATATCCTGCTATAGATGAGCTCATCCCTGAACAGTCGTCCACACACCAAGAACTGGACTGAGATCAGGATTGACTCTGATGTGAATGTGAACTCTCTGTATAGAGCCCTGACTCATCTGAAGAAAACTCATGAGACACTGAATGAACAGCTCAGTCAAACTGGTATGTGAATATCAAATACAGTTGTTTTTTTTGTCATTAACTAAGAACATTTTTCAAGTAATATTATGGGTTAAAACCAATTTAAGTTCAGTTTGTAAAGGACCATTTCAAAAATGTAATAAAACAACTAACCTTGTAAAGTCTTAGACCTCTATTGTAAGTATATTTACTGTTAACAGATTCTGTCACATATGTTTTACAAACAAATGGACGAGCAATATTTTCATACCACTGATGCTTCCATTACAGAAAAACTCACTGAAATTAGTTCTATGAATAATTTATGATTATATTGTCATCTGTGTCCACAGGGTTGAAGTTTGTGCAGAAGTTTGCAGGTACAGTGTGACTAACTCCATTTTCTTCAATACACTTCAATACTTTTTTATATAATCTGTATTATTTACTCTCCGTCTGAAAAAGTTTGATCTGAAGTTGATTGATAATGTCTGATCTCTTTCAGTGGATGTGACTCTGGATCCTGATTCAGCGAATCCATATCTCATCCTGTCTGATGATGGAAAACAAGTCAGGCATGGAGATGTTAAGCAGAAGGTCCCAGAAAACCCAAAGAGATTTAATCAGGGTCTTCGTGTTCTGGCAAAGCAGGGATTCAGTTCAGGGAGATTTTACTATGAGGTGCAGGTGAAGGGAAAGACTGAGTGGACTTTAGGAGTGATCAGAGAATCCGTTGACAGGAAGGGGGAGATCAGACTGAGACCTGAGGATGGAGTCTGGACTCTGATTCTGATGAATGAGAATCAACATATAGCTTGTGATGATCCAGCGGTTATATTTCCTCAGATAGAGAAACCTGAGAAGGTTGGTGTGTTTGTGGATTATGAGGAGGGTCTGGTCTCTTTTTATGACGTGGAGTCCAGATCTCATATCTACTCTTTCACTGGTCAGACTTTCACTGACAAACTCTATCCATATTTCAGCCCATGCAATAATGATGAAGGGAAAAACTCAAACCCACTGATCATCACTCCTGTCTGTTAAAATGAACAATATTTTAAGAATATGTAAATAAAAATGTGATAGACAAAATGTGTACAAGTGCAAAAAAAACTATTTGCAGGCCCTCAAAAAAAAAAAAAAAAAAAAAAAAAAAAAAACACAACTATAATTAAATATTTGTGAGTTATGTTGTGTGAAAAAAATATGTTCACACTTTAGATTAAGGTTCAATTCTTACTATTAAGAACTTTTGCCACAATAAATTTCTAATTACTGTTTATTAATAGTTAGTAAGTTGTTAAAGGGTTAGTTCACCCAAAAATGAAAATTCTGTCAGTAATCACTCTCCCTCATGTAGTTTCAACCCCGTAAGACTTTCATTCATCTTCGGAACACAAATTAAGATATTTTTGATTAAATCTGAGAGCTGTCTCACTCCTCCATAGGCTTCTATGGGATCGAAACTTGCCGGCCCAGAAAGTTAGTAAAGACATCGTTAAAATAGTCCAAGTGACTACAGTGGCTCAACCTTAAGTTTATCAAGCGACGAGAATACATTTTGTGCGCAAACCCCCCCCCAAAAATAATGACTTTATTCAACTATTCATTTTCTTCTGTGTGTTTCTCTGAGTGAGTTCAACCCAGAAGCGCAGGGCCGGCCCGCGGCATAGGCGGTATAGGCAAATGCTAAGGGCGCCACTCATCCATAGGGGCGCCAGAATGAGTGAACGAGTGATTTTTTTTTTTTTTTTTACATTTTTTTTTTTATAATAGGCTACTATTTTAAAACCATTAATTCGAAATACTACCAAATAAAGCAAAAAAAAAAAAAGTCCGGCTCTTCAATCTTCCCCCGCCCATCGAGTGCTTGAAGTGCGTCAGAAACAGAGCGCGCGTGCGATCAGTTGTTGGTAATTTGTTGTGTAGCGTGCCCGACGCCGCATCCAATGTAGACAGCACTGCTTTTGTTAACACACAGCTCGTAGAAACGGGCCTGGCAGCTCGCGCCAGTTCTAGACACGGTGAAAGTTTCCTGATTGTGACGGAAGGCCGAATTTACATGACACATTATAAATGAGCATAGTCTGCGATAGATACAGTGCCAAAAAGAAGAGAAGAGGATAAAGACAGAGGTAAAGTGATGTAGTGAATGAACAATTTATTGCATAGGAGAAAGATACTATAATTTCATGGCAGTTATTTTTACCTTAAACTTAATGTTAGCAGTTGTTCTGAGTTCTGAGTCCCCAGACTGTGATTTTGTAACAATCATGTCAGTTTTAAGACGCTTTTTTATTATCACTTTTTTATTAATGTTTTACTCTACAGTTGTGCAGTTTTGGGGGGATACAGTACAGGCCAAAAGTTTGGAAACATTACTATTTTTAATGTTTTTGAAAGAAGTTTCTTCTGCTCATCAAGCCTGCATTTATTTGATCAAAAATACAGAAAAAAATGTAATATTGTGATATATTATTACAATTTAAAATAATTTGTTTTCAATTTATTATACTTTAAATTATCATTTATTTCTGTGATGCAAAGCTGAATTTTCAGCATCATTACTCTATCACATGATCCTTTAGAAATCATTCTAATATGATGATTTATTATGAGTGTTGGAAACAGTTCTGCTGTAATGTGTGTGTGTGTGTGTATATATATATATATGCTAAATCATGAACACAATGACAGGGTGAAATGGGCTGTGATGCACGGGGCGCCAGGTAAAATCTTGCCTAGGGCAGCAAATTGGTCAGGGCCGGCCCTGCAGAAGCGCTGCGCTGTTACACTACGTGAAGTTTTATTGCATGGATTAAGGCATTCATATGTGCTTTATAAGTGCTAATAAACAGCCAATATCCTGGTAATAAGAAACTAGATAATAGTGAGAATTGGACCCTAAACTAAAGTTTTACCAAATAACCACGGTTACATTTGAATGGGCAATTTATTACGAGTCTATATTTTTTAATTAACAGAAAGATTTGTTTGCTTTTAGCTTTCATTTATACTTTGCTTTTTAAATCTACTATGACATTTTACATAATATGATTTAATAATATACGGTAAAATTCTACATAATATACTGAATTTTCAAACTTTCCAGAGTTTCTACATGTTATTTTGTAAGGAGATTTCTAAAGCCCTTTTTGTGAAATATTGTTATTTTTGGTTTATATTGTAATAACTGCAGCATCTGAATAACTGATATTTCTTGTAAACTAAACGGCTTGGAAATTATTGCGCAAATATTCTGTCATTTCAAAAGGTGCAGTCCACATATTGTTGTGCTGAATTTCGACCCCTGCCAAATCATTACCCCCCTAGTATTGGTAGGTTTAGGATCAGTTGTGGGGTTAGGATTAGGCAATCAGGTACTGACTTCAACAAGGGGGGGGAATAATTTGGCAGGGGGTCGAAATTTGGCACAACACCTGTTCAACCAACTGTTGAAGTTTGCAGAGGATTACCGAGGAGTCTGATGAGTGAGTTGACTAGCCTATACTATGCAAGCCTGAGGAACGTACTGGAAATATGCTTATTATGGCTATTGTTATTAAATAACATTTTATTAAAACCTGCAAACACCTTTCTGTCGAGATGTAAATACATTTACTGTAGCCAGTTTATTGTGCATTCAGGTTATATTTTAAGTTGTTAAGCAAAATCAATGATAATATTGTGGTCAATAAAACAAAATGCAGTTGATTATAGTTAACATGACAATGTGTACAAAACTAAAGTAGCTTAAATTCACGTTTATTTTTACGTTTCTGTCAGTCTGAGGTGTCGTTGCTATAACTCGTTTCTTTGGGTTGCGTTGCGTGTCTTGCTTCGGTCTTGGCTGACGGGGCCAGTCTCTGTTTTCGAGGGTCTAAAACTCCGGAGTAGTTTGTGGTTTTGCGTTTTAAAATGAAAATGCACTAGTGTAAACGTAGGTATCCCATAGTCTGCTCGGGAACCGATGCTCTCGAGCCAAATGTGGTTCTTTCAGTGAGTATATGGCTCGACGGCAGGAAAAATATAAACCAAACAATTTTTAAACTTTTTTCCCCCCAATAATAAAAGGTAGTGAGTCAATTCAATTAAAAATCCACATATCACATATTTTAAAATATTACATAATTAATTGAAGCCTGTTTGTCATGTATAATACACCGGCCAATCGTCATCTGGCACAAGTTCAAATTTCATTGGACAATGTGAAGTGGAGCGGTAATTTTCCGGTCATTTATAAATAAATCGTTTGAAAATGTACATTTGTGAAGTGATCTGAATCTGCGTCGTTGAACTAATGGATGTTAATTGACTACAAAGTACTGCACAAAACCAGCACCAAAAGTAGCATTAATGGTAAGTATAGTATTCAAGTCACTTGTATTTAGTCTATATTGATACACTGTTTACCATTTGATGAAACTATCATAGTTTGTTAAATGAAGCCAAGGCCTACAGGCCTATTATGTGAAGTGTAGGCTGACAACAACACGCGAAATGGTGACTTTATTATTTTAACATTTTTGATAATTTTGCAGCAATAGTATAATAGTATAGTACTACTGGACAAAAATTTGCACACACATTACTTTTTTCTTTTTTTTTTTTAAAGAAGTCCCTTATGTGCATCAATCCTGCATTTATTTGATCAAAAATTATTACAATTTAAAATAATGGTTTTCTATTTTAATATACTTAAAAAATATATTATTTCTGTGATGCAAAGCATGTATATATATCCAGCTTTTTTCCCACTTTTTTCCCATTGGTTTTTGAGCCGGTTCTTTTGGACAGTTCGTTTCAATGAACCTGTTCTAAAACCGATTCTTCTGTTCCTTACGCGGAAAATTAGACTTGGCAACACTACAACTTAAAAAATGCTGTGAGCAACAAATTTGGCACTAAACAATGCCTTTAGTGGCACATCCACAAGAATAAATAGCATGTCTCACCTCAGACATACTCAAAAGCTTGCACAATAGGCCGACATGATGCAGCTTCCCCCCTCTCAAACTCAGACAATGAATTAAATAGACACCAAATAAATACACATATATACAAGATACACACCATATTTGGAGGAGAAATGGCAGTGCACATTACCCTAAAAACACCATACAACTTGGTGTTGGCTCTTAGACAACTCTTCTGATTATTCTTTTCACTCCTCTGTCAGAAATCTTGCGAGGAGCACTGGTCGAGGCAAATTTATGGTGAAATTATTGTCTTTCCACTTCCGTATTATGGCCCCAAAAGTGCTCACTGGACCATTCAGAAGCTTAGAATGGCGCCTATAACCAATGCCATCATTATGTTTTGCAACAATTAGGTTGCGAAGGTCTTGAGACAGCTCTTTGCTTTTACCCATCATGAGATGTCTTGTGTGACACCTTGGCAATGAGACCTTTTTGTAGGCCATCATTTGGGACTGAACCAGCTGTTATTAATTTCCACTGACAGGGGGCTGGATTGCTTTTTAATTACTGTAAGTTTTCAGCAGTTGTCTTGGCTTTCCATGCCTTTTTGTACGGAGCCCCCCTAGTCCCACTTTGTCAAAAAAATTAATTATAACTATCTTGTGGCCTCAAGATAGTATCCCGTGGCCTCAAGATAGTATCCCGTGGCCTCAAGATAGTAACTCGTGGCCTCAAGATAGTATCCCATGGCCTCAAGATAGTAACTCGTGGCCTCAAGATAGTATCTCGTGGCCTCAAGATAGTAACTCGTGGCCTCAAGATAGTAACTCGTGGCCTCAAGATAGTATCTCGTGGCCTCAAGATAGTAACTCGTGGCCTCAAGATACTATCTCGTGGCCTCAAGATACTATCTTGAGGCCACGAGATACTAACTCGTGGCCTCAAGATACTATCTCGTGGCCTCAAGATAGTATCTCGTGGCCTCAAGATAGTATCTCGTGGCCTCAAGATACTATCTCGTGGCCTCAAGATAGTATCTCGTGGCCTCAAGATAGTAACTCGTGGCCTCAAGATACTATCTCGTGGCCTCAAGATAGTAACTCGTGGCCTCAAGATAGTATCTCGTGTCCTCAAGATAGTAACTCGTGGCCTCAAGGTAGTAACTCGTGGCCTCAAGATAGTAACTCGTGGCCTCAAGGTAGTATCTCGTGGCCTCAAGGTAGTAACTCGTGGCCTCAAGGTAGTATCTCGTGGCCTCAAGGTAGTAACTCGTGGCCTCAAGATAGTAACTCGTGGCCTCAAGATAGTATCTCGTGTCCTCAAGATAGTAACTTGTGGCCTCAAGGTAGTAACTCGTGGCCTCAAGGTAGTATCTCGTGGCCTCAAGATAGTATCTCGTGGCCTCAAGATAGTAACTCGTGGCCTCAAGATAGTAACTCGTGGCCTCAAGATACTATCTCGTGGCCTCAAGATAGTAACTCGTGGCCTCAAGGTAGTAACTCGTGGCCTCAAGATAGTAACTCGTGGCCTCAAGATAGTAACTCGTGGCCTCAAGATAGTATCTCGTGGCCTCAAGATAGTATCTCGTGGCCTCAAGATAGTAAAGTGTCTGACACATGGACCCTTTGTTATTAAACTGGACCCTGTAGTGCAATACTTCACATTCTGTGCAATATTCTCTGTTTTAATATTCAGTGTGCAATATAGTTTGCTGCAGTTCTGCTTCTATTTATTTACTAGTACTGTTCATCACAATTCTGTTAATACAGTAATGTAAATCTTGTAGGCTGCATATCCACAGTCCTTTATAATTCTTCTTCATATTTTATAGCCTATATTTATACTTTTTACATGTATATACTTGTTTATTTACCAACTTCTATTATTATTTATATTCTACGGTGACCGGGAGGGGACATGTTCGGTTCACTTATTTTTGTCGTGGCCACAACATATAAACTCGTGGGAACGTGATATTAAGTCGTGGGAACGTCATAATATCTCGTGTGAACGTCATATTAAGTCGTGGCCACGAGATCATTTTGTTGAGGTAACGACATCATGTCGTGGCCACGCGATGCAAAGTCGTAGCCTCGAGATCATATGTTGAGGGAACGATATATTTTTCTCGTGGCCACGACTTCAAATTTTGAGAGAACGACATCTATTTGTCGTGGCCACGAGTTGAGGGAGCCACAGTGGCCAATACTGTAACCGTACCAAAGCATAGACTGGGCTACAGCAGAGATGGAGATGACAGAAGAAATAACATTTTGCTTTAAATTAGGAATGTCATAAAAAGATATAGTGCGGTCTTTGGCATTCTTAAATTGGATGGGCTTTTTTGTCGCACTTTTGCACTGGCATGAAGTTGGTTTGACGTTGGACGTTCGATATTCGCATACTTAGGGGTCGTCTCAAAATTACATGCGAAGTTGGCATAAATGTTTCTAACTTCAATAGCATTTGAAGACAATGATTTACAGTCATAAAACCAACTGTACATTGTTCACCCAGGTCTCGTGTATGATGCACACCTTTTAGATTTTTGATATTTATGACAATAAACTGCTAAATCATATGCAAATATTGCTATGTATTTCACTACTGTCACATACCTGACACCTAGATGAACAATGTACAGTTGGTTTTATCACTGTAAGTCATTGTCTTCAAATGCTATTGAGCTTTAAATATTGTCATATTCTGTATATGATCACACAGTAGTGCAATACATAGCATTATTTGCATATGGTTTAGCAGTTTACTGTCATAAATATCAAAAATCTAAAAGGTGTGCATCATACCTGACACCTAGATGAACAATGTACAGTTGGTTTTATCACTGTAAGTCATTGTCTTCAAATGCTATTGAGCTTTAAATATTGTCATATTCTGTATATGATCACACAGTAGTGCAATACATAGCATTATTTGCATATGGTTTAGCAGTTTACTGTCATAAATATCAAAAATCTAAAAGGTGTGCATCATACCTGACACCTAGATGAACAATGTACAGTTGGTTTTATGACTGTAAGTCACTGTCTTCAAATGCTATTGAGCTTTAAATATTGTCATATTTTGTATATGATCACACAGTAGTGAAATACATAGCAATATTTGCATATGATTTAACAGTTTATTGTCATAAATATCAAAAATCTAAAAGGTGTGCATCATACCTGACACCTAGATGAACAATGTACAGTTGGTTTTATGACTGTAAGTCACTGTCTTCAAATGCTATTGAGCTTTAAATATTGTCATATTTTGTATATGATCACACAGTAGTGAAATACATAGCAATATTTGCATATGGTTTAGCAGTTTACTGTCATAAATATCAAAAATATTAAAGGTGTGCATCATACATGAGACCTATATGAACAATGTACAGTTGGTTTTATGACTGTAAGTCGTTGTCTTCAAATGCTATTGAGCTTTAAATATTGTCATATTTTGTCATATACAGCGTCTGTTCAAAAACTTTAGATTAAAAAAAAAAAAAAGTGAAGCAAAAACTGTGCTTAGTCGTCTTATTTATACTGATAACCCAAGGGCAATAAGGAGGGGCAAGGTCAAAAGGTCAAATCCATCAATCATCAATTAAAAAGCCATCAATCATTTTTGACAGGTGCCGTCTCTAATCACTACTTATATTCTTACACCGTTTGCACACTCAGCGGGGATGAATGAGGAACTGGTCCATATTTATGATTATGGGCAGAGCAATATGACATCACTGCAGGTGTGTAAAGACTCAAGTAAAAGTGAAACTGTACAGATGAACTGGAAGCTTCCTCAAACAACATTTCTTTTCAGAAACTCTGAAATTAACAACCAGATCTGATATTCACTCACAGGTAAGTGATGGAAATATAAGAGCTAGTTCAGTAGTTTGGTAGCATTTGGAAACAGCATCAGATTGTTGGTAAAAGTACTGTCATTTTTCAGCTGAAATCAAAGTCACACTTTAGAGAGTTTAAAAATAGTAAGTACTTAGACTGGCGACAAAATTAACAAAAGAAAAACGGGTAGTTGAAACGACCCTCTTCCTCACTGCCAAAAGTATTTTCCTGAGGTGCTGTAATTAATGTTGTGAAATAATTTCTTAATTATAGTATCAACACTACAGCACCAAGATCGTCTCATCTGAGCTGCCTCATTGGTCTGTCACTGCTCGTCAATGTCAAAATATTTGAGATGACCAATCAAATCAAAGTAGGCGGACTAAATGTTCACAGAACATGATGAGTGAGAATTCCACTGCGACTGCACACTTCAATAAACGGCATAAGTGTGAGATAAGACACAAGTAGCTAAACTAAACATTTCATATCTGACAGCTGTTTTAGGATAGAAATGTTAAACGACCATCAAAAATAATCTGGCAAACTAATAAACTTTTGTCTAATTTTTCCATTTTGAATTGAAAATAGGGTATAATAATCAAATAATAAATAATAATCGAATAATCAAATTCATCCACATACTATAATGAAATGTGGATTGAAATGCTCACACACATACAAGTGAAATGCTTTAACAAACACAACTGAAACGCTCTCATACATACAACTGAAAATATTACGCTCACACACACAACTGAAATGCTCATACAAGTGAAATACTTTTACAAACACAACTGAAAAGCATTTCAGTATGTTGTATGACAGCATTTCAGTATGTTGTATGAAAGCATTTCAGTATGTTGTATGACAGCATTTCAGTATGTTGTATGAAAGCATTTCAGTTGAAATGGAAGGTGGTTAAAGTCCCCACTCCAGTCCAGTTGGTGGCAGTAGTGCACCTCAAGACGAAGAACTAGAAGCTGTTGAAAGAAAGCAGTGCACCTCAAGACGAAGAACTAGAAGCTGTTGAAAGAAAGCAGTGCACCTCAAGACGAAGAACTAGAAGATGTTGAAAGAAAGCATAGTAAACTGCGCTAGTAAACTGTGTGTGAGTGTTTCAGTTGTGTGTGTGAGCGTAATATTATCAGTTGTATGTATGAGAGCGTTTCAGTTGTGTTTGTAAAAGCATTTCACTTGTATGTGTGTGAGCATTTCATTATAGTATGTGAATGATCGGTTTCATATGTGTTTGTGTATGTGAGAGGAAAAGTACATGTAGATGCATGGTAATTCTGAATAATGTCCCTAGGGGCACCTCATATATGGGCGTCAGTTTGGTTTGAAATGTGCTGGGGACAGAGACGCATTCAGAGGTGCATTTTTAGAAGTGCATTTTTAGACGTTAGGACTTATATATAAAGTGTTAGGACTTATATATAAAGGACTTATATTTTAGTGCATTTTTAGACGTTAGGACTTATATATAAAGCCCATGAGAACCGTGTGGACTCAACCCACAGCCGCTCCGCTGCCCTGCTGAAAATGTGAAGCAGAAACGCTTAATGTCAGATAACGTCCATAATAATTGGACTTTGGGTTAGATTTTTTGACAGTTTTCAGTGGTTATGAGGAGCAATATGAGAGAGAAAATTGAATGAAAAAAAATGAATGCATCATTGTACCAAGCCTTTCCTCGGGCGGCTGCATCCACTGCGATGAACTGACCATGTCGACCCTGCGGGCTCGACTTGAGATGTTCGACGCTGTAACTGCGCCTCCGCCGGACCACGCTGCAAGAAGCGTCGCTCCCAGAGGCTACCGGAGCCTGATATGGCCTGCAAGCGCTCACCGAAACCTTCTCCGCGAGCCTCGCCACCACCTTCCCCGCGCTCCCTCCCAGATGCACAGATGCCTGTTGATGCCTCGGGAGATGAAGCGGAAGAGGACGCCATTAAAGACAGTTGTTCTCTCTTGGCGTCAGAAAGCGAGGACTGGTCTGGCTCCAACCCAGACCCCTCCCCTTCGCTCCAGGAGTCCGCTGGGTCTCAGGCCGGCGTGGAGGCTGAGCTTATTCGCCTCCTCACCAAAGCAGTCGGGCAACTCGGCCTCGAGTGGTCCCCGCCTCAAGAGCCCACGTCCAACAGACTCGACGGGTGTTTCCTGCCTGGCCGCCGTCCAGCGCCCGCGTCCAGATCTCCACCCTTCCTGCCGGAGCTTCACGCCGAGCTCACTAAATCGTGGAACGCTCCATTCTCCGCGAGACTTCACTCCTCTATCTCCTCGACGCTCTCCCAAGTGGACGGCGCTAGTGAGAAGGGATGCAAGTCCATTCCCCCAGTGGAAGAGGCAGTAGCAGCGCACCTCAGTCCGCCGTCCGCTGGATGGCGCGCTAAGGGACAAGCTGCTTCCGCCCTGCACTCGATGGCCATGCTACAGATCCTCCAGGCCGATCTCCTCTGTGAATGGGACGAGAAAGGCACGGATCAGTCCCTCGTGACGGATTTGAGGAGCGTGACGGACCTTTCTCTTCGCGACACGAAATCCGCAGCCCAGGCCATTGGACGATGCATGGCCTCGCTCACCGTCACAGAGAGGCACCTATGGCTGACACTCACGGATATGAGGGAAGCTGAGCGTGCGGCTTTTCTGAATGCCCCGCTCTCTCCAACCGGTCTCTTTGGCCCAGCCGTGAGCGGGATTGTGGACCGTTTCTCTGAGGTACAAAAGACCACTCAGGCCATGAAGCTCTTTTTGCCTCGACACTCGAGCTCCACCGCAGGCCGCTCTCAGAAGCAGCCGCCTGCCCGTAGTTCGACTCAGCAGTCCTCCCAGCCTCCTCCTCTGCAAGGCTCACGCCAGAGATCGCGCTCGTCAAGCCGCCGCAGGCCGCCTCCCCCACGGGGACCCCGGCCTAGGATTGCGCTGACACCCGAGCCAGCGAAGTCCTCCTAGCATCAAGGAGGAAACAGTGGTTGAGTCCCGCTGCGGCCGGACCGCCATCAAAACATCTCGCTCTGTCAGTTCCCTTAAAAAAGGCGACTGCAGATGGGTATTCTGCAGCCAACGAGTGCGTTGTGCAACCCGCTCACCTGCACATAAACACCGTTTTTACGGCGACCCAGAGAAATCTCATGAAGAGTACAATTTCTGGTTATCCGGCTCACGCCGTTGGTGTTAGAAAATGTGCCCTCTTCCCAGTGTTCACCCCTACACATAAGCACGGTTTCCCTGGTGTCATTCACTCATGCAGAGCCCACTCTCATTAAGCTGGCGTACTGTATGGCGTAGTGTTAAGTGTAGGAAATGTGCCCACAGAACAGTGCCCACACCTACACACTGCCCGCTCTGTTACACCCTTGTCCCAGGGAACAGAAAATATAAAGCCGACACACAACGGCTATGTCATAAGACCTGTGGCTGCTCACAAGCACTCACGCTTACTGACAAACACATCACGCCCAGCGCTGTACAAGCGCCACGGCCTTTTTCACATGAAGCGTTTCCCATCCAAGCTGACCGGGACGTTACATGCAAACTCGCCATTCTCAGCACGCTGCTGTATACAAGCACTGAGAGCGCGCTCACAGCGCCAGTGCCTCAGACTCAGGTTCACGAGCCCACACTGTGCGGCGATCGGGACCAAGAGACCATTCTACCCCTAGCCATGCATGCAGAGGCCTGGGAGGCTATTCCGGGAGTGTCAGAATGGGTGCTAAATACAGTGAAGCAAGGCTATTCACTGCAATTCGCTCGCCGCGCTTCCGAGCCCGGACCGAAACGAAAGTGAATCTAGAAGTAGCACACCTACGTTCAAAATGATTACAACCAGACAAATCCTCGCGCAAATTCACCCAAGGGACTGGTTTATATCTCTCGATCTGAAAGACGCATATTTTCAGATTCAGATTATACCCCGTCATAGGCCATTCAGAAGATTCGCCTTCGACGGTCAGGTATATCAATACACCGTCCTCCCGTTTGGCCTGTCCCTAGCACCTCGTACATTTATGAAGTGCATGGACGCGGCTCTCGCTCCCCTCAGAAGTCAGGGTATGCGAATATTGAATTATTTGGATGATTGGCTGATTCTAGCGCAGTCAGAGATAGAATTGATATCTCACAGGACGCGGCTTCTCAGCCACCTGGGAAATTTGGGTCTCACGGTCAACTGGACCAAGAGCTCATTACTGCCCAGCCAGACGACCTCTTTTCTGGGGATAGATCTGGACTCTGTGTCTATGACGGCCCACCTGTCAACGCAGCGCGCGCGCCGCGTTCGACACCTAGCTGCTTCATTCCGGATGGGCAGCCTTGTTCCCCTGAAAAATTTTCAGAGAATGCTAGGCTGCATGGCTTCAGCCGCAGCGGTGCTTCAGCTGGGTTTGCTACGTATGCGCCCGCTACAGCGCTGCACGAGTACCACACCGAGCTTGGGCTTCCGGCGGTCTGCGTATCAGAGTGACTCAGAGCTGCGTTTCAGCTCTGGAGCCCTGGATAGTGGCCGAGTGGTACCAGTCGGGGGTGACGATGGGAGCCATCCCGTATCGAAAGGTTGGGGTGCCCTGTTCGAGGGCAGACCGGTCTTTGGCCAGTGGTCAGACCGGGAGAAATGCCTTCACATAAACTGTCTGGAGATGATGCCGGTCGAGAACGCGCTGACGCACTTCCTCCCACACCTACGGGGCTACCACGTGCTGGTCCGCACGGACAACATGTCAGTGGTAGCCTACGTGAACCACCAGGGCGGTGTCAGATCCATAAATCTCAATGCTCTGACGGAACGCCTTCTCGTTTGGGTTCAGCACTCCCTGCTCTCGTTGAGAGCCGCACATGTGCCTGGACGCCTAAACAACGGTCCAGACAGACTGTCCAGGGACAATGTTCCCCCGGGAGAATGGTCCCTGCATCCTCAGACAGTCCCGCTGCTGTGGCGCCGTTTCGGCAAAGCCAAAGTCGACCTGCTTGTGTCGAAAGACAACGCTCATTGCCCACGGTTCTTTTCAAAGGACGCGCTGGCCCAAGCGTTTCCCAGCTGCCGCTGTACGCTTTTCCCCCGATCTCGCTGTTACCACAGGTAATCAGGAGAGTCAGGGAGGCGGGCCATGCGGTGCTCCTCGTGGCCCCGCGATGGGAGAACCAAGTCTGGTTCCCAGAATTGATGCAGCTGACCGATCTAGCCCCATGGCCAATCCCGGTGAGAAGGGATCTCCTCTCTCAAGCCGGCAGGTCAATTTGGCATCCTCATCCGGAGCGCTGGTCTCTGCATGTATGGATAATCAACGGATACCCGTTGTCCTGCCAGAAGGGGTAATGAACACGATCACGCAGTCTAGAGCTCCCTCCATGAGAAGGCTCTACGCATCGAAATGGTCTGTGTTACCAACTGGTGCGCAGAAAAGGTTTCCACATTAAAGAAGGCGGATCCTCTGCGCACAACTACCTATTACGTAATCGCCACAGGCCAATGGTAGTACAAAAGTGTTTTGCAGCTGAAGCAAACTTTTACGGAAAGTTCCTTTGGCAAGCCACATCAGTTCTTTCTTCGATTTCGCTTGAAGAATATCAGGGCCTTTAAGGCAAGCAGTCTCAGACTGGAAGTTAGAGGCGGAGCTTATAGGCTCAGTGAGGTTAGAGTTAGTGGTGGAGGAACTTCCTTTCAGAAACTGCTGTCTCATATACGCCTTTTTAAGGCACGTATGGCTGCTTTGACTGCTTGACAGTGGTTCATAGTTTAAGTTGTTATAGGTTTTAGTTTTAGTTTTTAACCATGCAACATCCATTTTAGAACACAAACTAAAATATTCAGTCTGTGCACATAACTTGTATTATGAAAGTTGTTCTTTCCAGCAATGTATATGATATATTGTCATTGTTTTGTCAGTCATGGCATCCTCCAGTGGTCCATCACTAAATGAGGAGCTCCAGTGCTCCATCTGTCTGGAAGTGTTCACTGATCCAGTCACCACTCCATGTGGACACAACTTCTGCAGAACCTGCCTGATCAAGAGCTGGCCGAAATCACAGACCTGCTTCTGTCCACTCTGTAAAGAAACATTCAGCAGAAGACCTGATCTCAAGATTAATACAACATTCAGAGAGGTTGTGCAACACTTTAAGGAGAAGCTCAAGCTAGGAGGATCTGAGGTGTTCTGTGACTTCTGTGATGAAGGAAAGCAGAAAGCAGTGAAGACCTGCCTGATGTGTCAAAGCTCTTACTGTGACTCTCATCTGGAGAAACATCGCAGAGTCCCACGTCTAAAGAAACACAAACTCATCAATCCTGTGGAAAATCTGGAGGATTATATATGCCAGAAACACGAGAGACCTCTGGAGCTGTTCTGCAGAGATGACCAGACGTGTGTTTGTTTGTCCTGCACTGAAGGAGAACACAGGACTCACAACACTGTTCCTATAGAGGAGGAGAGTCGAGAGAAGAAGGTAAAGAGTTACAAACAAAACACTTAAACCTTTATAAGCTTTATAACCTTATAAGGATGACACAAACACAAAACAAGACTATGCAAAGTGAGAATGGAAACACAGGGCTTAAATTGGCAGACTTTTACATGGGTAATCACACACAGATGAATGAAATCACACATTCATGAGAACAGATAAAAAGGATACTGAGAAATGAGGTCCATAATACAAAAGCCCAGGCGTCAGGAGGAGTGCCCTCTGGTGTAGATTAAGGGAACTCCAGCTGGCGGATGTGACAGTCGTAACCGTAATTAAGAGATGGCAACCCGTAACGTTCTCCCCGGAGCTGTTCATGTCCTCAGACTCGGATTTATGCATTTCTATGTCAACACTATCAATGCCGAAAGGAATCTGCAGCAGTCATGTGGTACAAGTAAGAGCTCTGTAAGTTGTTTACGTTCATTATTATTTTAATATTATGTGCTTTGAGACATGAGGTCATTTATCGCCGTCTCTTGTGACACTTTCGAGACTCTGAAGGGAGGGTGGGATCTTATCATTATCAAAAGTTAGCTTGCTTGCTAGCCTCACTGAAATCGCCTACCCTATCTTTAAACTGCCAATTTTTTTTTTTATTATTATTATAAATCTTCTAAAAGCTGATTTTTTCAATATTTTAAGAATGTTATCCTCAAAGACATTTCCAGCCACTTTTAATACGATTTTTTTCAAATGATAAAGTTATGTGTTTTTCTCTGTATGTAGAATCATCTGGCTAAGAGACAAACTGATGTACATCAGATGATCCAGGACAGAATAAAGAAGATTCAAGAGATCCAGCACTCAGTAGAGCTGAGAAAGGTGAGTGGAAGTTAAAACATTGTAAATTGATAATGCATTATATTTCATTCTGCTTAATAAAGGTTATCAATTAAACAGATAAAACTTAATAGACAGATCTTCTATTTGATCTCATTTATCAGAGAAACACAGATAAAGAGAAATCCTCCAGTGTTGAGCTCTTCACTGATCTGATCCGCTCCATTGAGAGATGTCAGTCTGATCAGCTGAAGATGATGGAGGAACAGCAGAAAGCAGCAGAGAAACAGGCTAAAGATCTCATTAAAGAGCTGCATCAGGAAATCACTGAGCTGAAGAGGAGAAACACTGAGCTGGAGCAGCTCTCACACACTGACGATCATCTCCATCTCATACAGGTCTGTCAACATCTGTCTCAGTCAAGATGTACAATATTACAGGACAAACTCTCTGTTCACAAACATGATGAGCTGCTTGAACATTGTATTTGTAACAGTCTGTTAGAAATTGTACAAAAGGGAATAAAATGGTTATAAAGTCAAATTTGAAAAATGAGTTAACTGTGTTTGAAAGGTAGCTACTGTGTAAAACATAGGGTTCGTACAAGGTGCTTAAAGGGTTAGTTCACCCAAAAATGAAAATTCTGTCAGTAATTACTCACCCTCATGTTGTTCCAACCCCGTAAGACCTTTGTTCATCTTCGGAACACAAATTAAGATATTTTTGATTAAATCTGAGAGTTGTCTCACTCCTCCATAGGCTTCTAAGGGACTGAAACTTGCTGGCCCAGAAAATGTATTAAAGACATCGTTAATATAGTCCAAGTGACTCCAGTGGCTCAATCTTAAGTTTATAAAGCGACGAGAATACTTTTTGTGAGCAAAAACAAACAAAAATAACGACTTTATTCCACTTTTCATTTCCTTCTCTCTGGGCCTCGGATCTTTTCACGTAGTGTTTTTGCGCAGCGCGTCTGTGTTGCACGTCACCACGTAGGCTCACTATTGGCCGACGCTGGTCATGTGTGATACGTGGTGACGTACAACACAGACGCTCTACGCTTAAACACTACGTGAAAAGATCCGAGGCCCAGAGAGAAGGAAATGAATAGTGGAATAAAGTCGTTATTTTTGTTTGTTTTTGCTCACAAAAAGTATTCTCGTCGCTTTATAAACTTAAGATTAAGCCACTGGAGTCACTTGGACTATATTAACGATGTCTTTAATACATTTTCTGGGCCAGCAAGTTTCAGTCCCATAGAAGCCTATGGAGGAGTGAGACAACTCTCAGATTTAATCAAAAATATCTTAATTTGTGTTCAGAAGATGAACGAAGGTCTTACGGGGTTGGAACAACATGAGGGTGAGTAATTACTGACAGAATTTTCATTTTTGGGTGAACTAACCCTTAAAAGTGCTTGAAGTACCTGAATTTGACTTTTTGAAATTGAAGTCCTGGATAACCCTTGAAAACAGCCATATTTTCGAAGAGGTACTTGAAAAGTGCTTGAATTATTAAAAATAGGGATGCACCAATACCGAGCTCATGTACTCGTACTCGTAAAAATGCTCTGATGCCAACAAACGAATAGGCCTACCAGCCAGCGTGTGTACAGTGTGTGTGTCCAGACAAAGAAACACTCATGACAGAGAGTATAATGGGGATAAAAAAGAAGGCTGTCTATGAAGTAAATGTATGTTATTAGTAGAATATTAAATGCAAAATAGTAAAGCCCCGTTCACACCGCCAGCGATTTTGTTGCTGCATGTCGCTAGTCTCTGTACAGTGAAGTCGCTTGTGGGCGTTCCTATAGTGCTGTCGCTCTAATGTTATTGGTAGACTGCACGTCTGAGCATATCTATAGAAAATACCATCACAAGTGTTATATAAAACTAAGATATGATTCTAATTTGACTAGGAATTGGTCTTAAAAGATTTAAAAGTAATATTATGCTGTTGGAGAGTGTTGTTATATTAACCACAGCAGTGCAGTGCTTTAAATATTTAACTACATTAATGATCGATCAATCAACAAATTAAACTCACTCATACTGTCAACAGTTACTAAAACGTCATTCGAATTTGACAAATAATCCATTTTCTTGTCCCTTATAATCCACATAATGCAGGGGAAACTGTAAAATGAACTGCAGCAGTGCTGAAAACTTGCACCATAAAATTACAACACTCGAACTTTAAATGTATGTATATAAATGTATATAAATGTATATAAATGTATGTTTCTTTTCCATGCATCATTTTATTATATCCATGTATGTGGTTACAGTCAAATCATAACAGTGAAATCGCCCTCGAACTCTTCTGTCTTGTCTGCACTCGAGACGGTGACGTGAGCTCCACTGAAAAGTCTTCTTTCCTATTGGTTGTCGCTCGCAAAAATCGCTTTCTATTTGCATAAAGTTGAAATTTTTCAACTTTTGTCGCTTGTCTCTTGTCGCTTGACACGCCCACATTCTTTCGTCAACGGTCACTGTCGCTCGTGTCGCCGGAAGTCGCCAGCGCTCCATTGGAATGAATGGGATTGTGTCGCTTTGTCGCTGCGTGACGCTGGCGGTGTGAACGGGGCTAGGGTTAGGCATTAAAATAATGCACTCATGGTGCGGCAGCAAAGTTTCTTGATTATTACGCAGGAATGAGAGTATAGTTCCTAGCCATATCAGCCTAGAAAATCGCAACTTTTCATTTTCCGTCGGTCTTAGTACACGATGTAACTACAGAAGAGTCAAGTTTTAAATAGGAAAAATATCGAAACTCTTTGTTCATTTTTTTGAGAGAGATGCTAATGGTCCTGTCCGGTTCAATTCATTATGCTAAGCTATGCTAAAAGTGGGACAAATGCGAAAACGGTAAAACTCAACTGTTTAACTCTGGGGGAGTTATAAAATGAGCCTATTTCCAAAAAAAAGTGGAGTATCCCTTTAAAGCAGAGTGCTCTGGGTAATATTTTATATCCTGTCAAAACATAATCATTGCTATTGCATTTGTATTTTTCAAACACTTACAACACAAAACACATTTCATAAGCTGGAGTGTGTACTCTTGTGTACACACACACACACACATTAATAATACTCTAATATGTAATTTGTTCACAATGTCCCACCACACAATAAATCATTATACCATTTCAACTAGACACATTCAAAATGCAAAAAGATTTGTTTTTCCAAACTGTTTGGAGCAATTTGTTATATTTTTGTAATTTTTGTATAACTTATTTGTAATTTTGAAATATAACATTAAAGAGTATATTTGATGTGATGAATTGCTCTGTCATTTATCAGATTTACCAATTGTTATAATTTCAGTTTGTGCTGGTTAATTATGAACAATGGGTAATTTGGGGGGCGGGGACAGGTGGGGGCGGGGCTCCATTAGGGCTCCTCCCCCAACCGCATGTGATCTCACGCCAAGCTTTTGATAAAACTTGAGAACCCTGCTTCTGCTGTAGATGAGCTCATCCCTGGACAGTCGTCCACACACCAAGAACTGGACAGAGATCAGGATTGACTCTGATGTGAATGTGAACTCTCTGCATAGAGCCCTGACTGAACTGAAGAAAGCTCTAGAGACACTAAATGAAAAACTCAGTCAAACTGGTATGTGAATATCAAATACAGTAGTTTTTCTTCATTAACTAAAACAAATAATGTTTTCAAGGAATAATATGGGTTAAATCCAATTTAAGTTCAGTTTGTAAAGGACAGCATTGTTTAAAAAATGTAATAAAACAACCAACCCTGTAAAGTTCTTTACATGTAATGGGCACAAAAAATGCGTGGCTGAATTAAACAGGCAGAATGAATACAAAAAAAGTTTAAAATAGAAATGAATATTTATTCAAACTTGCAAAAACATAATAATCCTAACCCAAAAATATAACATTAATGGAAAAATAAAAATCTTAATAAAAAACACCCAAATTAGTTAATTTATCAAACTTTAGTTATCAAGCATCAATCTGAAAATGTTCACACATAAAAATGAAGGCCTAGTACACAAATGCAATGTCGAACAAACATGATCTCTCTCTCTCTCTCTCTCTCTCTCTCTCTCTCTCTCTCTCTCTCTCTCTCTCTCTCTCTCTCTCACTCACACACACACACACACACACACACACACACACACACAGTGTTCACTCTTCACTCCTTTTCATATCTGCTTATGCTGATTAATTTCTTGTTCTAAAGTTAATTATGTTTATACATTTAGATTATTGAAATAAATAATATGTGATTACAATCAAGTCTTGACTTAGTGGCAACTTGTGTGGCATAAATACATGTGGCATTGCAAAAACGAGACAACAGACCTCAAACAACAACAACAACAACAACAACAACAAAAATCTCAACTTTGATAATAAAAAAAATACTGGTTTAATGTATTTAAACTTTTTAAATATATATATATTCACAAAATATATACCACAAAAGCTGTATGAGCAGTTAGCCACCTCCAGAAAATGAATAGATCTCTATGGGCCTCTGTTGGATGTATATGGTCATTACACTTTTTTCTAAAAGTATATTCACTGCATATTTTTCTCTAACCAGCAGAAAGCAGAATTCTGCCTCTAACACCTAGATCAATAACAAGAAACAACTCAGTATTTAATTTGAATTAATAAAAATGTAATATTTCATATGCATGCTGATGGTGTAGTTGAGGAATTTTGTTAATAAAAAGGCACTTCATATTCCCTAAAAACAAAGCATAAATGTATAGATGAGAAGTAAACAAAAATGTTATATAAATATATATATATTATATAATATGTTATATAAATGCCTATATAATTTGTATTATTAAAATGTTTATTTTTATACAATCATTATAAATGTTTGCCATATTGACCCTCAAACACCAAGACAGGAGACAAACACAGTATGAGGGTTAAATCCTCATTATATTTGTCCCATAGACCTCCACTGTAAGTATATTTACTGTAAACACATTCTGCATTGTGTTACAAACAACACTTACATGCCACCGATGCTGCCAGTGGAGAGAAACTCACTGAAATTAGTCCTATGATTAATTCATCATTATATTGTCATCTGTGTCCACAGGGTTGAAGTTTGTGCAGAAGTTTGCAGGTACAGTGTGACTGACACCATTTTCTTAAATACACTCACAATACTGTGTTAATCTATATTATATACTGTTGAAGTTGATTGATAATGTCTGATCTCTCTCAGTGGATGTGACTCTGGATCCTGATACAGCGGATTCATATCTCATCCTGTCTGATGATGGAAAAAAAGTCAGTGATGGAGACATTAAGCAGAACGTCCCAGAAAACCCAAAGAGATTTGATAAGGGTTGTGTTCTGGCAAAGCAGGGATTCAGTTCAGGGAGATTTTACTATGAGGTGCAGGTGAAGGGAAAGACTCAGTGGGGGTTAGGAGTGATCAGAGAATCCATTAACAGGAAGGAGAAGATTGACAGTTTCCCAAGTCCTGAGAATGGATACTGGATTCTGGTGCAGATTAAGGAGGATCAAAATGTAGTTAGTGATAATCCATCGGTTATGTTCCTTCAGTGTGTGAAACCTGAGAAGGTTGGTGTGTTTGTGGATTATGAGGAGGGTCTGGTCTCTTTTTATGACGTGGAGTCCAGATCTCATATCTACTCTTTCACTGGTCAGACTTTCACTGACAAACTCTATCCATTTTTTAGCCCAGGCCGTAATGATGGAGTTGAAAACTCAAACCCACTGATCATCACTCCTGTAAGTTAAAATGAAAAAAAAAAAAAAAATGAAAAGATTGTTAAAACAACAACACATCACCTATAATTAAATATTTGTGAGTTGTCTTGTGTGTAATAATATGTTCACACTTTAGATTAAGGTTCAATTCTTACTATTAAGAACTTTTGCCTCAATAAACTCCTAATTACTGTTTATTAATGTCATGGTTCATAAATCCACTGTCTCCCTCTTATGTGTTTGAGTGTGTGTGTGTGTAGGTGTGTGGGCGTGGTTATCAAATCTCAGGCTGATTATTGCGCCAGCTGTAATCAATTCCATTTCCCTTTATATGTTCAATGATCACTGTCTCATGTTGTCAGATCGTTGTGGCTTCCCCGGTGTTGTGTCTTGTTCCAGTGTGCTTCTCTCACCTTCCTCGTGTGGATTATCTTCGTTGTGCTTCGTCTTCGTTGGATTGTTGGTTCCCTGGATTCCTGTATCATTACAGAACGATCTGACCACATCATGGATGCAGCGAGTTCAACCAGTTTGAGCTAATTCATTTGACACAGTATCACAAGAATGGATCAGCAAGAGGAGAGCATCTCTAACACAGGTTGGCGGTACAAGCACTTGTGGCGCAGGTGTCCGAGCTCACCAAACAACTTCAACATCTGAGGGCTCCCGCTGCGCCACCCACACCGCCCGTTCAACCCACCCCGCCAGAGCCGGATTCCCAGCCAGAGCCACGACTACCGACACCAGAGGGATATTCAGGTGAACCTGACTACTGCAGAGCCTTTCTCACTAGATGCTCCATGCATTTTTCGTTGCAGCCACGGACTTTCAACCGTGAACAGTCAAAGGTAACATTTGTACTCCCATTGCTATCGGGTAAGGCGAGCCGGGGAACGGCGGTGTTGGAGAACCAGGATCCATGCTGCACCTCATTCCAGGGACTCTCCGAGGAGATGAGAAGGATTTTCATTCGTGCGGTGGCGGGTAGGGAGGCGGCCAGACTACTTGCAGACCTTCGCCAAGGAGATGGCTCGGTGTCGGAATATTCCATCCAGTTCCGCACCCTGGCCGCAGAGTGTCATTGGAACGAGGAGGTGCAGTGTGACATGTTCCTGCATGGGCTGGCTGACCGTGTTCAAAAGGAGATTTACATTCTGGATCTTCCCAGGAATTTGAATGGACTAGTGGAACTAGCATTGAGAGTCGACGCTCGTTTAAGTCGGGTGGTTCAACAGGCACGCCCGAACCGACCTCAGTACGGCACGGAGGACTCGCGTGCCAGCGGCGGGAACACGGTCAGCCCAGTTTTCGATCACGAGCCCATCCAGGTGGGGAGAGCTCAGCTTTCCCGGGAGGAGGGGGAAAGGCGGAGATCCCAAGGACTCTGCCTGTACTCTGGCAGAGCGGGCCACTTCATCCACTCCTGCCCAGTAAAAGATCAAGCCCGTTAGTAACTGTGAGGCTACTATCGGGTGGGATCTCCGCCCAGAAGACCTCATCATGATCGACCCTCCTCCTGGTAAGACTGAGATGGGCAACCCTTACTGTGCGTTCACACCAAACGCGAACAGCGTGTCAAATTAGCGTCTACCGCGTCTAGTTGGACGCTTGAACATTTTGAATCCATTCGCGTGTCCAGAGCGAAATCCGCTTGTCTGTTTGCAAGATGGCTGATGTTGATCGAGCATTCTATGAAGGTAAAATGATGCCATAAAGTATTGCATGCGCAGGGTAAGATTTGTGAAAGTGTACATAAGATTGCAAGCGTAAATTAAATTTGCATGCGCAAGAGAAGATTTGTAAAGGTGTAAATCGCCTTTCAAGTGTAAGAAAAAAATATTTGCAGCATTTAACTGTTATTCGTAAGTGTAATTCATATATTGTGAAGCTGCAGCTTCATGCTAACGCAAAATAAATAGGATCTGTATTCCTCTGACTTCCATTTTTCCGCGCGAACACTTTTGGCACGGTTTTTGCGCTCAAATACGGCCAAAAGTATTGCAGGCCCGTGAACAGCAATTTGCGACCGAAAACAACAGAGTTAGGAACTGCAAAACAGATTCACTGCATAAAATCAAACTTTGTGTAAAAAATAAACTGTTGCAAATGTCTAAATGTGTGCATAGGGCAACAAAGTTCCCGAAATAACCCGATTTGTACAGTTGCGTCTTTCTTTTACCTGCGCTTCCAGTTTTGGCACGATTCTCGTTTTGCAAGCGCGAAGAGGAGGGCGGGTCCACCTTCTTCATGTAGCCAATCAGATGAGCTTCTCGCTGACTCTAGGTTTACTCTTATCTGATTGGTTCAATAAACACGCCAGTCACCAGAACACATCTTTATCTTCATTTGGCTCAGAAACCTTCTGGTTGCCGAAATGGTACTTTTAATGCACACATACATGTTAAATAAATAGATAAACAAATAAAGAAACAACTAAGTCATGATTGCTTAATAAGTTGTGCACCATTAGGCTGATTAAAGCTGACTAACATTCATACTGAATTTCAAGCTGGTGTTAACGTTACTGGATTGAAATTTGATATGTTATATAATTGCAAAGTTACACCACTGAGCAGATGTTAAACTTTACAATCAAAACATTTAATACCCATTCTTTATGTAATAATACAATTCTGATGCAGTGTTTTTCACATCATGTCTCTGTTCGTGGCATTTAACACTCAATTACATATTTTGAAATATTGTCTTGGTCGCACTGCCAATATTAATTCTGATTTAGTGATTACTTTCGTGTGACTGATCAAGCTATTATATGTAGCTAGTATAAATAACAAAATGCTTTCTTTGTGTCCAGATTTGACTGTAATGAAAAACTGATACTAAATCAACTTAAACTCAACTTTGACAAAAAGTAACTAATTATGTCTGAATAAAAACCCAGCAACCAGGGAATATACAGCGTCTTGATATGTTCATATATAGGGCTATACAGCCATCTAGTGGTTACACGATGGCATTGCAGGTGATAAATGGTGCATAATTTAGAGATGCTCTTTAACACACGAAAAAATATTATTGTAACATAATAATAGTGGAATCCCCCAATCAGTAGACAGGTGAAATTATGCATGCAGTAGTTCAGATACAATTTTTTTTTAACACACCAGCTCGAAATTCAGTATGTACTCATATAGTCATCCTATGGTGCACAGCTTATTAAGCAATCATGACTTATTTGTTTCTTTATTTGTTTATCTATTTATTTAACATGTATGTGTGCATTAAAAGTACCATTTCGGCAACCAGAAGGTTTCTGAGCCAAATGAAGATAAAGATGTGTTCTGGTGACTGGCGTGTTTATTGAACCAATCAGATAAGAGTAAACCTAGAGTCAGCGAGAAGCTCATCTGATTGGCTACATGAAGAAGGTGGACCCGCCCTCCTCTTCGCGCTTGCAAAACTCAATGAGTGAGAGAATCGTGCCAAAACTGGAAGCGCAGGTAAAAGAAAGACGCAACTGTACAAATCGGGTATTTCGGGAACTTTGTTGCCCTATGCACACATTTAGACATTTGCAACAGTTTATTTTTTACACAAAGTTTGATTTTATGCAGTGAATCTGTTTTGCAGTTCCTAACTCTGTTGTTTTCGGTCGCAAATTGCTGTTCACGGGCCTGCAATACTTTTGGCCGTATTTGAGCGCAAAAACCGTGCCAAAAGTGTTCGCGCGGAAAAATGGAAGTCAGAGGAATACAGATCCTATTTATTTTGCGTTAGCATGAAGCTGCAGCTTCACAATATATGAATTACACTTACGAATAACAGTTAAATGCTGCAAATATTTTTTTCTTACACTTGAAAGGCGATTTACACCTTTACAAATCTTCTCTTGCGCATGCAAATTTAATTTACGCTTGCAATCTTATGTACACTTTCACAAATCTTACCCTGCGCATGCAATACTTTATGGCATCATTTTACCTTCATAGCATTCATCGAGAGAGTTACCGCATCGGAGCCAGGCTACAGAGAATATTTTACCCGAGACCCTATTTGTCTCCACACTCACATGGGAGGTCGAATCGAAGGTCAAAACGGCCTTAGAAGGGGTAACACCTCCGCCCAGTTGCCCACCGAATCGATTATTTGTCCTGGAGGGATATCGGTCTGACGTCATTCAGTGGGGGCATTGTTCCAACGTGGCGTGTCATCCAGGAGTTAACCGCACCAGTTTTTTGGTCAAGCAACGATTCTGGTGTCCACTTATGGCTCGTGACATTCGCAGTTTTGTCTTGGCTTGCTCGGTTTGTGCCACTGGTAAGACTTCCAATCGACCCCCATATGGGTTACTCCAACCGCTGCCTGTCCCTTCGAGACCCTTGTCCCACATTGTGCTAGATTTTATTACCGAAAAGATTAGATTTGGAAAGAGTGTTGCGATGTTTGGTTTCTAGGAATCCTTCCTCCTGGAGTCAGCAACTCTCAATGGTGGAGTACACCCATAATTCGTTACCAGTGTCATCTACGGGCCTTTCTCCATTTGAATGTAGTTTAGGTTTCCAGCCACCTATTTTTCCCAGTATGGAATCCGAAGTCGCGGTCCCCTCCGCTCACACCTTTGTCCAGAGGTGCTGTCCAGAGGTGCAGAGCCCGTGAGACTCTTCTCCAGGCCGATCATCACCGGTCGAAGCCTCCCGTATACGTCGTTGGTCAAAAAGTGTGGCTTTCAACCAAGAACATTCCACTCCGATCCATCTCTAATAAACCTGCTCCCAAATTTATCGGCCCGTTCACTGTCACCAAGATCATTAGTCCGGTGGCAGTCCGACTCAAACTTCCTTCTGCGTACAGGAGAAATCATCCCACCTTCCATGTGTCTAAAATAAAACCCTTGTTACATTCACACATTAATCCGCCGGTCCCGGTTCCTCCACCGCCGCGACTCGTAGCTGATTATTGCGCCAGCTGTAATCAATTCCCTTTCCCTTTATATGTTCAGTGATCACTGTCTCATGTTGTCAGATCGTTGTGGCTTCCCCGGTGTTGTGTCTTGTTCCAGTGTGCTTCTCTCACCTTCCTCTTGTGGATTATCTTCGTTGTGCTTCGTCTTCGTTGGATTGTTGGTTCCCTGGATTCCTGTGCACACCGATCACCGCATACCATCACCGGGTTGCCCGTCGAAGTCCCTGCGTCATTTGTCATCTGAGTGTTTTGTTCCCTGACCTGTTGTTATCATCTACGAAGCTCCAATAAACCGTTTTACTTGCATTTGCATCCGTCTCTGTATCATTACAATTAAGGCATTATTATGTGCTTTGTAAGTACTAATAAACAGCCAATATCCTGGTAATCAAAAACTAGTTAATAGTGAGAATTGGACTCTAAACTTAAGTTTTACCAAATATTTAACCACGGTTACATTTGAATGGTCAATTTATTATAAGTCTATATTTTGTAATCAACAGAACGATTTGTTTGCTTTTAACTTTCATTTATACTTTGCTTTTTAAATCTACTATGACATTTTTCATAATATGATTTAATATCATAAAGTGAAATTCTACATAATATACTGAATTTTCAAACTTTCCAGAGTTTCTACATGTGGGGTCGGCTAGCATTTTTTCTTATCAGTGCAAAAGAGACTCAAATAACTTCGTCGATTTTTGTTATACAGGCAAGTGTTATACATCATTCGAAACTGTTAATTGTCTTCTTTTATTTGTGTACACTAATAATAAAAACAAAATGTTGTATTTTTCGTAAAATAAAGAAAATAAACATGATGCGCGTTCTCCCGTCTCTCTCAATGTGAAGATCATTCTGAAACGCGAATTCTAGTTTTGCACTGATGTAAAAAGACTGACAGTGACACAAGACCTGATGTCAAAATGTTTTAATCTTTTAAATGAAAACCATTAAAAATAACTATCAAAAAAACACCACGTATGTTTTTTTAATGTTTGATTGTATTTTATATAGTACTGTCAATCGATTAAAACAATTAACTAGCCTATTCGCGATTAATCACACTTAACATTAAAGTTTTTAATATATGTTTATATTGTAATAATTTCACATTTAATCTCCAAATTAATGTAGAAACAACATAAAGTATATTTTAAATATTTGATCTATTAGGTAGGAAATATACATAAATTGAATAAAGTTATCAAACACCTCTCAGACTTCACTGTAATTTTCTCTGACTTTTTTATTTGATTAGATTTTTTTACATTAATGTATCACAGAAGCGGGTTCAATAGGTTGCTGTCGCTTTAAGATCTGATGCACAGAATGCGGATCTAGATCTGACAAGCATCCGATGTTGTCACAACTCTTTGCGTTCATTTAACACTTTTTAACTAATTTAATACTGTGCTTACGAGGATACTCGACAAAGTGAACATTTTGGCATACTTTTGTGTGTTTTTGTCCGTTCAAGCGTGAAAGAGAACTCAATGTGGCTGCGCGCTGTCTGAAGCGGCATTCTGTGCGCATGAGTCCTGTGTGTGTGTGTGTTGTGTGTATCACACAGAGAGGAGATTTACAGACAGCGTGCCGCTATATTTAGCATGCTATATTATATTTTAATATATTAAAATACTTTTAACGCGTTTAACTGAAAAAATGAATCGCATGCGTTAACGTGTTCATTTTGACAGCCCATCAATTGATGTTTATTCAATTAAACATAATATGTATTTGTTACATTCCTTTGCTCTCTTGGTTCCTCCCTGTCCGCACCTGTGCCCTCGTCATCAGTTGTGTCTGAGGCTGTATGCTTGCTCGTTGGCTTGTAATTCCTGAATTCCTAATTGGCGCGTTTCACCATCAGTGTGCAATGTGCGTGACATGTACGTTCGTTAATAAATAAACTGCAAGTGTCTTGCAGAAGAACATTGTAGCCGGAGCTACTTCTCTCCGTTAATGTATATGGCGAGTCACGCAGGCACTAGGCAACTCCGCAGCCGAGCCGACCCCGGGATAAAATAGTCCGAATATAAACACTTATTATAGGCGTACCGTAGTGATTCAGGATAAGTCAAAAACACGGTTTGGAAAATGGATTCATGATGTACTCGTTCATTTTGAACATAAGTTACGGACTGCAGCAGCTGCTGATACAACGGCGTTCTGTTGCGCATGCGTGAATTTAACTGAGTAGTACATGACCATGCACTCGCACAAATGCGACCATTTTGGTCGCAGTCTGGAACCCTGATTCACATGAGTACATGAACATGGTAAATGAAAAATCAAACACCTTGGAAATGACAGGTATGTACTATGTTTCAGGAATGGCACAAAGGTGTGTGACTGGTTAAGTCTCTGTCTTTAGTTCAGTGTGTTAAATAATGTGCTTTTTTGTCCTTTGTTGTGTATCTTTGGATTATGTTATGTTGTAAATAAATCCAAACAATCAAAATCTCCTCATTCTTTGTGCAAGGTTTCTCAGAATGATAGGGCCTGATAGCCCCTGATAGGGCCATTAGGGGAGGGTCTTTGTCTTTCTCAAAAAAAAAAAAAAAAATAGTGTGAAAGACATTAATATTCATGATGTGTTCACGCATAAAGATTTCTTTCACAAAACATGTCTTACAAATTTAAAATCGATATATTGTTTTATCTGAATGAGCAGTCAGGGTGATTTTCACATAGTTTTGGAGCAAATATTCTAGGCTACGTGATACAATTTTCAAAAGTCTTGTGAAGAAATAATCAGTATGGGTTTCATGACCTTATTTCAGTGACATTTTTTTTTGTTTTTTCACAAACCATGCATAAACGTCATTATCTCAAAAATACAAACTTTTACATACATGCTGCTGACATATTATTGTAGCAGAGTTTGTGCTAAATACAGTGTAATCAGACTTTAGCCATGAAAATGTCACAAGTAACAGAAATAAGCACAAATGTCAGAGCATGTCAGAACACCTCCAGGACCCAGAAAACACCTCAGACCCCAGAGGGTTAAATGTCCCCAACTAAGCAAGCCAAAAGCCAAGGCAACAGTGGCAAGGAACCAAAACTTCATCAGGTGACAGAATGGAGAAAAAAACCTTGGGAGAACCCAGGCTCAGTCGGGGCCAGTTCTCCTCTGGCCAGCGAGCGAACAGTGTAGGATTATGATTCAGGCAGCATTACAGATAAGAGCTATGCTGTCCTTCCTGCAAGAAGGGTTGGAGCGAAGGCTGTCTCCCTCCACCCTGAAAGTGTATGTTGCCGCTATTGCCGCATATCACAATACAGTAGTCGGTAAATCCGTGGGGAAGCACGACCTGATTGTTAAGTTCCTGAGGGGTGCTAACCCCGTTCCCTCTTGGGATCTCTCATTGGTGCTTACCGCATTGCAGAGAGCCCCCTTCAAACCCCTGCAGTCAATTGAGCTTAAAATCCTGTCAATGAAGACAGTGTTCCTGACTGCACTGGCTAACATCAAGAGGGAAGGGGGCCTGCCTGGAATACGGACCGAACAACTCTTAGGTTATCCTGATACCCTGGCCCGGATACGTGCTCAAGGTTTCCACCACTTCTTTCAGGAACCAGGTGGTGAACCTTCAAGTGCTGCCCCTGGAGGAGGCAGACCCAGCCCTAGCTTTTCTCCGTCCCATCCGCGCTTTACGCCTGTACGTGGACCGAACACAGAGCTTCAAGACCTCAGACCAGCTCTTTGTCTGTTATGGAGGCCATCAGAAGGGAAAGGCTGTCTCCAAGCAGAGGTTGGCCCACTGGATAGTGGATGCCATCGTATTGGCATATCAGACCCAAGGTGAGACGTGCCCCCTCGGCACGACTGAGCAACACTCAACACATTTGCGAGGTTCTATAACTTACGTGTAAAGCCTGTGTCTTCCCGTGTACTCACCTCAAGTAGCCAGTAAACACCAGAGACCTGCTTGCTCCCATCCTAAAGACCAGATACATGCGCTTTTCCTGCTCCTCAGTTGAGTTCCCCAGCTGGCAAACCCTGTTGGAGTTCCTCCACTCACTTCGGCAGTCAGACGTGGCGGAGCGTCCGAAACCAGGCCTGACACTCGTATCCAGTAGTGGAGCCTGTGCTAGGCTAGGTGCCCATATGTTGTGATCCCTACGGCGATCCCATATGTGTATTTTTCCATGTGTCTTTCCCTTGGGAGAGTCCACCCTGCTATCCCTGCCGGTGTTGACTCCCCCTAACTAGGCTGGAGCAACCATAGAGACATTCTCGATGTAGCACTGCCCTAAAGGCCAGTCCACATGTGTAACTTCTATTCCTACAGGCAAAATGTGGCATTCGAAGCGTTCCTTTCCGCTTGGAAAAGGCACGCTTTCTAAGTTTTATCCAAATAGTCTTAGGGGCTGTTTACACCTGGCCACTTCATGCATTTTCTCAGATCGGATAGCTTTCTGATTTATCAAAACGGTTCCATTTACACCTGGTCACATAAATGTGTTTTTGCGAAACGAATATAAATCCGATCTTCAGTTACCGCGCTATATGCAGATTTAATGGAGTGCACGTCACCGAAAGCAACAGATATGAGCTGCATTTTATTGATCATCAGCTAAAATTTCAAAATCAAAGACCGCTAGAAGAGAGAGCGGCAACAGCCCTGGAAGATCATTTTGTTTCTTTACTTTTAATGATGATGATTGTGTGTTAAGCGTCTGTGACTTACTTTCACTTTGATTTGCGATAGTTTGCACGTTGGCTTAATGAATAGATGCTCAGCTTTTCATCTGCGGTGATGCATGTTCCAGTAGCGTCGTCATATCTGGCTATAACATTACATATAGCCTATTACACGCTCTCACACTTTATTTATTTAGCATTTTTGGGAGGAGTACAATTTACATACAGTGCCCTCCACAATTATTGAACCCCCTGGTAAATATGATCAAAATTGGCTGTAAAAAATAAATCTGCATCGATTATCCTTGTGATCTTTCATTCAAAAAATGTGCAAAATTCTAACCTTTCATTGAAGTAAAAGAATTGAAAGTGGGGGGAAAATCACATTATGAAATAAATGTTTTTCTCCAAAACACGTTGGCCACAATTATTGAAACCCTTTTATTAAATACTTTTTGCAATCTCCTTTTGCCAAGATACCAGCTCTGAGTCTCCTCCTATAATGCCTGATGAGTTTGGAGAACACCTGACAAGAGATCAGAGACCATTCCTCCACACAGAATCTCTCCAGATCCTTCAGATTCCCAGATCCATGTTGGTGCTTCTCCTCTTCAGTTCACTCCACTCATCAGGTCAGGGGACTGAGACGGTCATGGCAGAAGCTTCATTTTGTGCTCCACAACAAATTTTTGTTTTGATTTTGATGTTTGTTTTGGATCGTTGTCCTGATGGAAGATCCAACCACGGCATATTATAAGATTTCTAGCAGAAGGCGTCAGGTTTTGATTTTTTATCTGTTGATATTTGATAGAATCCACAATGCCATGTATCTGAACAAGAAGTCCAGGACCTCCAGCAGAAAAATATGCCCACAACATTAAAGATCCAATGGTATATTAAATTGTACACATGGGGTACTTTTTATCCTTGTGTTCACCAAACCCATCTAGTGTGTTTGCTGCCAAAAAGCTCTGTTTTAGTCTCATCTGACCACAGAACCCTGTGTTGTTTGAAGATCCAGTCGTGTCTGACAATTCAATTTGCTGGAATTTGTTTTTGGATGAGCGAGGAGGTTTTTTTTTAAACCCTCCCAAACAACATGTGGGGATGTAGGGGTTGTTTGATATTTTTTTTTTTTAGGCTTTCTGACCCTAAGACTCAACTAATCTCTGCAATTCTCCATCTGTGATCCTTGGAGAGTCTTTGGCCACTCAAACTTTCATCCTCGCCGTGCATTAAGACAGTATAGACACACGTCCTTTTCCTGGCAGATTCATAACATCTTTAGTTGGTTATAACTTCTTAATTATTGCCCTGATGGTCAAAATGGGGATTTTCAATTCTTTAGCTATTGTCTTACAGCCACTTTCTAGTTTGTGATGCTCAACAATCTTTTGCTGCGCATCAGAACTGTATTCTGTGGTTTTACTCATTGTGATGGATGATTAAGGGAATTTGGCCTTTGTGCTTCCTCATATTTAAACTCCTGTGAAACACGAAGTCATAGCTGGACAGTTTCATGTTCCTAGTCACCCTGGTGTACTAAAAAAGGTAAATATTAATGGGAATATACTTCAGAGATATTTTACTCGTAAAAAATTCTTGGGGTTTCAATAATTGTGGCCAACATGTTTTGGAGAAAAACATTTATTTCATAATGTGATTTCCCCCCACTTTCAATTCTTTTACTTCAATGAAAGGTTAGAATTTTGCACATTTTTTGAATGAAAGATCACAAGGATAATCGATGCAGATTTATTTTTTACAGCCAATTTTGATCATATTTACCAGGGGGTTCAATAATTGTGGAGGGCACTGTATGTGGTTTCAACAACCAGATGCATTTACACTTGTCCAGTTTCGTCTGGAATGCGGCCCAGACCTCCTCCTGAAGTGGTTTGAGCGATCGGATTCAAATCCGTCTCGAATGCGTTTCGGAGGGCATTTACACCTGGTCTTTTCACGATCTGATAGCTATCCGATCTGAGAAAATGCATTAAGTGGCCATGTGTAAACAGCCCCTTACAGTACGGGTCAAGCGGAACAGCAGTAATGAACTTCTCTGCGGAGCGCTGGAAGGGTCACCAATAGTGGCGCTTTGGAAGGGATCCCAATTCATTCGTCAGTTCACGTCTGACGTAACGTTAAATGTGACTGACTGAAAGGGAACGTCTAGGTTACGTATGTAACCCTCTGTTCCCTGAAGGAGGGAACCGAGATGTTACGCCCATTGCCACAATTGCCCTACCACCGCTGAGCGACCGGGTCACCGGCTCGGCTCCTCAGCGAAAACCTGAAATACGAGCGCACCTGCTTCCGTGTTTATACCCGCGCTGCTGTGCAAATCCTGCATGCTAATGTGCATTGGCTCGTTTCGTTTACACTCGAAGGTGATTGGGCTCTCAGACGAGATCCCAATTCATCAGTTCAAATCTGTCGTAACGTCTCCATTCCCTCATTCAGGGAGCGAGGGTTACACACGTAACCTAGACGTTCTTCCTCAACAGTGGCTTCTCATTTGCATGGATTTTTAAGTGTTGTTTTGATGCCAAAATAATGTTTTACTGATCACAGTTTAAATTACTTTACTCCAGAGATGATGATCTTTGACAGTCTCTGCCCGAGTGAAACTCTTTCCACACTCCTGAATAAGGTTTCTCTCCAGTGTGAATATGTATATGCATTTCAAGGTTTCCTCTTTGCGATAAACTCCTCCCACACTGAGAGCATTTGTTCGGTTTGTTATACCTTTCTGAATGAAACTCTTTCCACGTTGATGGCCTTTGAGAGACCTTTCTTAAGTCCTGAGATTATGATGTTTCTGACACTGATGTAAATGCACCTTAAGGCATGACGAGTAGTGCCTAAAACCCCTTCTTTAAATCACGGCTTCAATGGGCTCATATGCTTTTATAAAATGGTCATTCACAAACCTGGCAAGGTTTCATCAAAATAAACACACTGACACAAAATTTTAATGCTATTGATAAAATAAATATTATTCCACCAAGCCATGTAGTTCTTCAGAAGGAAACACACAGACGCAGTAATACTGATGTAATGCGGTCACAGTAATTTACAACGGCTTCAAACGCAACTCAACCATAGACTGTTAAATAAAGATGGAGGACGCACCTTTACTCTCTTCCATTGTAGAAAAGTGAAGCCGCCAATGTCCCATTATGGCGCTGATATCTTGCGCTGATTCGGGAGTCGGGACCCGAGTTTGCTCAGTAGTGAGTGTGAAGTGGAGCCGCAGAATCGGTCAGTTTTCTGCAGAATAACTCATTATGTCAGTGTGAAATAAACAGTTATGGAAATTTAGACAATAAAGGTAAAGCTCCAATCTCCTCCCGAAAATCCAGAAAAAAGTTTGTTGGTGCTTCAGGAGCTAGTCTACTTCACTCAGAGAAGCTGTCAATCACAGCTGTCAATCATGACGTCACACTCCCGTTTTTATAACAGCAAATAACTAACTAACTCGCCCCACTGAAACTTTTTTCCAAGAGTGTTGCAAAATTCTGAGTTATGTCTGTGAAACAAGCTGTTTGTTTTACAATTGCTGAAATATTTATTATAATTTCTTTAATCAATATATAATCTAAATGCAGTCCTTGCAGTACACAAGTGTCCACCAGGGGTTGCTATTTATCAAAAAAATAAGAGTAGTGTACACTAAGAAACTTCTGTAACAGCCACTCTTGGATATCAGTATGCATTGATTTCAGCTTCTGCAAACGTCAAAACAATCCATTGAACATTACACGTGTAGTGATTTAACTCTAAAATTTAAGTCTGATCATGATATGCAACTATATTATCACCCAAACATTTAAATATATATATGTATTCAAAAACCTGCAGCCTATTTGATGCAACCTCATATAAACACATTTAGAGGCAATCCATCAGGGAAGGAATAGAGATCTGTTTTTATTGTCATTATTAATGGAATAACATATAATGAGTGATATGATGTCAGGTCTTGCATTAGAGCCTTTACTCTTGAACTTCCTCTGAACGGTTGGAAAGGCTGCAGGTTTGCATGCGTCTCTGAGCTGCTGGCATCCTGTTTAGGCCTCACTGTGGTTTGCACGATTCAAAGGCTATGATGACGAAGTGTCAGAGAGCAGAAGACTCAGTTTAGGTGGAGCTGGACTGTTACCATCAAGAAAGAAAGACCCGACTCAAAGATGCGCTCTTACTGGGGTTTTGTACACATTTTTGGTGAGTTACTTTACATTCTTTCATCAGCTATTGTTTCAGGAAGATCTGGCGTATGGAGTAGAGCCTTGAGCTTGAACTTAGTTCCTAACATTCATTGTGTCTGAAAGTTTATTAAAACTGTTCAAAGAGAATAATATGAAAAAAAATCTGTTTTTGTTTTAATCGTTGGCTTTGAATTTTCAAAAACCTGAAAATATCTTCCTGTATCCATTTGCGACTGTCTTTTTCCATAAACAAACAAGATTTCCTAAATATCTCAAATGTTTTCCTCAATAGCGAAGAGATCGAATGAACTTTTTGCAAAATTCTCATTTCTCAGATGTTTCTCCTGAGAAAAACATTTAGATATCTCAACAACGTGCCCATATTTGCAATCTAGTCACAAGATCTCAAAATGAGCTTGATGTATGATTTTTTTTTTTTTTTTTTTTTGGTCTGTGTGGCTTTTCGCATTCATTTGAGTGTAGGACCACTATTGTCTCATTTGGGTCTGTCTTTATTTCTCTAATGGTTGTTTGCAATGTCATAAATATATAAGATGCTGAATTTCTATATAAATAATTTATATACACAAATATTTGTGTGTGTGTGTGTGTGTGGTTTTAAAACCTACTTTTGGAACCGATATCTGTCCCAAAAGTAAAAATATTTTTAGTTCCTCAAAGAACCTTTCAGTGATCAGTTCTCAAAATAATATTTTTTCTCTCAATGTGAAGAACATTCTAAAAATCTAAAAACATTCTATAAAGAACCTTTTGTGGAATGGAAAGATTCCACTGATGTTAAAGTTTCTTTATGGACCCATCGATGCCAATGAAGAACTTTATTTTAAAAGAGTGTGTATATACAGAATACATGATATTATTTGCTGCCTATATCAAATGAAGAATTTTTTCTTTTTTTATTCATTATTTTTTGTCCTCTTTTATTATATTTTCAGCTGTTCTTCTCTTGTGTGATTATGGGATGTTCTTCACCCCATCACCTTCTTCTACAGAGAGGACCATTGAAATATCAAACATATCCGACTCTAACACTACTAAGACAACAGCACAACCAATAAGATTTGGAAACTTCACAAAGCCTAATGAGGATGATGATGAGTCAAGTGGTCAGCCTGAAAAGCCAAATGGATCGCTTGAAATTCCTACAGATACAAGCTATGAAAGCACCTCGGTTCCAGACATTTCAGTCCATACATCTAAAGGACCGGACAGAAATCAGAAAACAGAGATCCCTCCCATGATCCGTCCCGAGAGCACCACGCACAGCCAGACTCCTCCTCATGAGAGGAAAAACGGTTGGAGGAAACTTCATAATGTTAAAAGTTTGAAGGTTTTTGAAATCTAGTAATTTGTTAGGTGTTTATAATGGGCAATGGGAGCTGTTGTCTATTTACTGTAGTATTTAGAATTATATATCTTCATAATCTATATAGAATTATATAATAGAACTGTTATAATGTATGAGGTTCTGTTGTGCATCTAACTGATGTTGTAAAGCCGTTGAGCAACTTTCTTCAGAGTCAGAGCGCTAAACCAGCTCAAGGTTGTGGTTTCAAGTGAGAAATCCAATTTTCACTGACCTTTTGTTCGCATGCAATTCAAACAATAACTTTCAGAAATATTCATCACTCATTTTAAAAAAGTTCATTTTATTAGAGCTTGAAAAATGACTCGCTCTGAGCTTAAGCGCATTTTTTTACATCAAACATTGATAGACATTCGTCCACATTCACAGTCAAACATTTGAAATAAAATACATAGATTTTTTTCATATTTTACATTTTTCAATATTTTTGAAAGAAGTCTCCTCTACTCACTAAGGCTGCGTTTGTTTAATTAAAAACACAGTAAAAATTGAGTGTGAAATATTATTAGAATTTAAAACAGCTGTTTTCAATGTGGATGTATTGTTAAAATGTAATTTATTCAAAGCTGAATTTTCGGCATCATTACTATGGTCTTCAGTGTCACATGATCCTTCAGATCAAATCATCATATTAGAGTGATTTCTGAAGGATCATGTGACACTGAAGACTGGAGTAATGATGCTGAAAACTCAGCTTTGATCACAGGAATAAATTACACTTTACTATATATTCACAAGCTTTTTAAAATTATAATAATATTTCACAATTTTTACTGTATTTTTGATAAAAAATATGCAGCCTTGAAGAGCAGAAGAGACTCTTTTAAACATATCAATGACTATTCTGTGTTTTGAAATTTGTGGTAAATTTTGTAATTAGTAATTAAGTACTTCTATATTTAAAACCCCCTTTGTGAACATTACACCTTCAGAACAAATGTATAATTAAGAGAAACTGAACCGTATAAGACGCCTCTAACAGTTGAGAAAATGGCAGCTCTGCGAGTGTAAAGTTTCAGATCTGAGCGGTTAAAGTGTGTGTGGGTGTGAACGTGAACAACTGCTCGTCTTTCTAAATGCAGACTTGCCACAACAGCAAAATCTCTCTCTTTCTCTCAGTCTGTCTGTTTTATTTAAACACACATGCATGCATGTTTAATAGCTTCACATCAGATCTATAGTTAATCAAAGGTTTGATCATAATTGCGTGGTTGAGATTTGTTGGTTTGCTAACGTGAGTGTTCTTCTGTTTCAGAGTCAGCATCATACACAGGAGGTGAGCTTGATTCTGCTGTGCGGAAGACACCTAACACACCCTCTCTTCCTGTCTCTTTACTTTCACACATTTATTCTGTTTTCACATTAAAACAATGTCCCATTATAAACTAAACACCACAACAACAGATCTTCATGTTTTTGACAGGCGTCATCATTCTGATCATAATCCTCATCCTGATTGTTCTTCTGCTTGGCCTTTTGTATTTTCTGAGAAAGAAAGGAAGGGTAAGATTTTCTGCTGCTTGTATTTTGTACATTTTGGATCTGTTACGAACCCTAGTGAGCTTTAACTAGCTTCTAAGGTAGTTTATAATTAAATCTCATAAGAAAGGTTCAAAAGAAACTTTTTGCCATTAATTCAGTTAAACAGTTAATTAGAATTAATCAGTTAATTCAGTGAATTCACAACATTATTGACATTTATTATTGACAAATATATATATATATTTAAATCACTTTAAAGAGGGTCACACTGCCATTTCTTAAAGTTAAAAAAAAAAATTATTTCTTTTTTAATTTTTATTGAATCTGTATTGTATTTGTTGATTGTTCATTTTGGATCCTGATCATAAGTGGCTGATTCAGTTAGTTATCTTTCATGCTACATTTTTAACATGCGTTAACATGGCGGTCAAATGTTTTGAATAATTCAGATGTTTAATGTGTTTAAAAGAAGTCTCTTCTGGTTACCAAGTCTGCATTTATTTGATTAAAAAATGCAGTAACAACAGTGAAATATTATTACAATTTAAAATTGTAATACTGTAAAACTGTTTTCTATGTGAATATATTGTGAAATGTAATTTATTCCTTTGATCAAAGTCGAACTTTTATCAGCCATTACTGCAGTCTTCAGTTTCACATGATCCTTCCGAAATCATTTTAATATATATGTATATATATATATATATATATATATATATATATATATACACACATAAATATATACATATATAATTTTATAAAATAATAAAAAAATTAAATAAATTAAAATAGGAAATTTAAATACATTTTAAATAAATTATAAAATTTTATGAAATATAACAGATTTTTTTTAAGTTTTATTTTATTTTTATATAATTTATTCATTTATAGGCAGCTCACTAAGTTTTCGAACAGAGTCGGTGTATGACCAACACTGAACGCTGACAGGAATTTTTCATATATGTATACTCACACACACACACACACACACACACACACACACACACGCGCGCACACACACACACACACACACACCTGGTCTGAAATGATCTACTGCATTCTTTGTCAATAATTCTTCCGTTCTCATTGTAGAGTTACTCATTTGATCTGACTCGTGCCGACGGACCTGCCAATGATTACGACACTCCTCTCAGGAGCGAGCATCAAGGCGTTAGTTATGAACAAACCAACAAAGGCAAGTGTGAATTAAAAACTCTTAATAAACCTAAACATGAACATTTAGGGGAAATTGTGCTTGATTTAAATGTGTGTGCGATGCATTTACATTCTCTCTGGTCATCTTTCTGTTAATCTCTCTGTACATCTCTCTGCTCAGATCTGCCTGTGAGTCTGGATTACATACAGGAAGACAAGCCTGAGGAAAAGTCCAGCCCGATAGCCAATGGGTGTGCAGGAGAGAAAACTGAACAAACAGCTGCCAATGAGAATGGTAACGACTAAGTAAAGTCATGGTCATTGGTATTGTAAGAGAGGATAGGCGCTCTCTCGTGGCATAGATATGGTCATGGCCGTTTTGATTCCGACACGCACTGTAAGCGGTTGACCAATCACAACAGACTGGGCCATCTGACCAATCAGAGCAGAGTAGACGAATCACAACAGACTGGGCCATCTGACCAATCAGAGCAGAGTAGACGAATCACAACAGACTGGGCCATCTGACCAATCAGAGCAGAGTAGACCAATCACAACAGACTGGGCCATCTGACCAATCAGAGCAGAGTAGACGAATCACAACAGACTGGGCCATCTGACCAATCAGAGCAGAGTAGACCAATCACAACAGACTGGGTCATCTGACCAATCAGAGCAGAGTAGACCAATCACAACAGACTGGGCCATCTGACCAATCAGAGCAGAGTAGACCAATCACAACAGACTGGGCCATCTGACCAATCAGAGCAGAGTAGACCAATCACAACAGACTGGGTCATCTGACCAATCAGAGCAGAGTAGACCAATCACAACAGACTGGGCCATCTGACCAATCAGAGCAGAGTAGACCAATCACAACAGACTGGGTCATCTGACCAATCAGAGCAGAGTAGACCAATCACAACAGACTGGGCCATCTGACCAATCAGAACAGTGTAGACCAATCACAACAGACTGGGCCATCTGACCAATCAGAGCAGAGTAGACCAATCACAACAGACTGGGCCATCTGACCAATCAGAGCAAAGGAAGCTCTCAGAAAGGCGGGGTTTAGAGAGACTGAATCTTCAAACTAACCGTTTTCAGACTTGTTGAGCAATGAGGAGATGTACAGGGCTCTCAAGTGTCACGCATTGAGCGTGACAGTCACTCATTTCGGTCTTTTGTCACGCACTCCCGCCACACATTGTATTTCTCACGCAGAAAAAACTATTTATAATATATTTAATATGTCGCAGCGCCCAACACTTCCCGGCAGGATTCAAGCGCGTCGCCCCTGGAGTTCTTAGTCGAATCTGCCACTTAACAGCCAATCAATAAAAGAAAGGGGCTACACAATAGCCAATCAGAAAATAGCACTATTGTATCTGGGTAAGATTTAACGCAACAACCAATGAAAAAAAAACATATCCTGGAATTGTTCACTTGATTCTGCCACAGCGTCGTCTTCGAAGTTTCGTTCACCCATAGAGGAAACCACTCCGAGCTCCGAGCATCACTTTGAGCACAGAGTAAGTCATGATCTCCTGTTTTAATGTTACAACAAATTCACAACTTGTTTGACACAAACAGTGACAACTTGACTGCTGTTAGAGAATTTTTCCCAGATAATTAGCATCAGTTTTTCATGAGTGTCTGTAGCCAACAGTTTTACAGCCTGTTCACTGACAACACCTGCTCAGAACAAGTAACTTCTAGGCCTAGTCATATTTTCGTTATCACACGATGACTGACATATTGTCACATTATAAACATCTCTCTCACCAAATAGGCTTAATAATTTTATTAGCACTAAATAAATGAAAGTGTATTGCATAGTCGATGTTATACAGGCCAAAAGTTTGGACACATTACTATTTTTAATGTTTTTGAAAGAAGTTTCTTCTGCTCATCAAGCCTGCATTTATTTGATCAAAAATACAGAAAAAATGTAATATTGTGATATATTATTACAATTTAAAATAATTGGTTTTCAATTTATTATACTTTAAATTATCATTTATTTCTGTGATGTAAAGCTGAATTTTCAGGATCATTACTCCAGTCTTCCAGTTACATTGACTGTTACATCCAGTCTATCACATGATCCTTTAGAAATCATTCTAATATTATGATTTATTATG